>NC_090936.1:1211382676-1211687676 GCF_040938575.1 Ambystoma mexicanum | reverse complement strand
CTGGTGAGGATTGGTCACTGTGCCAGGGTATTACTGTTTACAGTGCTATGCCAGTGTGGATCGGTCCCTGCACCAGGGTATTACTTTTTACCGTGCTATGCTGGTGCGGATTGCTCACTGTGCCAGGGTATTACTGTTTACAGTGCTATGCCAGTGTGGAAAGGTCCCTGCACCAGGGTATTACTTTTTACAGTGCTATGCTGGTGCGGATCGGTCCCTGTGCCAGGGTATTACAGTTTACAGTGCTGTGCCAGTGCAGATCGGTCCCTGCGCCAGGGTATTACTGTTTACCGTGCTGTGCCAGTGCAGATCAGTCCCTGCGCCAGGGTATTACTGTTTAAAGTGCTATGCCAGTGTGGATCGGTCCCTGCGCCAGGGTATTACTTTTTACTGTGCTATGCTGGTGCTGATCGGTCCCTGTGCCAAGGTATTACTGTTTACAGTGCTGTGCCAGTGCAGATCGGTCCCTGCACCAGGGTATTACTTTCTACCGTGCTATGCTGCTGCGGATTGGTCCCTGTCCCAGGGTATTACTGTTTACAGTGCTATGCCGTGTGGATCGGTCTCTGCCCCAGGGTGTTATTGTTTACCGTGCTGTGCCAGTGCGGTTTGGTCCCTGCACCAGGGTATTACTGTTTACAGTGCTATGCCAGTGCAGACCGGTCCCTGTGCCAGGATAATACTGTGTACAGTGCTAGGCCAGTGCGGATCGGTCCATGTGCCAGGGTATTACTGTTTACAGTGCTATGCCAGTGCGTATCGGTCCGTGTGCCAGGATAATACTGTGTACAGTGCTATGCCAGTGCGGATCGGTCCCTGTGCCAGTGTGTTACTGTTTACCGTGGTATGCCAGTGTGGATCACTCCCTGCGCCAGGGTAATACTCTTTACCGTGCTGTGCCAGTGCAGATCGGTCCCTGCGCCAGGGTATTACTGTTTAAAGGGCTATGCCAGTGTGGATCAGTCCCTGAGCCAGGGTATTACATTTTACAGTGCTATGCTGGTGCGGATCGGTCCCAGTGCCAGGGTATTACTGTTTACAGTGCTATGCCAGTGTGGATCGGTCCCTGCACCAGGGTATTACTTTTTACCGTGCTATGCTGGTGCGGATCGGTCCCAGTGCCAGGGTATTACTGTTTACAGTGCTATGCCAGTGTGGATCGGTCTCTGCACCAGGGTATTACTTTTTACCGTGCTATGCTGGTGCGGATTGGTCACTGTGCCAGGGTATTACTGTTTACAGTGCTATGCCAGTGTGGATCGGTCCCTGCACCAGGGTATTACTTTTTACAGTGCTATGCTGGTGCGGATCAGTCCCTGTGCAAGGGTATTACAGTTTACAGTGCTGTGCCAGTGCAGATCGGTCCCTGCGCCAGGGTATTACTGTTTACCGTGCTGTGCCAGTGCAGATCAGTCCCTGCGCCAGGGTATTACTGTTTAAAGTGCTATGCCAGTGTGGATCGGTCCCTGCGCCAGGGTATTACTTTTTACTGTGCTATGCTGTGCGGATCGGTCCCTGTGCCAGGGTATTACTGTTTACAGTGCTGTGCCAGTGCAGATCGGTCCCTGCACCAGGGTATTACTTTCTACCGTGCTATGCTGCTGCGGATTGGTCCCTGTCCCAGGGTATTACTGTTTACAGTGCTATGCCGTGTGGATCGGTCTCTGCGCCTGGGTATTACTCTTTACCGTGCTGTGCCAGTGTGGATCAGTCCCTGCGCCAGGGTATTACTCTTTACCGTGCTGTGCCAGTGCAGATCGGTCCCTGCGCCAGGGTATTACTGTTTAAAGGGCTATGCCAGTGCGGATCGGTCCCTGTGCCAGGGTATTACTGTTTACAGTGCTGTGCCAGTGCAGATCGGTCCCTGCACCAGGGTATTACTTTTTACCGTGCTATGCTGGTGCGGATCGGTCCCTGTCCCAGGGTATTACTGTTTACAGTGCTATGCCGTGTGGATCGGTCTCTGCGCCTGGGTATTACTCTTTACCGTGCTGTGCCAGTGTGGATCAGTCCCTGCGCCAGGGTATTACTCTTTACCGTGCTGTGCCAGTGCAGATCGGTCCCTGCGCCAGGGTATTACTGTTTAAAGGGCTATGCCAGTGCGGATCGGTCCCTGTGCCAGGGTATTACTGTTTACAGTGCTGTGCCAGTGCAGATCGGTCCCTGCACCAGGGTATTACTTTTTACCGTGCTATGCTGGTGCGGATCGGTCCCTGTGCGAGGGTATTACTGTTTACAGTGCTATGCCGTGTGGATCAGTCTCTGCCCCAGGGTGTTACTGTTTACCGTGCTGTGCCAGTGTGGTTGGGTCCCTGCGCCAGGGTATTACTCTTCACAGTGCTATGCCAGTGCGATTCGGTCCCTGCGCCAGGGTATTACTGTTTACAGTGCTATTCCAGTGCAGATTGGTCCCTGCACCAGGGTATTACTTTTTACAGTGCTATTCCAGTGCGGATTGGTCCCTGCGCCAGGGTATTACTGTTTACAGTGCTATGCCAGTGCAGATCGTTCCATGCACCAGGGTATTACCATTTACAGTGCTATGCCAGTGCTGATCGGTCCCTGCCCCAGGGTGTTACTGTTTACTGTGCTGTGCCAGTTCAGATCGGTCCCTGCACCAGGGTATTACTTTTTACCGTGCTATGCTGGTGCGGATCGGTCCCGGTGCCAGGGTATTACTGTTTAGAGTGCTACGCCGTGTGGATCAGTCTCTGCCCCAGGGTGTTACTGTTTACTGTGCTGTGCCAGTGTGGTTGGGCCCGTGCGCCAGGGTATTACTGTTTACAGTGCTATGCCAGTGCGGTTCGGTCCCTGCCCCAGGGTATTACTGTTTACAGTGCTATTCCAGTGCAGATTGGTCCCTGCACCAGGGTATTACTTTTTGCAGTGCTATTCCAGTGCGGATTGGTCCCTGCACCAGGGTATTACTGTTTACAGTGCTATGCCAGTGCAGATCATTCCAGGCACCAGGGTATTACCATTTACAGTGCTATGCCAGTGCTGATCGGTCCCTGCCCCAGGGTGTTACTGTTTACTGTGCTGTGCCAGTTTAGATCGGTCCCTGCGCCAGGGTATTACTGTTTAAAGTGCTATGCCAGTGTGGATCGGACCCTGCAACAGGGTATTACTTTTTACCGTGCTGTGCTGGTGCGGATCGGTTCCTGTGCCAGGGTATTACAGTTTACAGTGCTGTGCCAGTGCAGATCGGTCCCTGCACCAGGTATTACTTTTTACCGTGCTATGCTGGTGAGGATTGGTCACTGTGCCAGGGTATTACTGTTTACAGTGCTATGCCAGTGTGGATCGGTCCCTGCACCAGGGTATTACTTTTTACCGTGCTATGCTGGTGCGGATTGGTCACTGTGCCAGGGTATTACTGTTTACAGTGCTATGCAAGTGTGGATCGGTCCCTGCACCAGGGTATTACTTTTTACAGTGCTATGCTGGTGCGGATCAGTCCCTGTGCCAGGGTATTACAGTTTACAGTGCTGTGCCAGTGCAGATCGGTCCCTGCGCCAGGGTATTACTGTTTACCGTGCTGTGCCAGTGCAGATCAGTCTCTGCGCCAGGGTATTACTGTTTAAAGTGCTATGCCAGTGTGGATCGGTCCCTGCGCCAGGGTATTACTTTTTACCGTGCTATGCTGGTGCGGATCGGTCCCTGTGCCAGGGTATTACTGTTTACAGTGCTGTGCCAGTGCAGATCGGTCCCTGCACCAGGGTATTACTTTCTACCGTGCTATGCTGCTGCGGATTGGTCCCTGTCCCAGGGTATTACTGTTTACAGTGCTATGCCGTGTGGATCGGTCTCTGCCCGAGGATGTTACTGTTTATCGTGCTGTGCCAGTGCGGATTGTTCCCTGCACCAGGGTATTACTGTTTACAGTGCTATGCCAGTGCAGACCGGTCCCTGTGCCAGGATAATACTGTGTACAGTGCTAGGCCAGTGCGGATCGGTCCATATGCCAGGGTATTACTGTTTACAGTGCTATGCCAGTGCAGATCGGTCCGTGTGCCAGGATAATACTGTGTACAGTGCTATGCCAGTGCGGATTGGTCCCTGTGCCAGTGTGTTACTGTTTACCATGCTATGCCAGTGTGGATCAGTCCCTGCGCCAGGGTATTACTCTTTACCGTGCTGTGCCAGTGCAGATCGGTCCCTGCGCCAGGGTATTACTGTTTAAAGGGCTATGCCAGTGTGGATCAGTCCCTGAGCCAGGGTATTACTTTTTACAGTGCTATGCTGGTGCGGATCGGTCCCTGTGCCAGGGTATTACTGTTTACAGTGCTGTGCCAGTGCAGATCGGTCCCTGCACCAGGGTATTACTTTTTACCGTGCTATGCTGGTGCGGATCGGTCCCTGTGCGAGGGTATTACTGTTTACAGTGCTATGCCGTGTGGATCAGTCTCTGCCCCAGGGTGTTACTGTTTACCGTACTGTGCCAGTGTGGTTGGGTCCCTGCACCAGGGTATTACTCTTCACAGTGCTATGCCAGTGCGATTCGGTCCCTGCGCCAGGGTATTACTGTTTACAGTGCTATTCCAGTGCAGATTGGTCCCTGCGCCAGGGTATTACTGTTTACAGTGCTATTCCAGTGCAGATTGGTCCCTGCACCAGGGTATTACTTTTTACAGTGCTATTCCAGTGCGGATTGGTCCCTGCATCAGGGCATTACAGTTTACAGTGCTGTGCCAGTTCAGATCAGTCCCTGCACCAGGGTATTACTGTTTAAAGTGCTATCCCAGTGTGGATCGGTCCCTGCACCAGGGTATTACTTTTTACCGTGCTATGCTGGTGCGGATCGGTCCCTGTGCCAGGGCATTACAGTTTACAGTGCTGTGCTAGTGCAGATCGGTCCCTGCGCCAGGGTATTATTTTTTACCGTGCTATGCTGGTGCGGATTGGTCACTGTGCCAGGGTATTACTGTTTACAGTGCTATGCCAGTGTGGATCTGTCCCTGCCCCAGGGTGTTACTGTTTACCGTGCTGTGCCAGTGCGGATTGGTCCCTGCGCCAGGGCATTACAGTTTACAGTGCTGTGCCAGTTCAGATCAGTCCCTGCACCAGGGTATTACTGTTTAAAGTGCTATCCCAGTGTGGATCGGTCCCTGCACCAGGGTATTACTTTTTACCGTGCTATGCTGGTGCGGATCGGTCCCTGTGCCAGGGCATTACAGTTTACAGTGCTGTGCTAGTGCAGATCGGTCCCTGCGCCAGGGTATTATTTTTTACCGTGTTATGCCAGTGCGGATCGGTCCCTGCACCATGGTATTACTTTTTACAGTGCTATGCTGGTGCGGATCGGTCCCAGTGCCAGGGTATTACTGTTTACAGTGCTATGCCAGTGCAGATCGGTCCCTGCACCAGGGTATTACTTTTTACCATGCTATACTGGTGCAGATCGGTCCCTGTGCCAGGGTATTACAGTTTACAGTGCTATGCCGTGTGGATCAGTCTCTGCCCCAGGGTGTTACTGTTTACCGTGCTGTGCCTGTGCGGTTCGGTCCCTGCGCCAGGGTATTACTGTTTACAGTGCTATGCCAGTGCGGTTCGGTCCGTGCGCCAGGGTAATTCTGTTTACAGTGCTATGCCAGTGCGGATTGGCCCCTGCACCAGGGTATTACTTTTTACAGTGCTATGCCAGTGCGGATCAGTCCCTGTGCCAGGGTAATACTGTTTAAAATGCTGTGCCAGTGTGGATCGTTCCCTGCACCAGGGTATTCCCATTTACAGTGCTATGCCAGTGCTGATCGGTCCCTGCCCCACTGTGTTACTGTTTACCGTGCTGTGCCAGTGCAGATCGGTCCCTGCGCCAGGGTATTACTGTTTAAAGTGCTATGCCAGTGTGGATCAGTCCCTGCACCTGGGTATTACTTTTTACCGTGCTATGCTGGTGCGGATCGGTCCCTGTGCCAGGGTATTACTTTTTACAGTTCTGTGCCAGTGCAGATCGGTCCCTGCGCCAGGGTATTACTTTTTACTGTGCTATGCTGGTGCGGATTAGTCCCTGTGCCAGGGTATTACTGTTTACAGTGCTATGCCGTGTGGATCGGTCTCTGCCCCAGGGTGTTACTGTTTACCGTGCTGTGCCAGTGCGGATTGGTCCCTGTGCCAGGATAATACTGTGTACAGTGCTATGCCAGTGTGGATCGGTCCATGTGCCAGGGTATTACTGTTTACAGTGCTATGCCAGTGCAGATCAGTCCCTGTGCCAGGATAATACTGTGTACATTGCTATGCCAGTGCCGATCGGTCCCTGTGACAGGGTGTTACTGTTTAAAGTGCTATGCCAGTGTGGATCAGTCCCTACGCCAGGGTATTACTTTTTACAGTGCTATGCTGGTGCGGATCGGTCCCTGTGCCAGGGTATTACTGTTTACAGTGCTTTGCCAGTGCAGATCGGTCCCTGCGCCAGGGTATTACTGTTTAAAGTGCTATGCCAGTGTGGATCGGTCCCTGCACCAGGGTATTACTTTTTACCGTGCTATGCCGGTGCGGATCGGTCCCTGTGCCAGGGTATTACTGTTTACAGTGCTGTGCCAGTGCAGATCGGTCCCTGCGCCAGGGTATTACTTTTTACTGTGCTATGCTGGTGCGGATTAGTCCCTGAGCCAGGGTATTACTGTTTACAGTGCTATGCCGTGTGGATCGGTCTCTGCCCCAGGGTCTTACTGTTTACCGTGCTGTGCCAGTGCGGATTGGTCCCTGTGCCAGGATAATACTGTTTACCGTGCTGTGCCAGTGCAGATCGGTCCCAGCACCAGGGTATTACTGTTTAAAGTGCTATGCCAGTGTGGATCGGTCCCTGCACCAGGGTATTACTTTTTACCGTGCTATGCTGGTGCGGATCGGTCCCTGTGCCAGGGTATTACTGTTTACAGTGCTGTGCCAGTGCAGATCGGTCCCTGCGCCAGGGTATTACTTTTTACTGTGCTATGCTGGTGCGGATTAGTCCCTGTGCCAGGGTATTACTGTTTACAGTGCTATGCCGTGTGGATCGGTCTCTGCCCCAGGGTGTTACTGTTTACCGTGCTGTGCCAGTGCGGATTGGTCCCTGTGCCAGGATAATATTGTGTACAGTGCTATGCCAGTGCGGATCGGTCCATGTGCCAGGGTATTACTGTTTACAGTGCTATGCCAGTGCAGATCGGTCCCTGTGCCAGGATAATACTGTGTACAGTGCTACGCCAGTGCTGATCGGTCCCTGTGCCGGGGTGTTACTGTTTACTGTGCTATGCCAATGCGGATCAGTCCCTGCGGCAGGGTATTACTTTTTACAGTGCTATGCTGGTGCGGATCGGTCCCTGTGCCAGGGTATTACTGTTTACAGTGCTTTGCCAGTGCAGATCAGTCCCTGCACCAGGGTATTACTTTTTACCGTGCTATGCTGGTGCGGATCAGTCTTTGCCCCAGGGTGTTACTGTTTACCGTGCTGTGCCAGTGCGGATTGGTCCCTGTGCCAGGATAATACTGTGTACAGTGCTATGCCAGTGCGGATCGGTCCATGTGCCAGGGTATTACTGTTTACAGTGCTATGCCAGTGCAGATCGGTCCCTGTGCCAGGATAATACTGTGTACAGTGCTATGCCAGTGCCGATCGGTCCCTGTGCCAGGGTGTTACTGTTTAAAGTGCTATGCCAGTGTGGATCAGTCCCTGCACCAGGGTATTACTTCTTACCGTGCTATGCTGGTGCGGATCGTTCCCTGTGCCAGGGTATTACTGTTTACAGTGCTTTGCCAGTGCAGATCAGTCCCTGCACCAGGGTATTACTTCTTACCGTGCTATGCTGGTGCGGATCGGTCCCTGTGCCAGGATATTACTGTTTACAGTGCTATGACGTGTGGATCAGTCTCTGCCCCAGGGTGTTACTGTTTACCGTGCTGTGCCAGTGCGGTTCGGTCCCTGCGCCAGGGTATTACTGTTTACAGTGCTATGCCAGTGCGGTTTGGTCCCTGCGCCAGGGTATTACTGTTTACAGTGCTATGCGAGTGCGGATTGGTCCCTGCACCGGGGTATTACTTTTTACAGTGCTATGCCAGTGTGTATCAGTCCCTGTGCCAGGGCAATACTGTTTACAGTGCTATGCCAGTGCGGATAGTTCCCTGCACCAGGGTATTACCATTTACAGTGCTATGCCAGTGCTGATCGGTCCCTGCACCAGGGTGTTACTGTTTATCGTGTTGTGCCAGTGCAGATTGGTCCCTGCGCCAAGGTTTTACTGTTTAAAGTGCTATGCCAGTGTGGATCGGTCCCTGCGCCAGGGTATTACTTTTTACCGTGCTATGCTGGTGCGGATTGGTCCTTGTGCCATGGTATTACTGTTTACAGTGCTGTGCCAGTGCAGATCGGTCCCTGCGCCAGGGTATTACTTTTTACTGTGCTATGCTGGTGCGGATTTGTCCCTGTGCCAGGGTATTACTGTTTACAGTGCTATGCCGTGTGGATCAGACTCTGCCCCAGGGTATTACTGTTTACAGTGCTATGCCGTGTGGATCAGACTCTGCCCCAGGGTGTTACTGTTTACCATGATGTGCCAGTGCGGTTCGGTCCCTGCGCCAGGGTATTACTTTTTACATTACTATGCCAGTGCGGATCAGTCCCTGTGCCAGGGTAATACTGTTTACAGTGCTATGCCAGTGCGGATCGTTCCCTGCACCAGCGTATTACTTTTTACAGTGCTACGCTGGTGCGGATCGGTCCCTGTGCCAGGGTATTACTGTTTACAGTGCAGATCGGTCCCTGCACCAGGGTATTATTTTTTACAGTGCTATGCCAGTGCGGTTTGGTCCATGCGCCAGGGCATTACTGTTTACAGTGCTATGCCAGTGCGGATTGGTCCCTGCACCAGGGTATTACTTTTTACAGTGCTATGCCAGTGCGGATCAGACCCTGTGCCAGGGTAATACTGTTTACAGTGCTATGCCAGTGCGGATCGTTCCCTGCACCAGGGTATTACCATTTACAGTGCTATGCCAGTGCTGATCGGTCCCCGCCCCAGGGTGTTACTGTTTACCGTGTTGTGCCAGTGCAGATTGGTCCCTGCACCAGGGTTTTACTGTTTAATGTGCTATGCCAGTGTGGATCGGTCCCTGTGCCAGGGTATTACTTTTTACCGTGCTATGCTGGTGCGGATCGGTCGCTGTGCCAGGGTATTACTGTTTACAGTGCTGTGCCAGTGCAGATCGGTCCCTGCGCCAGGGTATTACTTGTTACCGTGCTATGCTTGTGCGGATTGGTCCCTGTGCCAGGGTATTACTGTTTACAGTGCTATGCCGTGTGGATCGGTCTCTGCCCCATGGTGTTACTGTTTACCGTGCTGTGCCAGTGCGGATTGGTCCCTGACCCAGTGAATCGGAACAGTGACCTACGGGATCAGTGTTATCATATCTGTATACAGAAACCATTTGGAGAACAGGCACTTCTGCTAGTCTCGTCTAAACATAAATGCCAACCGCAACCCCAGACACGTGCCTCTACTTTGTTGGACCTTATCAGTGAGTTGCGGCTAAAGTGCAGCAACTCACTATGTCCAAAGAGCAACCGATCCATGTTAGCACTATCCCTACGAAATTAGGGTAAACCCACAAATATTTAAATATATGCCAGCATTGTAAGAGCCCCTCTAAAGAACAGGAACAAGGCCAAATAATCTGTTCTGTAAATCGTGCCAACTCAGAAGAGTCTACCATCTACACTTACAAAGAGAGTTTCCAGAGGAAGGTAATGAACAAATGATGGCCCCGACCTCCAGCTGGAAGACTGAAAGAGCAGCATTCAGGAGTTATTGTCTTGGAGGATAGCTGACAGGTGGACAGCCACCTCTGAAATGGTGTAAAGCCTCCTTTTATAAATTGTCCAACCAGTATGGCTGACTGTGCCTTCAAGGTTGATAAACTGAGCAATTACAGCTGCTATGCCAGTGCTTAAATGTAGGAGTAATACAGTGACAAGCACTAAACAATGCAAAATGACACTATGCGCCTGAATCATGGAATCATTTGTGTGTCAAACTGCATGCAAGTCCCCGTTCGGCGATAGAAATCAGTATTTATCTCACAATAACTGAATACACAATCCTATTCCCTTTCTTATGGATTGATTTTCTCTGCCCCACTGCTCTGTGTTCAGAAGTGCTATATTTTCTGCATGCAGTCACATCTCACAAGGCTTTAAATGTGACAGGAAGCCCTGCTGCATTTCACACAAAATGCCATGATTTGTCTATTAGGAATGAGCACCCCCTAGTGATACCCACCACCCAATTCCCTTGCACTCCAGGGAGTTAAGGCAATAGTTTGAGAGGACTGGTCTATTATATTTAGTATTATTATTTACTAAATGATATTTACGTGTCTATTTGGGGAGTTGTATTATAGTCACATTTAATCTTTCTTTTAAGGTGCTGAGTCAAAATGGGCCCTCATGAGTATCCAAATGAACTCATGGTCAGGCTTCTGCCCCTATTGGAATGCAAGTCAGTTCCTGGTTAATTTGGCTGAGTGGCCCTCATAGCTAAATCCCAATTGTCCATGTGGTATCCAGATTCAGCATTCATCTAATGGAGGCAGGGTTGTTTCCTCCCTGTAACCTTTGCCAGAGTCAGAATCCCCTCCTCTGTGCTCCCACAATATTTTAAAGGGTCCAAAAAGCACACCTCATGTTAGAATTGTATCACACTATGTGATTGGCCAAGTTATTCTATTGGCCCACCTCGTAGTTATACCCTCCTATTGAATATACACCCTGATTCTTCATTAGATGATTATTATTTCTATACTTGTGGTTAGAAATGGTGGGGACAAAAACAACTCCTAATACTTTTGACAGGAATTTCATTTGTCTTTCATAATTCTTGCAAGCAATATGCCAACTAATTGAAACCAAGATTCGCTCAAAATGTGTTTTAAGGTGCATCTTTAGACACAAAGCATACGTATTTGGCATATTTAGTAATAATGTTATGAATTTAATGATGTTATTAAATATTAAAAATCGTGAACAAGTCACATTTGTTGTCTAATGAAAAAGGGGTCTTTAATCTTTAACCCCTTAAGTGCCAAGGACGAGCTATCTCATCCTTGGCATTACATTCCTGTTGCTAAGGACGAGATAGCTCGTTCTTTTTGGCACTTCATTTTGTGCAGTCCCTGCAAAGCAGGGATCGCACAAAATTGAAATCCAACCCCCGGGCTACGTGGGGAGGTTGGATTTCGTTCAGTTTCACTGTGGCAGTCATTTTAGGCTGCCGCAGTGAAAAGAGAATGTGAGTTTCCACCTTTCTCTCCCTCGATCTGTGGCACTATTGCGCTGTTCAGATCGAGGGAGCAGTCGTAGGAAACTCTCCCCTTTCCAACGACAACTTTTTTTAAGCATTGCTGGGTGCGGATCGGGCGCAGAGCACTGAACTGCTCCCAGCAATGCCACTAGACCACCAGGGATCTGTTTGGGAAGTGGAGGGGAGAGGGGACTGCTTACTTTGTAAGCGGCCCTCTCCACCCGGCTCCCAAAGCATGGGACGGCAGGTATTGGCCCCCTTGGGGTGGGGGCAGATGGGTTTGCATCTGCCCCTAGGGAAGGGGCCAAAAATATATATTATTAAAAAAAAAGAACAAATAAATTCAGATTTGGGTGGGGGTGGGGTGCACTAGACTACCAGGCTTTTTTATAAAGAAAGGGGGATTGCCCTCCTCCCCACCCTAAGTGGATAGGGGCACCTCATATAGCCCTCCCTGGGGAGGATCTGTGCCCTAGGAAGGGGTACATAGATGCCCCCCATCCATTTGGGGTGGGGGGAGAGGGCTACCAGAAATCTTGGTGCAGGCCCCCCCAAGCATGGTGCTGCATGTATTGCCCTCCTGGGGGCAGATGCCCCTGGGGAAGGAGAACAAAAATACAAAATGAAAACTAAAAATATGAATTCAGATTTGGGTGAGGGTGGGGTGGACACTAGACCACCAGGCTTTTTCTATAGTAAAATGGGGGTGGCTCTCTCCCCCCACCCTAAATGGTTGGGGCACCTCATTTAGCCCTCCCTGGGGGCAGATTTCTGCCCCTATCTTCCCCCAGGGGGGGGCTACATGAGATGCCCCCATCCATTTGGGGTGGCGGGAGAGGGCCACCAGAAATCTTGGCACAGCCCCCCCCCCAAGCATGGGGCAGTACGTGTTTCCCACCCTGGGGGCAGATGGGCAAACAAAAAATAATCTGTGTTCTTGGTGGGAGGCACCCTAAACCACCATCAACTTATATTATGAAAAGGGGGGTGGCCCTCTCCCCCCACCCAAAATGGATGGGGGGGCTGTCATGTAGCCCTACCTGGGGGCAGATTGCTAGTGCAATCCTGCAATCTGTCCATAGGAAGGGGCAAATGTGTTTTTACTGGGGGTGAGGGTCAGTAGACCACCCGGGATGGCTTGAAAGGGGGGGCCATAATCAGAGAGTAGTAGTTATGATTTGTTTTTGCTGAGGTGACCATAGGTAACAAATGTTTTTTGTTTCGTTTACAACTTTTTATACGCGAGCAGCTGCAACGTTATGTGAGTACTGTTTTTTATTATTCTACAGTTAGGGCGCATTTTCAGTGAGGTGGGTGGGGCTGGGCTGGATTGTTGGTGGTGTGGGCGAGAATGGGCCAGCTGGGGAGATATTTTGGTGGGCTGGAACACAATTGCAGGGTAAGGCCACAAATTGCCCCCCCATGTCAGCATAATATTGGTGTTTCCATGGGAGCGGCTGTCTCACATGTGGGTTGACTGTCCACAAGCCCCGGCTGCACCTCTGGCTGTGCTGCGTTTACAGATGTCACCTCCGGGGAGGAATGAGGATACTGCGGGTATCACCAGAACTACCGCTGTACTTGGGGACGGTAGACCCACATGGGAGGCAAGGCGCCCAAGGCCAGAAGCATCACCTCCTACCATCCTGAAGTTCTGGCTGGCCTGCGTTACAGCTCCTCCCTCTGGGAAAGGACAGGGACCCTGTGGGGGCTCCCTGGAACTGTCGCTTCACTTGGGGATGGTCAACCCACATGGGAGACAGCCACCCAAGTCCGGGGACATAACCACCTGACTATCCTGGAGATCTGGTGGACCTGCGGTACAGTTCTCCCTCTGGGAAAAGATGGGGAATCTGCCGGGGCTCCATGGAACTACTGCTGTGATTGAAGACAGTAAATCCACATGGGAGACAGATGCCCAAGGCCAGGGACATCACCTCCAACTGTCCTGGAGTTCTGGCTAGGCTGCGTTACAGCTTTTCCCTTTGGGGAGGTATTGGCACACTACCAGGACGCCCTGGTGGGGAAAAGCTGTAACACAGGCCAGCAAGATCTCCAGGACGTTTGGAGGTAATATCCCCGGCCGTGAGCACCCGTTTACCATGTGGGTGTACCATCCCCAAGCACAGCAGCAGCGCCAGAGAGCCGCTGCAGGGTCCCCTTCCCCAGGGGGAAATTCTGTAACACAGCCCAGCCAGCGCTCCAGGATGGGTATGGATGATCTCCCTGGCCTTGGTGGGCTATCTCCCATATGGGGCGACTATCCCCACGTGCAGCGGCTGTCACAGGGAGCCACCCGGCAGATTCCCCAACCTTTCCCAGAGGGAGAAGCTGCAATGTTGTCCAGCCAGAGCTCCAGTATAGTCAGGGGTAATGTCCCTGGCCTTGGTGGGCTGCCTCCCATATGGGGCAACCATCTGCAAGTGCAGTGGCTGTCCCAGGGAGCCCCAGCAGGGTCCCCATCGCTTCCCCAAGGGAAATTTTGTAACGCAGCTGAGCCAGAGCTCCAGGATTTGTCGATGTCCCTGGCCTTCTGTGGCTGTCTCCCATGTGGGTCGACCGTCCCCAAGTCCAGTGGCAGTTCCGGCAGGGTCCCCATTCTTCCCCGGAGGGAAAGGCTGTAACGCAGCCCAGCCAGAGCTCCAGGCTGGGCTTGGGGATGGTCGACCGATATGGGAGGCGGGTGCCCAAGGCCAGGGACATCACCCCCAACCATCCTAGAGGTCTGGCTGGGATGTGTTACAGAATGTACCTCTGGAAATGAAGGGGGACCCTGCCGGGGCTCCATAGGAATGCCGCTGCACCTGGGGATGGTCAACTCACATGGGAGATGGGAGCCCAAGGCCAGGTACGTGATCCCCAACCATCCTGGTAATCTGGCTGGCCTGTGTTACAGCTTCTCCCTCCGGGAAAGGACAGGGAATGTCCCTGGCCTCCCGGGAATCACCGCTGGGCTTGGGGACGTTCATCCCACATGGGAGTCAGCTGCCCAAAGGCCAGGGATATGACCCCTACCACTCTGGAGCACTGGTTGAGTTGCGTTACAGCTTCTCCCTCTGGGAAAGGATGGGGATCCTGCCGAGGTTCCCTGGGACTGCCGCTGCACTTGGGGATGGTCAACCATCCCCAAGTGGTGCTCTGGCTGGCCTGTGTTACAGCTTCTCCCACTGGGAAAGGGAAAGGTCGGGTACCCTGCCGGGGATCCCTGGAACTGCTGCTGGGCTTGGGAACGGTTAAACCACATGGGAGACAGCTGCCCAAGGCCATGGACATCACCCCCACCCCTCCTGGAGCACTGTCTGGGCTGGGTTACAGAATGTCCCCCTGAAATAGGAAGAGGACCCTGCCAGGTGCATCCTGGAGCTGCCTCTGTGCTTGGAAACGGTACACACACATGGGAAATGGATGCCCACAACTGGGGACATCGCCTCCAACCATCTTGGAGTACTTGCTGGCTTGTGTTACAGCTTTTCCCTTCGGATACTGATACTTTAAAAAGGGACAATCTCAACTTTGGCTGATGCAGTTATCATCATTTTTGCAGCATGCACTACTGCAGCCTAGAGCTGGGGTGTGTTATAAAAACCTGGAAACTTTTTTCCCAGCAGTGCTTTTACTCATGGGAACACTGATGGAACTGTGCCACATGTGGAAGGAATATTCAGATCTGCCAATGCTGTGGTTTACCAATGTTGGGCACTGTTCACGAATGGGAACAAAAGTTACAGAGGAATGTAATGTTTGATGTAACCTTAACTATAGGTTGTGACTGCACCTGTACATCCTTTGCAGAAGAAGGAGATTGCCTTCTCGGGAATCCTTACAAAAGAGTTTGAGCATGGAATGTTGCTCTATGCTGAGAAATGTGTGCATTAATGCTCACTTAACCTAGAAGCACAATTGAAACCAGCTTTGGCAAAGCCAACAATTTGGGCTTTTACGTAGTCAAGGGAGAGACATTTTCTAAAGCCATGATGGTACTACCTGGCCATAAGATGCCCACAGCTTTATAATTGTGTTATCACCTGGCTATATTATGACAGTGCCCAGCACATGTCAATCGAATGCCTATACCATAGCCAAAACTGTTGACTTTGCCAATGCTTGTTACTAATAGTAATTCAATGCAAAGAACAGATTCATTGACGCACCTATTGATTATAAATCAAATCCCTCAGGCTTGGTTGGGACATTTTTATTACACCAGCAGCTGCTCAATAGTTGCAAATATCGCCAAAACCTTTCAGAAGACTGAATAGAAATAACATAGGTTTCCCCTTAAAAGCATAACTTTCACTAAAGGAGATCTTGGGGGAAGGGTGTTTCGATGGGAAGGGGCAGGTAGTGGTTGACAATCGTCATAGGGACTAGAATGGCCAAGAGGGGTCAATTTGTGGATATATATCCTAACAATACCCACAGCATGTGTGCCCCCTCGCGTCCCATCTCTTTCTGAGCTTCACTTCCAATACCAATAGTTGTGGCTTATTGGCAGCTCTAAAAGTGCCTCTTAATTGCCAACTTTTGATTCCGGAGCTCTCAATTTTCAAGTGACGATGGTGAGAAGGCCATCCAGTCCTGTGTTTTTCCCATTGGATCATGGGACTTGTAGTTTTTTCTTTACCATTTCAAATTTAGGAAAACTACAACTCTCCGAACCCCAAGAAAAAAAATTAGCATTGGGTGGCATCCTCACAAAGCACACATGGTCCATGGAAAATCCAGAACTCTATGATTCCGGCTTCCCTTCCACTTTAAGAGAGTTAAACATTTGAGCTTGGACTATAATATCAGTGAGCGCAAATATACTTCAAGAAAGCATTTTCAGGTGCCTCCATCTGCAAACCAATGTTTCAGGTGGTATATTGTGATTTGCACCCAACCTATGTTTCCCTCCTGCCACCCAGTTTCTAAAACAGGGCAAACTGAAAATAAATTCCGTAAATATTTCAGGAAATGTTATGGGAAATGTATGGATAGGACACTCAAAAAGCAGTCACAGTGAAAGGTGTGGGCAGGCCTAGACAAACGAGGCATGGGGTGCACAACACTCACAAAACACATTTGCATCAATTATGAAATAATCAAGAACGTTGAAGTATTTACCATTAGAAAGCTACCACTGTGCAAATTCCCCAGTCATCAAAGTAACAACACTGGTTACTTAAGCAATAAGCCCCGAGCAGTGGCCCATTAGAGATTACCGGAAGTGGTAGCGGCCCCCTAGCTAGGGGCTTATTGCTATTAGTACTCTGGCCCATTAGACCGGGGTACTAATAGCTTTTCTTTTCAGTTGACAGACGCTACAGCGTTGAGCAACTGAAAAAATAAAAGAAAAAGCAAAAAGATGGCCGCCATGGAACGTGATACGTAGTCCATTCTCTCTTTCCATGAAAGCTATTCAAAAGAGGTGAAAAAAAGTAAACAAAGATGATGGGCCCATGTAGTCCCTTCTCCAATTCCATGACGGCCATTCGAACAATGAATGCGTGACAGAGGAAAGACTCGGCCGCTGCATCAACAACAAAGCGTATCGATGCGTACATACCCTCAGTGGATGGCTCAGATACTGTGGCAAGGTTTTGTGTAGAGGCCTATCTCAGAGAGAGGGCAAGTACAGATACCCATCTATGTCATCTATGTCAGATCATAATCTCTGAAAGCACTGTAACACATATTAGCACCCGAGCTGTAACATTGACACTCGAGTTCAGGGGCACACGGGAGGCGAGAGGCTGGAAGGAAAGTGACGAGGGAGGGCGGATATGTTCAGTTTGTGTATGAAGAGGAATAAAGCAAGACGTTACAGAGCACTCTCCCGGCTCTGTGTCTCGTTAATGTGCAGCGATCCATGCGTAAGGTTAGCCTCCCTCAAAGGAGGTAAAGTATCAGATTGGCAACAAGGTTGCACAGAGGGCGCGGGAACCCTGGCGTGCGACGATGAATGGCACAATGGCAAGGCTGGAAACAGAAGCCTGCCTGGACCGCGATGGTGATGGCGGTGCCCCGCCTAACAGAAGGAAGCACTGGAAAGGTGAAACGAAGGCAGCTGTGACCCGCCCGGGTCGCGGCAGTGAAGGCGGTGCCCGGCCATTGCTGGAATGTTGGGAACGTTCAGAGAGAAGCGTCTGGGGAAGCCTGATGCACGGCAGTGCAGGGAAGCAGACATCGGTGAGTGAGGAGCGTGGGGAAGCCACGTGATGGTGCTCGTGCCTGTAGGCGGCCATCCATCAACACATTCATTCCCTGGAGCCCAAATCAATGCCAAGAAGCCACCACAGTACTCAAGCCTCATATGGCGGCCGTGTGAACCGAGGGGGGAAGCCACATCCCCTGTGAGAGGCTGCCACCAGTGAACAATGTCTGACCAGGAGGGCCCCCAGGGCGTGGCCCAGGACTTGCAGGCAGAAGGCCCAAATGCTCCACAGGCGAATGCCCCATACAGATTTCCTGACTCTCTAGCAGTGCAAATGCCAGGGGTGTTTGATGTGACGGGCACAAGTAATATGGGGCTAAGGTGGGCGAGGTGGATAAGGGACTTTGACCTATACATGGGGGCCATAGGGCCCATTGATGAAACAAAAATGTCTACTCAAACGGACGGTGGGACCATCGACACAAGATATCATAGACGAGATGCCCGCTGCGTCCATTAATTCCATTCAAGATCTAAAAGGGGCCTTGTTAGCATACTTCACCCCGCACACCAACATGGACTATGAGTGCCACCTATTCCACAGCACAAAAGAGGGGAAGGGTGAGACCATGGACGCCTATGTCATGGTGCTGAGGATTAAAATGAAGCACTGTGACTTTGAGAATTACTCCAACACCGAGGCCCTGCGTTCCCAGATCATTGCAGGGTGCGAGTTCCAGACGTTTAAATGGAAACTACTACAAAAAGCTTGCACTTCGGATGAAATACTCACGCTTGCAAGGGCAGAAAGGGCTGTGTATTCACAGGTAGAAACCCCTGGAGAATCTGTACACCAACTACAGCAGGAGAAAAGACATGAAGAGCCATTCTGTTTCAGATGTGGGTATATGAGTATCCATATGAGGGTACATGTCCTGCGATTGGTCAGAGAAGCTCCATGTGCGGCGAGGAAGGACACTTCAAATCATTGTGTTGACTGGCAAGAGGGAGAGGGCGAGACAGAGGTAGGCAGTCGACTCCCCAGTACAAACACAGACCCCTTCTCCCAGCGCCACATGCATCGGGGCAACACCACTTCCCCACTTCCCCCACAGAGATCCAAGGACCCCAAACCAAAGGAGGCTGAATCCGGTGATGAAAGGCACAGGAGAGAATGATGAATAAGAAGGAGGTATGTCACCTGTGAGAGACCTGACCGCTTATCCAGATATCACATACTCTACCTGGTAGAACAGTCCCCTTCAGAATCTGACATCAGCTCCTCAGGAAGGGAACAGTGAAATAAGGGCTACGTCTATGCCCTGGCCAACACTGCAGCAACAGAACACAGCCCAACACTGATAATGGGACTGAATGTAAGACCCACAGAATTGCTTATAGAAACAGGGTCTACCGTGAACATGATCAGTGAACAAATATTCAAGGAACTACCGCAAGCCCCAAAACTGAAACCAGCCATGGTCGACATATACCCATATGGAGCTACCACGCCCCACAAATGCCTGGGACAATTGGAGGGAACATGCAGCTACAAGGGACAAGCATAAAAGGTGATCCTACGCGTGCTATCGACTGGAAGTGAGAGTGGCTGCATAATCAGTTTTAAGACCACCATCGACATGGGTTTAATACATTTGCTCTATAAACTCACGGTGCACAAATATATAGATCCAGTACACATGATAAAAGAACTGTATCCCAACCTGTTTAAATGGATAGGGAAACTGCATAACAGGCAGATCAAGTTGCACATTGATGAAGGAGTTCGCCCAATAGCGCAACACTATAGGAGCATACCGGTGAACATCCCGAGGAAGGTGTAAGATGAACTACAGAAACTCATAGAGCAGGACATCATAGAACCGGCCACGGGGCCCGCTACATGGGTCGCATCCATCGTTCCGGTGCCGAAGAAAGGATCCGATGCCATTAGACTGTGTGTTGATATGAGGAGGCCCAATCAGGCCATTCTGGGGGAAAGACACATGGCACCACGTATCACTGATATGATACATGTATTGAATAGATCCAATGTTTTCTCAAAACTGGACTTGCAAAAGGGTTACCACCAACTGGTACTGAGTCCCGAGAGCCGGAACATCACAACTTTCGTCACACACCTGGGATTGTACAGGTACAAAAGGTTGAGCTATGGGGTATCTTCTGTCGCTGATATATTTCAGGAGGAGATTCATAATGTGATCAAACACATACCAAATTGTATATACTACAGTGACGACATTCTGGTGTTTGGGAATGACATGGGAAAACACGACAAAACATTGGCCAGAGTGTGCATGGCATTAGAGGCCACCAACCTTACCCTCAATCAGAAAAAATGTGAGTTCTGGAAAGGCACGTTAAAGTTCTTCGGCCACGTATTTTCTGAAAATGGCATGACACCTGACCCTGACAAAGTCACTGCGCTCAATGAGACACCACCACCAACCAACATCTCAGAACTATGGTCCTTCCTAGGCCACGCCAGTTACTGCATGTGATATATTAAGGCTTTTTCCATGGTCAGCAAGCCCCTCAGAGTATTGACCAAGCAGAACGTGGTGTTTAAATAGTCAGAAGACTGCCAAAGTGCCTTCATGACGATTTGTGAGAGAGTGGCCCAAGCAGAAAATATGTCCTACTATGACTGGGATCGGAAGGCGGAGCTAACCGTGTATGCAAGCGCGGTGGGGCTTGGTGCTATCCTAGCTCAAATCGACAGAGCTGATCCGATGCAGACACACACAGTCGCATACACAAGCAGGAGCCTCTCAGCCACCGAACAGGCATATTCTCAGGCAGAGAAGGAGAGCCTCACAGTGGTGCGGGCGTGCAGACACTTTCACCTCTTTCTTTACAGCAAACAGTTCAAGGTGGTGACTAACCACCAGGCTCTCTTGTTTCTCTATGGAAACCCACAGGCCAAAATGCCACTCCACATTGCAAGGTGGGGGGTCAGGATACAGGAGTACTCTAGAATCCCGCTGATGTTTAGTCCCGGCATCCGAGGAGTGCCTGTGCCCCTAAACCATCGGTGGTGGACCGGTATCTCCGGTACCTGATCCAACAAGCCATATCTAAAGACATTGAACCAGTCCATCTAGCCCATGAGATGGAAGCGGACCAGGCCTGCCAAATCGTGTGTGAAGGCCTCAGATTGGGCCAATGGAGAAGAGCCAAAGAAAGAGGTCGTCTAGCATCAGAGGATGTACGGCAGGAGTTGGACAGACTACTGCAAGTGAAGGAAGAACTAGCTCTCTCTGAGGATAATCTGCTGTTGAAGGGGCACAAGGTGGTGATCCTAGCCTCACTGAAGCGGAACGTGGTAGACTTAGCTCATGAAGGTCATCGGGCGAAACGCATGCTGCGCCAAAAGGTGTGCTTTCTGCAACTAGACGCCATGGTTGAGGGTCTCCTGAAGCAATGCCCCACGTGCTGCCTCATCACGCCCAATAGGCACCCCGAACCGATGCGGATGTCAGAGTTACCGGAAGACATATTGGAGCCCGTGGCCTCTGAATTCTTTGGACCTATTGAGGGGGGGAGGAATGTATTAGCCATCATGGATGAATACTCCAGATACCCGGAAGCACAAAATTGTCTCCTCAACAGCTGCTCACCATGTCATCCCTGTAATGAATTGCATATTTAAGGCATACAGCATCCCTAGGGAGGTAAAGACATATAATGGACCTCCGTTCAATGGCCAGGAGTTCGTGAGATTTAGCAAATACATGGGATTCCGACACCAGAAAATCACGACCCTCTGGCCGCAGGTCAATGGGATGATCGAACCTCTCAATGCCAATCTCAAGAGGGCGCTGCAAGTAGCACGGCTCACGGGACAGCCACACGAACAAGTGCTTCACCAATTACTGCAGGATTACAGGAGCACGCCACACAGTTCCACAGGTAAGAGCCCAGCCAAAGTGATGTTTGGGAGGGACGTCAGGACCAGACTACCCCAGGCCAACCCTCTGGAAGGCGAACAAGCACCTGACACCGAACTGAGGGAACGAGATCAGGCAGCCAAGAATCGAATTAAAGAATATGCTGATGTTCGCAGGAAAGCTCGAGAAACCCAATTAGAAGTCTGTGAAGTTGTGGCTATAAAACAACCGCAGACACATAAGCACATGGCGGCCTTCCAAGAGGAACCCCTGATCATCAAATAAAAGAAGGGTTCCATGATCAGGGATCAAGGGGACAAAGGACCGACCACCTGAAACTCCTCCCACTTCAAGAAGTTTCCCCTAGCTGGATCCAGGAGACTAAGTGGAGTAATTGAAATACCCAACGACTACACCTCGGATGAATCTTATCAAGGGGATCAAGAGAGAGAATCAGATACATCTGGCCCGTAGGACTGAGGTGAAAGCCCAGAGGCTAGATGCTCCCTGGACAGATCCAGCTAAAGTCCGCAGAGAGTGAGAAACAAGCCTTGATGATGGGCTAGTGAACCACGCTGTTGGGTAACTGTTTAAATTGGGGGGGAAGTCACATTGACACTCCAGTTCCGAGGCACATGGGAAGCGGGAGGCGGGAAGGGAAGTGACGAGGGAGGGTGGGATAAGTTCAGTTTATGTATGAAGAGGAATAAAGAAAGATGTTACAGAGCACTCTCCCGGCTCTGTCTCTCAGTAATGCGCAGCAAGCCGCGCGCAAGTTGAGCCTCCCTCACATGAGGTAAAGTATCGTAAAAAGGCGGGGGAGCCAGCCAATCAAATTAGTGGGGTCCTGGGCTGAATCTCTTGAAAGGAAGCCTGCATTCCAAGCAACCTGATGACTGCTCCCCTTCCCGCCAACTTCCCCCCACCCTCACCTCCTCTCCGATCACTGTTGCCTTTCCTACCCCAATCACCTTTTTCTTTTGGAGGCAGCGCAACCACTGCCACCACTCCAGCCTCCTGGGCCACCACTGGAAATGGAGGAGGGTCTCCTCATGCAGCCCCCGTCTTCCAGCTCCACGGTGGCCATTTTAGGCGCATTTTTTGTATGAATGAATGGAACACTGAGAGTGCCACCCGTTCATTCACGCAAAATACGTTGCTGTCAGCACCCTGGGTTTCCGGATTGTGCTCAGGCCAGTAACTTGGTCCCCTGGCCGTTGCCACCCGATCCGGCACGTCGGATCGGCTACTACTGCTTAATTGAACCTAGTTGCTTGATGATGCAAAGGTGTGAGCACTGATGCCCGTGGACTTACCACATGCAACCAGCTTTGAAGTTATTTGCTTCTACTAGCCATCAGCTGCCTCACCTGTTTGTGATTCGATTCTGTTATGGCACGATACTATGGTGCCTGAGCTAACCTTGCCCCACTGCTGAGCATGACCCCCATTCCTGTGTTGACAGCACTGCAACTTCACAAGTCATCACCCCTGCAGAGGCAAGGGGGATCCTCTATATACTGCTGCCCTGATGAATCCTGCACTGTCATCACTGCCTTATGACAGGTCATTTCCCTTGTAGAGGCACAGAACTGGCTCTGCCCAAGGCTCCCCGCTTAGTCTGCCTAAATGACCATTATAATACCCATAAGCCTCAGCCACGGGAGTGCACTGGTGAGTGTGCCCCGTGCGGGCACTGTGTTCAGCAACCATGAACTGCTCATTGTGGGCTTGTTTGGTTTGCTGTTGCCTCGATGGGTCTAACATCAGAGAGCGTCTGGTACTGGATGATATGATATGAGATGATACCCAGAGGTTTCTAAGAGGGACCCGGGGATCGAACCTGTGTTACTCGTGTAGTCTTGCTTCCAAGGCGAGCATGTTGCCCCTGAGTTATCCTCCCGAGACTGCTGATGTTGATGCTCGCGCTATCACACGCCATTTTGTCTAGTGTACGCATAACCCCCTGGTGGGTTCATATCCGGCACCAACGAGGAGTGTAGAGTGCAGATTAGTAAATAATAAAGTGATAAAATAAATAGAGAGGGCGGGAGATACTGTCAGAAGGAGTTTGAGCTACAGAAATACATACAAATAACCAGTGCTGACTGGGACCTTGGGCCTACCGCTTTGCCCCCATTGGTTCTAAGATTAACAGGAAGGCGAGTTCTGTCGCGCAGCTTCTGCTCATCTGCCAGATGGCCGCCCTGTGCCTTATCGTGGGCATAAAGAGCCTCAGTGATGGACTCCCTGATCGGGCCAGTCAGATTCCGCTATCAATAGAGCAGCACAGGGCACCCCTCCATAGCTAGTGCTTATGCGTTTTAAAAGGCCTATTGCCCGTGGGAAGTTGTACTATTCCAGAGGATAGCACAGGGGCAACGAGCAAGCAAGACCACCAGCAGCAGAGGTTCGAATCCCAGATCCGTGCTTAGATATCGAATTCAGGTATGGTGCGTTATATTAAAAAAAAACTATTAAATAAATAAATAAGGGCACGAGGGAGGTCCCCAACAATTACATCTAAGAACTTAAGAACAATACATTTTTCAGTGCTTGGGTCGGTGTTATGATTGCAAAAAATGTGTACAAAGAAATTATAGATGCATGTTATCGACTGTTGGAGGATAGTTGGATCTTATAGATAAATGGGAGTTAATGCTAAAAAGCTGTTATTTTACAACAGAATATTTTTAGAAGCACCCAAAAGGAATTCTACGGAATTACTAGAGATAAGAGGACCCATTTGTGTACTAAATCGCATTATTGCCTTCAGAGCTACTTTGTCACTCTCTGCAAGACCTTTCCCTAAACAATATTGGACAATGTGTATGGATACTGAGGCCAAGTGGCACAAGGCACCCAGAAGCCCTTCTGAGAAAGCAATTTGCACCCTTTTGATCAAATGTACTATGATCAATTTCTAGCTGTTGTACTCGAGAGCAGAAGGCTGTGTTCGCCACATGAGGCTGACCTAGCCCAGCTTTTCAGTCTTCCAGGCTCTCATCTGATTATCGCAGCAGAATTGGCAATTTCACCCATGCTCACTTTTTCATCATTCTGCGCAAACGTTCCTGCACCTTTTGTGCTTTTGCTCTTAAAGAAGCCACAAGCAGACCTGTCTGATTGGAGACCTTTTATTCCAGTTTCTAACCTGACAATTCCAGCTTAAGTTATTGGAACAGATCGTGGTGGCACAGCTGGCAATCTTCAAAGGATAAAAATATCCAAGTCCATCATCAACCCTTGCAAGCCCCGGAGTCATTAACCGCCTCAATGATGGATGACCACACATCTCCACTTGATGGTTATGGTGTTGAAACTCTTGTTTGTTAAATTTGTTGGCAGCATTTGACACCATAGCTCATCTTTCGACCTGGCTGTCTAATACCGGTGTCCTGAAGAAGCGGTGACATGACTACAATTGTATCGTGCAGTGATCACAGTCAAATCACATCCCCCTGTTATAGAACAGCGTCCATAATGACCTGTGGGCGTCTATAGCAAGCAGATAGCCCAAGCAAAGTAAGACCCATTCCCAGGGATAATGGCGCCATTATGAGCTCTTGCGGCCCGGAATGGAGGTCATTGTCTCCATGAGCGTCCTGACAAAATGTTCGGTGGGCTACTAATGTTTTTCCTTTGGTAAAGAGGATTATGCAGGGAGGGTAAACCTGTTTACCAATAAAAGTAAATACTATGAAAGGTAACCACCATGAAGTTAATAGAACGGTGCTCTGCCTTCATGGTGGTATTTGTGAGAGGAGGCGTAGTTAAGGGGAAAGGGGTGGAAGCAGCAGGTGAGTGGATTTAACTGTATTTTAATAGAACAGAGTGAGCCGGTCCAGGGGGAGGCCTCTGAACATGAGCACGCAGGCTTTACCGGTGAATAAGGTCCAGGATCTGAGCTTTCTGATTGGCTGACTTTAGCACGTGGTAGTGTGTGATATCCACCTGATTCGGCAGGTGAATCCGGTTGGATCTTCCCGGATGATGCAGGTGGTGCACGGCTGCTAGCGCGCATGCGTCAGTACTCTGCTCTGATGATAGCAAGGCTAGAGGGCATCCTTCCTCTTGGATGTTGGTGCCTGGATGTTGGGGAATTAAAGGTGAATGCCGCAAGAACCCCGGATTAGGACACTGGGGCTTCCAGGCAAGGGTCGGCCGCACAAGATCTGACCCTATGAGCGGATCCCATGCACATCGCTGGTGACCAAAGAGGGGTGGCATTCTGCTGAAAGTGGGCAGCCTTCTAAGCGGCAGTCACTAAATCCTGCTCCTTTTACTCCTCAAGTCTTCAGAAGGATGTGCTCATACCTATCCTTCCCACATCCAAAGCAAGAGGCTTGAGCTCTAGCGCACATAGAAAGTCTCTACGTCACATCCTTCTTCTACAGGAAGGCGGAAATTCATTGATTATTGATGGATAAATCTAAAGGCTTTTATATGAAGCAGAGATGCGCTGGGTTGTGCCTGTCTCAGGCAATGCCTTAGGCAATTATGAAACATACTTTAATGATCCATAACGTATTATTATTATTTTTGTTTAAATCACTTCTGCATCCACATGTTTTTTAATTTGTTTTTTTTTGCATATTCAACATATACTTGACAAATAAGTAAGAAGAACAACCCCCCCTTGCCCCCACCTGCGGTCGGGGCCCACACAGCCTTACAGACACTGTTGGTTCCATTCGCAATTTGGTGCCTACAATATGTCCAGTATTTCCACATTTTGAGGGCTGTAACCACATTTCTTAACACAGGAATGCAATTGGCCACTCTGCTGAGAACACACAGGAATGCAATCTATCTCCTATAGATAGAGGTCTGCAGACCAAGGTCTGAGAACACACAGGAATGCAATCTATCTCCTACAGATAGAGGTCTGCAGCAGGAATGCAATCTATCTCCTACAGATAGAGGTCTGCAGACCAAGATCGAGAAGACCTTGGCCTCTCTGCTGAGAACACACAGCAATGCAATCTATCTCCTACAGACAGAGGTCTGCAGACCAAGATCGAGAAGACCTTGGCCACTCTGCTGAGAACACACAGGAATGCAATCTATCTCCTACAGACAGAGGTCTGCAGACCAAGATCGCGAGGACCTTGGCCACTCTGCTGAGAACACACAGGAATGCAATCTATCTCCTACAGACAGAGGTCTGCAGACCAAGGCCGAGAGGACCTTGGCCACTCTGCTGAGAACACACAGGAATGCAATCTATCTCCTACAGACAGAGGTCTGCAGACCAAGATCGAGAGGACCTTGGCCACTCTGCTGAGAACACACAGGAATGCAATCTATCTCCTACAGACAGAGGTCTGCAGACCAAGATCGAGAGGACCTTGGCCACTCTGCTGAGAACACACAGCAATGCAATCTATCTCCTACAGACAGAGGTCTGCAGACCAAGATCGAGAAGACCTTGGCCTCTCTGCTGAGAACACACAGGAATGCAATCTATCTCCTACAGACAGAGGTCTGCAGACCAAGATCGAGAAGACCTTGGCCACTCTGCTGAGAACACACAGGAATGCAATCTATCTCCTACAGACAGAGGTCTGCAGACCAAGATCGAGAAGACCTTGGCCTCTCTGCTGAGAACACACAGGAATGCAATCTATCTCCTACAGACAGCGGTCTGCAGACCAAGATCGAGAGGACCTTGGCCACTCTGCTGAGAACACACAGGAATGCAATCTATCTCCTACAGACAGAGGTCTGCAGACCAAGATCGAGAAGACCTTGGCCTCTCTGCTGAGAACACACAGGAATGCAATCTATCTCCTACAGACAGAGGTCTGCAGACCAAGATCGAGAAGACCTTGGCCACTCTGCTGAGAACACACAGGAATGCAATCTATCTCCTACAGACAGAGGTCTGCAGACCAAGATCGAGAAGACCTTGGCCACTCTGCTGAGAACACACAGGAATGCAATCTATCTCCTACAGACAGAGGTCTGCAGACCAAGATCGAGAAGACCTTGGCCACTCTGCTGAGAACACACAGCAATGCAATCTATCTCCTACAGACAGAGGTCTGCAGACCAAGATCGAGAAGACCTTGGCCACTCTGCTGAGAACACACAGACTGCAGACCAAGATCGAGAATGCAATCTATCTCCGACCTGCGCGGGATAAGGTTTGCGCCAATGTGTGGCGTGGATTGGGTCTGTGGGGTCATAGAAGGAGGATGGTCGCTTAGTGACTTTGTACTTGAGTGGCGCCCCTCCCCCCTAGAGCTTCGCGCTGTCACCTCCATGCCCTCCTCTGCACATCATCAGCGCTGCCTTCTAAATCTGCCATTGATTGAGGGCAGCTACTGTCACTGGTTGCCAACGTGCCTTACTTGTGTACTAATGAGCCGCCTGACATGGCAAGCCCTTGCCTCAGAGGAGACATGACAGACTAGCCCGGCTCATGGGTTGGCATGAAGTTAATTCTGTTTGACAAGCATCACAGAGCACTGTCAAAACATGTTCACTCGCTGGCATTCCCTGGACTTCGCAAAAGAAAACTACAGAGACTTGCAATGCCGACACCACCTTCAAGAAAGTGACACAATGCAGCAAGCATTGGCAAAGCCAACTCGTCTGACTTTGCAAAAGTGTAGGGTGATTACTGTGGCTTAAGCCTGTCCTCCCTGGCAGCACAACACATTCTTGCACTTTACACCTCCAAGAAAGACCGGTGGGCTTTGCCAATGCCTGTGTAGATGTTGTGATTGCAAGTTTTCTGAGACAGCATCACTGTGAAACGAATGATGTGCAACATCAAAAGTCATTTCATTTTTGTAATTACTGATTGCTGCATTGCGCAAATATACGTGAATAAACGTGAAGCACACAGAATGCAGCATGGGCTGTGCTCAGAAAGACTTTGCAAAGCCCTTGCCTGCAGGGTTTGGATTCAGCCAACCCTGCGCTCATCTGGAGTTTTCAAACCATTATCTTGCAAATGTTTTGTATATTTGAAAATATATGTGAGACATAAGTGGGTTTTAGGTCCAAGGTGGGGCTGTTGACCAGGTGTTCTGATTACACGTGGCAATTCAGGGGGCCATTCAGAAGTGTGTCATTGATGGTTTCCTTGTGCTGAAAGTAAGACAGCTTTCCATAGCGTGGCCTAAGGAGCACGCTTCACTCTTTAAGTATCTCGCTCCCACCTCCCATTGCCAGCAATCTCTGCTTTATTCACTGACCATCTCGCGAAGGTGAGATGCAGACAGGAAGGCGAAGTCTCCGAAACGTTTCCGATTGAGGTCAGGGTTTGATAAGGTTGTGTTCATGCACCTCTTTTGTTTCGCTTGTATGTACATTGAATTAGAGACCTCTCGCGTGGAAGCTGTGTCGCCGAGAATTAACAGAGAGCGGATCACAACAGTATTAACTGGAGATGACGCTGATCTGATTTTGTGGTCTTCAATGGGTCTTTACAATTGGCCCTATGCTCTTTCTTCCCTAGTTATTTTTTTAATGAGTTATTTGACAAAACACGTTTTTGGAAAAACTCATCAAACCATTTGTTGGTATATTTGGGGAGGCTCCCGCCAAAACCCCCCTCCCCTATTATTTGGTCCCTATTCCCCACCCCCACCTCTTATATCCTTTATATCCCCTTACCACCCCACTATATTTTTGCAATGAGCTTTTTGTTTAAAAGTTTTCGGCAAAAAACTCATTAAAAAATATACTTCCGATGAAACCACGTTGTACCCTACAAACTATCCTTAGGTTTTAAACCAATTTGTGATCTGTGAATTCATTCTGTGTACAGCTCTACATCCATATTGTTGGTTGTTTTGACTAATTGGGGATGAGGCTAAGCAAGGTGGGCTCATGGTCCCCCAGCTTGCCAAGAGTGACCGTACTCTTCTAAACAGAGCCGGAGTCCCCTTGACATCTGCCCATCGTTCCGGCGGTGGAGTATATTGTCATCAGCGGGCACGCGTCTAAGAATTAGGTTTCATGCTGTGGCATTATGCATTGCAGAACTGTGGGCACATTCCAACTTGGCCCCATTGGCAAATGACAAAAACAACTCTTACCAAAAAACTCTAGCCTTGCCAAGAAGTACCAACAGAAAAGTACTAAAACTGGAGTTAGTACTCCTATACATAGAGTATGAAGCAGGACTGAAGCCTGTATAACATTGGCTCAGGCTCTGGAGGGCGCAGGGATGAGACTCCTAGACATAGAGTATGAAGCAGGACTGAAGCCTGTACAACATTGGTTCAGGCTCTGGAGGACACAGGTATGATACTCCTAGACGTAGAATATGAAGCAGGACCGAAGCCTGTATAACATTGGCTCAGGCTCTGGAGGACACAGGGATGAGACTCCTAGACGTAGAGAATGAAGGAGGACCGAAGCCTGTACAACATTGGCTCAGGCTCTGGAGGACACAGGGATGAGACTCCTAGACGTAGAGAATGAAGCAGGACCGAAGCCTGTACAACATTGGCTCAGGCTCTGGAGGACACAGGGATGAGACTCCTAGACGTAGAGAATGAAGCAGGACTGAAGCCTGTATAACATTGGCTCAGGCTCTGGAGGACACAGGGATGAGACTCCTAGATATAGAGTATGAAGCAGGACTGAAGCCTGTATAACATTGGTTCAGGCTCTGGAGGACACAGGTATGATACTCCTAGACGTAGAGTATGAAGCAGGACCGAAGCCTGTATAACGTTGGCTCAGGCTCTGGAGGACACAGGGATGAGACTCCTAGACGTAGAGAATGAAGGAGGACCCAAGCCTGTATAACGTTGGCTCAGGCTCTGGAGGACACAGGGATGAGACTCCTAGACAGAGAGTATGAAGCAGGACCGAAGCCTGTATAACGTTGGCTCATGCTCTGGAGGACACAGGGATGAGACTCGTAGACATAGAGTATGAAGCAGGACCCGAAGCCTGCATAACGTTGGATCAGGCTCTGGAGGACACAGGGATGAGACTCCTAGACAGAGAGTATGAAGCAGGACCGAAGCCTGTATAACGTTGGATCAGGCTCTGGAGGACACAGGGATGGGACTCCTAGACGTAGCGAATGAAGCAGGACTGAAGCCTGCATAACATTGGCTCAGGCTCTGGAGGACACAGGGATGAGACTCCTAGGCGTAGAGAATGAAGCAGGCCTGAAGCCTCTATAACATTGGCTCAGGCTCTGGAGGGCAAAGGATTGAGACTCCTAGACAGAGAGTATGAAGCAGGACTGAAGCCTGCATAACATTGGCTCAGGCTCTGGAGGACACAGGGATGAGACTCCTAGACGTATAGAATGAAGCAGGACTGAAGCCTGTATAACATTGGCTCAAGCTCGGGAGGACACAGGGATGAGACTCCTAGACGTAGAGAATGAAGCAGGACTGAAGCCTGTATAACATTGGCTCAGGCTCTGGAGGACACATGGATGAGATTCCTCTGAAGGAGGGTGCTGGCTGTGCTCAGGTCACACATGAACAGATGTTGGCACTGGCTCTGGAGGACACAGGGATGAGACTCCTAGACAGAGAGTATGAAGCAGAAATGAAGCCTGTATAACATTGGCTCAGGCTCCCAAGGACACATGAGGAGACTCCTAGACAGAGAGTATGAAGGAGGACTGAAGCCTGTATAACTTTGACTCAGGCTCCGGAGGACACAGGGATGAAACTCCTAGACATAGAGTATGAAGCAGGACCGAAGCCTGTATAACATTGGCTCAGGCTCTGGAGGACACAGGGATGAGACTCCTAAACATAGAGAATGGAGCAGGACTGAAGCTGTATAACATTGGCTCAGGCTCTGGAGGACATAGGGATGAGACTCCTAGACAGAGAGTATGAAGCAGGACTGAAGCCTGTATAACATTGGCTCAGGCTCTGGAGGACACAGGGATGAGACTCGTAGACAGAGGCCCTCATCATAAGGTTGGCGGAATGGGTTTACCGGCACCGGTAAAGGTGCCGGTAAACCCATTCCGCGCTACCATGAAGTCACCTCGCGGGACCCGCAATGGCGCCTGGAAACACCAGGCGTCCATTCCGGGTCCCGCGAGGACACCAGGGAGCTAACAACGGGCCCGTCATTAACAGGCCCGTTGTTAGGTCCATCCCTATTCCGATTGAGCCCTATGGGGGCTCGAATGGGAATGGGGATGGACCGGGTCCAGGTTAGTCGGATGGGGAATTACCGGGTCCGCCAAGGTTGCGATGGCCCGGTAAGTCATCATTCGAGAGACCCGGGCCCGGATTGCGGTAAGGAGGCAACCATGCCACTAAAAGCGGAATGGTTACCTCCAACCTCCTGATGAGGGCCAGAAAGTATGAAGCAGGACTGAAGCCTGTATAACAATGGTTCAAGCTCTGGAGGACACAGGGATGAGACTCCTAGACGTAGAGTATGAAGCAGGACCGAAGCCTGTAAAACATTGCCTCAGGCTCTGGAGCACACAGGGGTGAGACTCCTAGATAGAGTATGAAGCTGGACCGAAGCCTGCATAACATTGGCAAGGCTCTGGAGGGCACAGGGATGAGACTCCTAGAGAGTGAGTATGAAGCAGGACTGAGGCCTGCATAAACATTGGCACAGGCTCTGGAGGACACCGGGATGAGACTCCTCGACAGAGAGTATGAAGCAGGACTGAAGCCTGCATAACATTGGCTCAGGCTCTGGAGGGCACAGGGATGAGACTCCTAGACGTAGAGTATGAAGCATGACTGAAGCCTGCATAACATTCGCTCCGGCTCTGGAGGACACAGGGATGCGACTCCTAGACATAGACTATGAAGCAGGACCGAAGCTTGCATAACATTGGCTCAGGCTCTGGAGGACACAAGGATGAGACTCTTAGACATAGATTATGAAGCAGGACCGAAGCCTGTATAACATTGGCTCAGGCTCTGGAGGACACAGGGGTGAGACTCCTAGACGTAGAGAATGAAGCAGGACTGAAGCCTGTATAACATTGGCTCAAGGTCTGGAGGACACAGGGATGGGATTCCTATGAAGGAGCGGTGCTGGCTGTGCTCAGGTCCCCAGGGGGATGCTCATGGCCACTGCCTCAACACATGAACAGATTTTGGCACTGGCTCTGGAGGACACAGGCATGAGACACCTAGACGTAGAGAATGAAGGTGGACTGAAGCCTGTATAACATTGGCTCAGGTTCTGCAGGACACAAGGATGAGACTCCGAGACGTAGAGAATGAAGCAGGACTGAAGCCTGTATAACATTGGCTCAAGGTCTGGAGGACACAGGGATGGGATTCCTATGAAGGAGCGGTGCTGGCTGTGCTCAGGTCCCCAGGGGGATGCTCATGGCCACTGCCTAAACACATGAACAGATTTTGGCACTGGCTCTGGAGGACACAGGCATGAGACACCTAGACAGAGAGTATCAAGCAGGACTTTAGTCTGAAAGTAACATTGGTCTTTTACTTCCAAAGAATAGGCTTGACCTATACTAAATGTGTATAACAAGGTTTTGACTTCCCTAGAACTATTGTTAGGTGTTCCAAATAAGATTTATACTTGGGTCTGTGGATTTCAAGTATAGTGTTGTGTTTTTATATTTATATATATAATGTGTAAGTACTTACTTAAACCCTAGATTTATATGGGCCTACCTGTATTTAAATAAATCCTTTATTTTATACAATACATAGTGTTTCAGTGTTTCTTTGGATCCTTTGTATTACAATTTCAGTTTTACTGTCGGCTGGCCTCTCTCCCTCTTAAGATAAGCCTGGCTGCTCTGCCTACACTGCCATGTACTCAGGTGGTACAGTCTTATACTAAGAGTGGAGTTTTGTGCTGCCTCAGTTGAATGGTTTTACTAAGCGTTTAGTTGGACTTCAGAAAAACTGTTCTAACACTGTATAACATTGGCTCAGGCTTTGGAGGACACAGGCATGAGACTCCTAGACATCGAGTATGAAGGAGGACTGAAGCCTGTATAACATTGGCTCAGGCTCTGGAGGACGCAGGGATGAGACTCCTAGACATAGAGTATGAAGGAGGACTGAAGCCTGTATAACATTGGCTCAGGCTCTGGAGGACGCAGGGATGAGACTCCTAGACATAGAGTATGAAGGAGGACTGAAGCCTGTAAACCCATTCTGCCCTACCATGGAAAAACCAGGCGTCCATACCAGGTCCCGCGAGGACACCAGGGAGCTAACAACGGGCCTGTCATTAACTGGCCCGTTGTTAGCTCCATCCCCATTCCCATTGAGCCCTATGGGGGCTCGAATGGGAATGGTGATGGACCGGGTCCAGGTTCGTCGGACGGGGAATTACAGGGTCCGCCAAGGTTGCGATGGCCCGGTAAGTTCTCATTCGAGGGACCTGGGCCCAGATTGCGGTAAGGAGGCAACCATGCCGCTAAAAGCGGAATGGTTACCTCCAACCTCCTGATGAGGGCCAGAGAGAATGGAGCAGGACTGAAGCCTGTATAACATTGGCTCAGGCTCTGGAGGACACAGGGATGAGACTCCTAGACAGAGAGTATGAAGCAGGACTGAAGCCTGTATAACATTGGCTCAGGCTCTGGAGGACACAGGGATGAGACTCCTAGACATAGAGAATGAAGCAGGACTGAAGCCTGTATAACATTGGCTCAGGCTCTGGACGACACAGGGATGAGACTCCTAGACATAAAGAATGAAGCAGGACTGAAGCCTGTTGAACATTGGCTCAGGCTCTGGAGGGCACAGGGATGAGACTCCTATGAAGGAGCGGTGCTGGCTGTGATGAGGTACCCAGGGGGATGCTCATGTCCACGCCCTAAACATATGAACAGTTGTTGACACTGGCTCTGGAGGACACATTGATGAGACTCCTAGACAGAGAGTATGAAGCAGGACTGAAGCCTGTATAACGTTGGCTCAGGCTCTGGAGGACACAGGGATGATACTTGTAGACATAGAGAATGAAGCAGGACTGAAGCCTGTATAACATTTGCTCATGCTCCGGAGGACACCGGGATGAGACTCCTAGCCATAGAGAATGAAGCAGGACTGAAGCCTGTATAACATTGGCTCAGGCTCTGGAGGACACAGGGATGAGACTCCTAGACAGAGAGTATGAAGCAGGAATGAAGCCTGTATAACATTGGCTCAGGCTCCCAAGGACACACGGATGAGACTCCTAGACAGAGCGTATGAAGGAGGACTGAAGCCTGTATAACTTTGACTCAGGCTCCGGAGGACACAGGGATGAAACTCCCAGACATAGGCCCTCATTACGACCCTGGCGGAAAGTGACTGACCTGACCGCCATAGCGTAAATAGCGTTTCCGCCATTGCACGACGGAGCAAAGTGCGGCTAATTCCGACCCATCGGGCACGAGCACTACGCCATGGCGGAAGTGCAAAGTCCGCGATGGCGGAAATGTCCCCAAAACGCCCCTCACCGCCGTCGTACGGCGCCCTAGGTGCAATTCCGCCACCCATCTTAGCGGTCACCGTAATGAGCGGCAATCGGAAAGTACGGTGACCGTAAATATACGGAAACGGAAGTAAAAACATGGTCCCGGAACGGGAAACAGCACGCCGTACACCTATAAAATCAGAATTCCCACACAACCATAAAAAATACTACCCTGAGACACATCCCAACCCGTCATCCACCCTAGTGAAAGCAATAAAAATGGGAAAAGTAGCGAAAAAAGCGTGCGACCGCAAGCGGCAGGTCCACTTCTCCCGTGAGGAACTCACCGTGCTCACAGAGACCCTCCAGGAGAATGCTGCCGTCGTCTTCTCGACGCAAATGACCAGGACGGCACTTGCGAACAAGAAGGCCATATGGGCCCTGGTGGCACAGCGGGTAAGTGCGGTGGGGACCGCACCACGCAACCCACAGCAATGCAGAAAGCGATGGGACGACTTGCGGATACGCGTACGGAGCATACTATCCGCCAACCGTAACATTGCCACAGCTACCGGGGGAGGATCGGAATCACCCATCAAGTTGACCCCATGGGAAGAAATCTGTGCCTCCACCATTTGAATGGAGAGTATAGAGGGAGTCGGAGGGATGGAGAAAGGAGTGCAGACATCCAAAGAATCAGGTAGGTGGGCCAAATAAAACAATGCTAAATCCACAATGTCCAATCATGTGAAGTACCATGTGTCCACATAGTGCAACAGTAACACATGTCCAGGAGAACGTCCACATACATTGGCCTGATAGCGCACTTTAAAACTCACATTAAATACATAAATAATTAAAAATCCTAAAAACACCCTCTACACGTGCAGCAGGCACACCCTAACTGCAGGCTGCAAAACAACTGCATCCTCAATCCACACAAAAATGAAACCACCTCCAAGGCCCTGACCCAAATCACCCTCAGGTACCACCCCAATGCATGTGATACATTGCCATTCCAATTTCCACAGACCCATTAATAACGCTCGCCCTCCTTTACTCCACCACAGGGTCCGATTCAAACGACGAGCTCCAGGACACCCCTACCAGCACACCTGCAAAGAGGGCCAAGACCAACGGCCAAAGACCCTCCACCTCAGCTGCACGGATCAAGACACGGAGGCAGCACAAATCAAGTGGCAGCACACAGGAGGGAACATCAACAGGCACCCCAGCAGCCAGCATGCCCACAACAGCACCACCACAGGTCCCCCCAATGGATGCCACAGAAGGCACTGCTTCTGGTGGCAGCAGCACCATAGGTGACACTGCATTAATGGCAGCATGCTCCGACACAGAAAACGGGGATGTCGATGTAGGATCCATCCATGACCTGTCTCAATCCCCCTGTTTGTTTCATCCCGTACACCATGAGGATACCACGCAGGGGCACCCACAAGACGACGACTGGCCATCCCCCACAAGCCCTGTGGCAAGGCAACATGAGGTGACCAGCCCCTCTGTGACACCACCGCAAATGGCCATGGCACAGCAGAGGCAACAGTCCCTCGACCAGGTGATCGTGCAACAGCAGCAACTGGCCACGCTCCTCAAGGACCATGCTGATGAATGTGGGGGTACTAAGGCAGCCATAGAAACATCAACTGAGACACTTAGGGCAGAAATGGAGAGAAGTACAGAGACACTAAGGGCACAAATGGAGAGAAGCACCGAGAGCCTGAGAGTACAAATGGAGAGAAGCACCGAGAGCCTGAGGGGGGAACTGCATGCGACGTCCAAAGACGTATGTGCTGAACTTGCCGCTGTGCGCCGTGTGCTCACTGAGCTCTCACAAACCCTTAGGGACATGCATGGACGTGAGCAGGCAGAGACATCATCCGTTGCAAGTTCCGTCCAGGGCAGCCCCCAACGTAGATCTGGGAGGAACCTGCGCTCCACAGGCAGGGGTGCCCCTGATACCCGGAGAGGGGGCTTGCAATAGCGTCTGCCCACTGACAATGAGCATCTTTGGACACTGGTGTTCGGGGGGGAGGTAGGAGGGTGGAGGGGGTGTGTTGGGCTCACTTGGGTGGCGGGTCGATGGGGTGTGTAACATAATTTCACATATGCTATAAACAATGCACGATCATCCAATGAGATGTGTGGACATTGATCTTTGTGTACGAGGCCTTTATAGGCGTACAGTCCATATTGTGCATGTTCCAGACACACACAGTGCCACAAGTCCCGTGTCCATGTATCAGCCACCAGGCGTGAGTGCTAGAAGCATGAATCTATGAGAATCTGACGAATGTCACGGCCCTCCTGTGCCTCGCGGACTCCTTGAGGTGCTGCCACATCCCCACCCTCATCATGACCATCTTCAGGTGCTTGCAGTTCTGCGTCAGGGGGCATGGGCACATTTCTACGTACCCACATGTTGTGTAGCATGACACATGCCATGACCATCTTTGCAACCTTCTCATGGCGGTACAGGAGTGCCCCGCCAGACCTGCTGAGGCAGCGGAAACGAGTCTTCAGTAGGCCGAATGCCTGTTCTATGACTACACGGGTACGTGAGTGGGCATGGTTGTAGTCCTCCTCATGCTGGTTCTGTGGGTTCCGGAGTGGTGTAAGGAGCCATCTCTTCAGTGGATACCCGGCATCACCTGTATGTGGACAATAAAGGATGTTTGTGGAATGACATTGCTACGTACGCACCCCCCCCCCTTCCTGCCAGGTCATTGCCGCATCACATACCCCACATTATCATGCATGAAATGAGACTCACCGAGTAGCCAGGATCTGTTCCCTGCGTGTCGCTCCATGTAGCGTGGTATTGTAGAGTTCCTCAAGACCATAGAATCATGGGTTGATCCAGGAAATCGGGCACAACAATGTGTAATGATCCTGTTGGAGTCACACACCATTTGTACATTAAGAGAATGAAATTGTTTTCGGTTGCGGTACTGGGCCTCCATGGCATGTGGGACGACCAATTCCACATGGGTGCAGTCGATGGCACCAATGCAACCCGGTATGCCGCCAAGTGCATGGAATCCCACTTTTGTGTTCGTAATTTCCTGCTCCGAGCGTGGTAGAGAGATGTAGTCGTCTGCGTGCTTCAGGAGGGCATCGAGCACTTGCAATAGTGTCCGTGAGAACACTGGCTGTGAAATGCCATGCAACTGTCCGACTGTGTGCTGGTAGGTGCCTGTGGCCAGGAAGTGGAGTACAGACACCACCTTCAGTAGGGGTGGGATGGCGGTTGGGCTATCTATCATGCTGACAAGGTCAGCCTGTGTCATGTCCACAATGGCGGTTATGGTGTCCCGGTCCAAACGGTAGAGGGTGTGGATCTGCTCAGCAGTGAGGTTGAACGGATGAGCTCGGAGGCGTGGGATTGCGGGCTGCCTGCGTGGTGGTAGTGGCTGTGCTGGCGGGCCTTGCTGGCCTTGCCTTGCCCTCCTCCTCCTCCTGCGTCTCCTCTGTGCGGCCGGTTGTTGTAGTAGTTAGTGTTCGTCTTCTTCTTGAAGTTGGAGTACTTGCAGTGCTATCAGGTCCCCCAGGGCCAACATTGCTAGTCCTGCCGGTAGCATTTTGGAGTGGGTGTGGTTGTGGGAGGGGGTTGGGTGTGCAATTTATGTGTTTTCAGGCTGTATAGCCTCCACCTGTGGTGATTCATTCCACCTGTGCAAGCTGCAATCCCCTTTGGGCGAGCACGTCCCGCACACAACGCTGCAATTCGACGCATGGCATCTTGCTATTACAATCATGTATTTGATCCCGATGGCAGTGAAATATTGGTTCATATGTTCATTCTGCTATGGTCCCATTGTTTCACATACTATCTTTGCAGTCGCGAACAAACTTGTGAAGGGTCAGTGGAATGTAGTAATCGATTAACGGTGGACCCTCATGCAGCACTGTACCGAGGTTCACCGACGGGCGGGGCGTCCCATTTGTGAGTGAAGGCAGTTGCCATTTGCACACACTGCCGCACTACATGGATGAATTTGTGATTTCAAGCGGTCACAGATGCCTTTTCGACGTGATGTTGCAAATGAGGAATTCGAAGGACAGCGCTTTCGGTTTTCAGCTAGCGGCGAGGAGACGCCCACAGGTCTGACTGCAGATATAAAGTTCTATTGTTTAATGTCCTTCGGACAGGGGCCATGGCGAGAATGCAATGATTGATATGAATAGTATGGGATGCGCAATAGCGTAGTGGACGATAAGGCAGGACGTTCCCAAATACATGTTACTTCACAACACTGGAATTCCGGGCTGGAGCACAGTGGATTTTGCAGACTGCATTACGCACAGACTCAATGGAAATTTCACATGTTATGTGAGTAAATAATCAGGCGTTTTCATTCCGGGATGAGGGAATGATGTATGGATGCATGGACAGATGATTTAATGGAGAGTTTGCCATGTACAGGGCTTTTTGGAATCTATCCACCTCCCCTGCGCTATGTGATGCAGAGCTGCCATAGTGGGACCATCGTCTATCTGCCCTTGTTGAACCCTCCCCGTCTCGACGCGCCTTCAAACACTTGTGTCTATGCACGTTACTAATCCCATCTAATGGATTCTGTTTTGACAGACGCATGCACACAAACACTCGTTTGTAATAGTGTTTTCACCTCGATTTTTATAGTTATGATTCGCAAGTGATTTTTGGGTGGGAATAATCCTTTTGAGTGGGCTAGCATGCATATGGCTGTGGATTTAGTGTGATCATTGAAGTGAGTAATTCAAATGAAGTTCTGATGCCCATACTATTCTTTTTCATTTCATTTGGGTGACAGGTATCTCCTCCCCTTTTGCCGCTGCCATCTGTATGCCACTCCTGCAGATGGCTTTTACTCCCGACACCTGCTGCTTCGTGTTAATCAGTGGAGCACCATTACGATCTTATGGGACGATCGCCAATGGGCCTTTCAGCTGGACTAGTGCCTACCTAATGGGACAGCCCTGCGGTTCTAGGCGCTTCCATGTTGCCTTTTTGAATGTGAATGTAGCCCCTGTGTACCATGAAGGAACAGGGCATCACACAAGAAGAAGCTGGTCATTTATTGCGGATGCAGCCCACAATAATGAAATATATTTTGGAGTTCATGACCTAATGGCTGTATGGGCTTGGTGATTTTGTTGTGCATTAAATTTCTATTCTGATATTAACCGTGTAGCGTTCTTCTTTGCAAGTAATGTAGCATATTCCTATTTGTGGAGCGATGTATTGTGAGAAGATCTGCATTGGGTTCCGGCTTCTGAGTATAGTTGCGTGGTACTGTACTGGCCGCGTTTGCCTACGAAGCCCAGTGTGGTCAGGGATAGGGGCTACCATTATGACTGTTTTAATGATGTCATGCTCAGGGGCGGGGGATTAGCTTTTGTGTAACAGATGCCGGTCAGCCAGGTGGATTGGTGGAATGATGTGATTATCAGAATATGGCTGGTCACAGGTGCCTGTGTTTGCGTGCGTTTCTTGGAGGGAGACTGAGGTCATGTCCATTGGAATAGCTTCTGTATTCGTGCCATCTGTGCCCTGCAGCTCCCATTGGCCCCTCTTGAGATGAGCCTGGCTGCTCAGTCACTCTGCCAACTTGTGTGGTACATGCTTATGCTGATGGTTGGTTTGTTTACTGGCAGGAGTACAGGGCTGGTGCAGTCTCACTCAGGATACTGCTTTGAATGTTGCCTTACACTGGTGTCAGTCGATGGGGGGGCCTGTTTTTGTTTGTCTCATATTTCAGTTCATGTTGCTGGACTTGAACCTTCACATGCCTGTGCTGCATCAGTGCGGCAATGGTGCCATGGCAAATATGGATGGCCACTCACAAGGCACTTGGAGCCCCTAGATTCATTTGTTCGTTGGCATGCATGGGTGACTTGTACATTTCACTGGTTGCATTGTGTGACTTCATTGCACCTACGAGGAGTTGTGCAATGTGGCCAGGGAGTGGTGTACAGGCACTCAGTAGGGCCGTTTACGGTTGGTTCGCGATGCCGTACTTCTCACCAAGGCGGAATGCTACTTTCCGCCATGCTTGATGGCGTTAGGTACATGTCCGCTAGGGTCAGAATTCGCGTACCGTTGCGCCATGGTGGTAATTACGGTTTGGCATGGCGCGCGTGCGCGTACTTGATGCAGTTAGCGTTGGCGTTCACTACGGTGTCGCTAATGGCATCGTACTTTACGGTGACGGGTCATAATCGCACCGAGCGCTATTCGATGGCGGTATTGCATTTCCGCCATCGTTTTTCGATTTCCGCCAGGGTCGTAATGAGGGCCATGGAGTATTAAGCAGGACCGAAGCCTGTATAACATTGGCTCAGGCTCTGGAGGACACAGGGATGAGACTCCTAAACATAGAGAATGGAGCAGGACTGAAGCTGTATAACATTGGCTCAGGCTCTGGAGGACATAGGGATGAGACTCCTAGACAGAGAGTATGAAGCAGGACTGAAGCCTGTATAACATTGTCTCAGGCTCTGGAGGACACAGGGATGAGACTCGTAGACAGAGGCCCTCATCATAAGGTTGGCGGAATGGGTTTACTGGCACCGCTAAAGGTGCCGGTGCCGGTAAACCCATTCCGCCCTACCATGAGGTCTCCTCGCGGGACCCGCAATGGCGCCTGGAAACCTCAGGCATCCATACCGGGTACCGCGAGGACACCAGGGAGCTAACAACGGGCCCGTCATTAAAGGGCCCGTTGTTAGCTCCATCCCTATTCCAATTGAGCCCTATGGGGGCGCGAATGGGAATGGGGATGGACCGGGTCCAGGTTAGTTGGACGGGAAGTACCGGGTCCGCCAAGGTTGCGATGGCCCGGTAAGTCATCATTCGAGAGACCCGGGCCCGGATTGCGGTAAGGAGGCAACCATGCCACTAAAAGCGGAATGGTTACCTCCAACCTCCTGATGAGGGCCAGAGAGTATGAAGCAGGACTGAAGCCTGTATAACATTGGCTCAGGCTCTGGAGGACACAGGGATGAGACTCCTAGACATAGAGTATGAAGCAGGACTGAAGCCTGTATAACATTGGCTCAGGCTCTGGAGGACACAGGGATGAGACTCCTAGACGTAGAGTATGAAGCAGGACCGAAGCCTGTAAAACATTGGCTCAGGCTCTGGAGGACTCAAGGATGAGACTCCTAGACGTAGAGAATGAAGCAGGTCTGAAGCCTGTATAACATTGCCTCAGGCTCGGGAGCACACAGGGGTGAGACTCCTAGACAGAGAGTATGAAGCAGGACCGAAGCCTGCATAACATTGGCTAAGGCTCTGGAGGGCACAGGGATGAGACTCCTAGACAGTGAGTATGAAGCAGGACTGAAGCCTGCATAAACATTGGCTCAGGCTCTGGAGGACACAGGGATGAGACTCCTCGACAGAGAGTATGAAGCAGGACTGAAGCCTGCATAACATTGGCTCCGGCTCTGGAGGACACAGGGATGAGACTTCTAGACATAGACTATGAAGCAGGACCGAAGCTTGCATAACATTGGCTCAGGCTCTGGAGGACACAGGGATGAGACTCTTAGACATAGATTATGAAGCATGACCAAAGCCTGTATAACATTGGCTCAGGCTCTGGAGGACACAGGGATGAGACACCTAGACAGAGAGTATCAAGCAGGACTGAAGCCTGTATAACATTGGCTCAGGCTTTGGAGGACACAGGGATGAGACTCCTAGACATTGAGTATGAAGCAGGAATGAAGCCTGTATAACATTGGCTCAGGCTCCAGAGGATACAGGGATGAGACTCCTAGACATAGAGTATGAAGCAGGACCGAAGCCTGTATAACATTGGCTCAGGCTCTGGAGAACACAGGGATGAGACTCCTAGACATAGAGTATGAAGGAGGACTGAAGCCTGTAAACCCATTCCGCCCTACCATGGAAAAACCAGGCGTCCATACCAGGTCCCGCGAGGACACCAGGGAGCTAACAACGGGCCTGTCATTAACTGGCCCGTTGTTAGCTCCATCCGCATTCCCATTGAGCCCTATGGGGGCTCGAATGGGAATGGTGATGGACCGGGTCCAGGTTCGTCGGACGGGGAATTACCGGGTCCGCCAAGGTTGCGATGGCCCGGTAAGTTCTCATTCGAGAGACCCGGGCCCAGATTGCGGTAAGGAGGCAACCATGCCGCTAAAAGCGGAATGGTTACCTCCAACCTCCTGATGAGGGCCAGAGAGAATGGAGCAGGACTGAAGCCTGTATAACATTGGCTCAGGCTCTGGAGGACACAGGGATGAGACTCCTAGACAGAGAGTATGAAGCAGGACTGAAGCCTGTATAACATTGGCTCAGGCTCTGGACGACACAGGGATGAGACTCCGAGACAGAGAGTATGAAGCAGGACTGAAGCCTGTATAACATTGGCTCAGGCTCTGGACGACACAGGGATGAGACTCCTAGACATAAAGAATGAAGCAGGACTGAAGCCTGTTGAACATTGGCTCAGGCTCTGGAGGGCACAGGGATGAGACTCCTATGAAGGAGCAGTGCTGGCTGTGATGAGGTACCCAGGGGGATGCTCATGTCCACGCCCTAAACATATGAACAGTTGTTGACACTGGCTCTGGAGGACACATTGATGAGACTCCTAGACAGAGAGTATGAAGCAGGACTGAAGCCTGTATAACGTTGGCTCAGGCTCTGGAGGACACAGGGATGATACTTGTAGACATAGAGAATGAAGCAGGACTGAAGCCTGTATAGCATTTGCTCATGCTCCGGAGGACACCGGGATGAGACTCCTAGCCATAGAGAATGAAGCAGGACTGAAGCCTGTATAACATTGGCTCAGGCTCTGGAGGGCACAGGGATGAGACTCCTATGAAGGAGCAGTGCTGGCTGTGATGAGGTGCCCAGGAGGATGCTCATGGCCACTGCCTAAACATATGAACCGATGTGGGCACTTCTGAACCTTGATCCTTCTGGAAAAGGATCCCACATCTGTTGAGAAGAGTTCGGCTTCCCTTGTGAATCATGTGCAAGCAGAGTGGGCAGAGCAAGTTATTATCTCCAAAGGGCAGTGGGAAGGCACACTTTCCTTTGCTATATTCCCGCCATTGACTTCCAATGGATCCCCGGCATGTAGGTCTATGCCCTGGAACCTGGCTGATGGCTGAGGTAAGAAAATCATTTTCAGCTTCACTTACCTGATCAGATAATTTATTTTGGGGGCACTGGACAGTCCCTAAGGCTGTCAGTGCAGGGAGAGTTTTCTACCATTTATATGTTCCTGGGTTTGTGTGTTGCAAGACACACCACCTTAAGTGGACTGTTACAGGGGCATTGTATCCTTGTATTCCTTTTATCGTGCAACATTCTGTACATTTATGAGATGTGCCCATGACGGGCTGGTGGTAGTGAACCCGTTTTACTCATTTTCCCAGTGCATTCCCATGGGATCGGGGTTGAAAGGCCATGACGGAAATGTTCAAGGGAGAAAAGACCAAAGATTATTTTTCCAAAATGACCTTCGGTCTTTTCCCCCCTGAATATTTGCGACTTGGCCCCCACCCCATACACACCCCCATCCACACCCCCAACCACAGCCCTCTACTTAACTTGCGGCGCTGCCGACTCACTGTGTCCCTGCAACGCCTGTTCCCGTTCACTTCCGTAATCGAGAACCAACGCTGCAGGGTCCTTTCCTTTTTTTCTTTTTCTTTTGGCTTTTTGGGATCGGCTATGAGGAACACCCCCACAACCCCTGCTCACAATATAGTGAACAAGTCTGCAGGGGACACCCCCGCAGCCCACGCAGCCCTTAGCACTGAATGGGTGATATGGTCGAAATTTTAGGCCGCTCAGGAATTTTGAACGGCCAAAATTCTGCCAAATCACGCATTCGGTCTTTTTTTCTCAGTCATTTTGGATGATTCCCTCCCATGCACCATCATTTATTTCCACATATTGGTGATTTGAGTACCAGGTACACAAAATGGCTTAACCTGTCTTGTAAGTGCTGTCCTTTAGCCATCTTGCTTTTCGTCCTGTTCTTGCCCTCTCAAATCAGAAATTACCACATGAGGGCAGTTTAGCAGAACCGGCCTGGAATCCCAGGTAAAGTGACGTAACTGGTTGAAACCAAGCTTGGGGCTGCCTGGACCCAATGCACACTTCTTCAGAGATCCTTTCCATTGGTGGGTTGGGGCAATCCCCGGCCATAAGAAGCGAAGCACTGCAGTCATTCTGGAAATGGCCCACGAATCTGAAAATGAGGAGGTCTGCTTCTGAAGACAACCAGCATTGTCTAAGCCATCGAGCCCCCAAGCCCTGCTGCTTTCCCTGAGACCATGGAAAGCCCTCAATGATGTCTCCCTCCCTTGGTCTGGCAGGTTTACCGTGCTATGCTGGTGCGGATCGGTCCCTGTGCCAGGGTATTACTGTTTAAAGTGCTATGCCAGTGCGGATCAGTCCCTGCACCAGGGTATTACTGTTTAAAGTGCTATGCCAGGGTGGATCGGTCCCTGCGCCAGGGTATTACTGTTTACCGTGCTATGCCAGTGCGGATCAGTCCCTGCACCAGGCTATTACTGTTTACCGTGCTGTGCCAGTGCAGATCAGTCCCTGCATGAGGCTATTACTGTTTACAGTGCTATGCCAGTGCAGATCAGTCCCTGCATGAGGCTATTACTGTTTACCGTGCTATGCCAGTGCGGATCAGTCACTGCGCCAGGGTATTACTGTTTACAGTGCTATGCCAGTGCAGATCAGTCCCTGCACCAGGGTACTACTGTTTACCGTGCTATGCTGGTGCGGATCGGTCCCTGTGCCAGGGTATTACTGTTTAAAGTGCTATGCCAGTGCGGATCAGTCCCTGCACCAGGGTATTACTGTTTAAAGTGCTATGCCAGGGTGGATCGGTCCCTGCGCCAGGGTATTACTGTTTACCGTGCTATGCCAGTGCGGATCAGTCCCTGCACCAGGCTATTACTGTTTACCGTGCTGTGCCAGTGCAGATCAGTCCCTGCATGAGGCTATTACTGTTTACAGTGCTATGCCAGTGCAGATCAGTCCCTGCATGAGGCTATTACTGTTTACCGTGCTATGCCAGTGCGGATCAGTCACTGCGCCAGGGTATTACTGTTTACAGTGCTATGCCAGTGCAGATTAGTCCCTGCACCAGGGTACTACTGTTTACCGTGCTGTGCCAGTGCAGATCAGTCCCTGCACCAGGGTATTACTGTTTAAAGTGCTATGCCAGTGTGGATCGGTCCCTGCGCCAGGGTATTACTGTTTACCGTGCTATGCTGGTGCGGATCAGTCCCTGTGCCAGGGTATTACTGTTCAAAGTGCTATGCCAGTGCGGATCAGTCCCTGCACCAGGGTATTACTGTTTAAAGTGCTATGCCAGGGTGGATCGGTCCCTGCACCAGGGTATTACTGTTTAAAGGGCTATACCAGTGCGGATCAGTCCCTGCACCAGGGTATTACTGTTTACCGTGCTATGCCAGTGCGGATCAGTCCCTGCATGAGGCTATTACTGTTTACAGTGCTGTGCCAGTGCGGATCAGTCCCTGCGCCAGGGTATTACTGTTTACCGTGCTATGCCAGTGCGGATCAGTCACTGCGCCAGGGTATTACTGTTTACAGTGCTATGCCAGTGCAGATCAGTCCCTGCAACAGGGTATTACTGTTTACAGTGCTATGCCAGTGCGGATCAGGCCCTGCACCAGGGTATTACTGTTTACAGTGCTATGCCAGTGCGGATCAGTCCCTGCGCCAGGGTATTACTGTTTAAAGTGCTGTGCCAGTGCAGATCGGTCCCTGCGCCAGGGTATTACTGTTTACAGTGCTATGCCAGTGCGGATCAGTCCCTGCACCAGGGTACTACTGTTTACCGTGCTGTGCCAGTGCAGATCAGTCCCTGCACCAGGGTATTACTGTTTAAAGTGCTATGCCAGTGTGGATCGGTCCATGCGCCAGGGTATTACTGTTCAAAGTGCTATGCCAGTGCGGATCAGTCCCTGCACCAGGGTATTACTGTTTAAAGTGCTATGTCAGGGTGGATCGGTCCCTGCGCCAGGGTATTACTGTTTACCGTGCTGTGCCAGTGCAGATCGGTCCCTGCGCCAGGGTATTACTGTTTAAAGTGCTGTGCCAGTGCAGATCGGTCCCTGCACCAGGGTATTACTGTTTACAGTGCTATGCCAGTGCAGATCAGTCCCTGCACCAGGGTATTACTGTTTACAGTGCTATGCCAGTGCAGATCAGTCCCTGCACCAGGGTATTACTGTTTACAGTGCTATGCCAGTGCAGATCAGTCCCTGCACCAGGGTATTACTGTTTACAGTGCTGTGCCAGTGCGGATCAGCCCCTGCACGAGGGTATTACTGTTTACAGTGCTATGCCAGTGCGGATCAGTCCCTGCGCCAGGGTATTACTGTTTACAGTGCTATGCCAGTGCGGATCAGTCCCTGCACCATGGTATTACTGTTTACAGTGCTATGCCAGTGCGGATCAGTCCCTGCACCAGGATATTACTGTTTACACTGCTCTGCCAGTGCGGATCAGTCCCTGCGCCAGGGTATTACTGTTTAAAGTGCTATGCCAGTGTGGATCGGTCCATGCGCCAGGGTATTACTGTTCAAAGTGCTATGCCAGTGCGGATCAGTCCCTGCACCAGGGTATTACTGTTTAAAGTGCTATGTCAGGGTGGATCGGTCCCTGCGCCAGGGTATTACTGTTTACCGTGCTGTGCCAGTGCAGATCGGTCCCTGCGCCAGGGTATTACTGTTTAAAGTGCTGTGCCAGTGCAGATCGGTCCCTGCACCAGGGTATTACTGTTTACAGTGCTATGCCAGTGCAGATCAGTCCCTGCACCAGGGTATTACTGTTTACAGTGCTATGCCAGTGCAGATCAGTCCCTGCACCAGGGTATTACTGTTTACAGTGCTATGCCAGTGCAGATCAGTCCCTGCACCAGGGTATTACTGTTTACAGTGCTGTGCCAGTGCGGATCAGCCCCTGCACGAGGGTATTACTGTTTACAGTGCTATGCCAGTGCGGATCAGTCCCTGCGCCAGGGTATTACTGTTTACAGTGCTATGCCAGTGCGGATCAGTCCCTGCACCATGGTATTACTGTTTACAGTGCTATGCCAGTGCGGATCAGTCCCTGCACCAGGATATTACTGTTTACACTGCTCTGCCAGTGCGGATCAGTCCCTGCGCCAGGGTATTACTGTTTAAAGTGCTATGCCAGTGCGGATCAGTCCCTGCGCCAGGGTATTACTGTTTACAGTGCTATGCCACTGCGGATCAGTCCCTGCACCATGGTATTACTGTTTACAGTGCTATGCCAGTGCGGATCAGTCCCTGCACCAGGGTATTACTGTTTACACTGCTCTGCCAGTGCGGATCAGTCCCTGCGCCAGGGTATTACTGTTTAAAGTGCTATGCCAGTGCGGATAGGTCCCTGCGCCAGGGTATTACTGTTTACAGTGCTATGCCAGTGCGGATCAGTCCCTGCGCCAGGGTATTACTGTTTACCGTGCTGTGCCAGTGCAGATCAGTCCCTGCACCAGGGTATTACTGTTTACCGTGCTGTGCCAGTGCAGATCAGTCCCTGGGCCAGGGTATTACTGTTTAAAGTGCTATGCCAGTGTGGATCGTTCCCTGCACCAGGGTATTACTTTTTACCGAGCTATGCCGGTGCGGATCGCTCCCTGTGCCAGGGTATTACTGTTTACAGTGCTGTACCAGTGCAGATCGGTCCCTGCACCAGGGTATTACTTTCTACCATGCTATGTGTTGCGGATTGGTCCCTGTGCCAGGGTATTACTGTTTACAGTGCTATGCCTTGTGGATCGGTCTCTGCCCCAGGGTGTTACTGTTTACCGTGCTGTGCCAGTGCGGATTGGTCCCTGCGCCAGGGTATTACTGTTTACAGTGCTATGCCAGTTCAGATCGGTCCCTGTGCCAGGATAATACTGTGTACACTGCTATGCCAGTGCGGATCGGTCCATGTGCCAGGGTATTACTGTTTACAGTGCTATGCCAGTGCAGATCGGTCCCTGTGCCAGGATAATACTGTGTACAGTGCTATGCCAGTGCGGTTCGGTCCCTGTGCCAGGGTGTTACTGTTTACCGTGCTATACCAGTGCGGATCAGTCCCGGCGCCAGGGTATTACTCTTTACCGTGCTGTGCCAGTGCAGATCGGTCCCTGTGCCAGGGTATTACTGTTTAAAGTGCTATGCCAGAGTGGATCAGTCCTTGCGAAAGGGTATTACTTTTTACAGTGCTATGCTGGTGCGGATCGGTCCCTGTGCCAGGGTATTACTGTTTACAGTGCTGTGCCAGTGCAGATCGGTCCCTGCACCAGGGTATTACTTTTTACCGTGCTATGCTTGTGCGGATCGGTCCCTGTGCCAGGGTATTACTGTTTAGGGTGCTACGCCGTGTGTATCAGTCTCTGCCCCAGGGTGTTACTGTTTACTGTGCTGTGCCAGTGTGGTTGGGTCCGTGCGCCAGGGTATTACTGTTTACAGTGCTATGCCAGTGCGGTTCGGTCCCTGCGCCAGGGTATTACTGTTTACAGTGCTATTCCAGTGCAGATTGGTCCCTGCACCTGGGTATTACTTTTTGCAGTGCTATTCCAGTGCGGATTGGTCCCTGCACCAGGGTATTACTGTTTACAGTGCTATGCCAGTGCAGATCATTCCAGGCACCAGGGTATTACCATTTACAGTGCTATGCCAGTGCTGATCGGTCCCTGCCCCAGGGTGTTACTGTTTACTGTGCTGTGCCAGTTCAGATCGGTCCCTGCGCCAGGGTATTACTTTTTACCATGCTATGTTGGTGCGGATCGGTCCCTGTGCCAGGGTATTACAGTTTACAGTGCTGTGCCAGTGCAGATCGGTCCCTGCGCCAGGTATTACTTTTTACCGTGCTATGCTGGTGAGGATTGGTCACTGTGTCAGGGTATTACTATTTACAGTGCTATGCCAGTGTGGATCAGTCCCTGTACCAGGGTATTACTTTTTACCGTGCTATGCTGGTGCGGATTGGTCACTGTGCCAGGGTATTACTGTTTACAGTGCTATGCCAGTGTGGATCAGTCACTGCACCAGGGTATTACTTTTTACAGTGCTATGCTGGTGCGGATCGCTCCCTGTGCCAGGGTATTACAGTTTACAGTGCTGTGCCAGTGCAGATCGGTCCCTGCGCCAGGGTATTACTGTTTACCATGCTGTGCCAGTGCAGATCAGTCCCTGCGCCAGGGTATTACTGTTTAACGTGCTATGCCAGTGTGGATCGGTCCCTGCGCCATGGTATTACTTTTTACCGTGCTATGCTGCTGCAGATTGGTCCCTGTGCCAGGGTATTACTGTTTACAGTGCTATGCCGTGTGGATCGGTCTCTACCCCAGGGTGTTACTGTTTACCGTGCTGTGCCAGTGCGGATTGGTCCCTGCGCCAGGGTATTACTGTTTACAGTGCTATGCCAGTGCAGACCGGTCCCTGTGCCAGGATAATACTGTTTACAGTGCTAGGCCAGTGCGGATCGGTCCATGTGCCAGGGTATTACTGTTTACAGTGCTATGCCAGTGCAGATCGGTCCATGTGCCAGGATAATACTGTGTACAGTGCTATGCCAGTGCGGATCGGTCCCTGTGCCAGGGTGTTACTGTTTACCGTGCTATGCCAGTGCGGATCAGTCCTGCGCCAAGGTATTACTCTTTCCCGTGCTGTGCCAGTGCAGATCGGTCCCTGCGCCAGGGTATTACTGTTTAAAGGGCTATGCCAGTGTGGATCAGTCCCTGAGCCAGGGTATTACTTTTTATAGTGCTATGCTGGTGCGGATCGGTCCTTGTGCCAGGGTATTACTGTTTACAGTGCTGTGCCAGTGCAGATCGGTCCCTGCACCAGGGTATTACTTTTTACCGTGCTATGCTGGTGCGGATCGGTCCCTGTGCCAGGGTATTACTGTTTACAGTGCTATGCCGTGTGGATCAGTCTCTGCCCCAGGGTGTTACTGTTTACCGTGCTGTGCCAGTGTGGTTGGGTCCCTGCGCCAGGGTATTACTGTTTACAGTGCTATGCCAGTGCGGTTCGGTCCCTGCGCCAGGGTATTACTGTTTACAGTGCTATTCCAGTGCAGATCGTTCCATGCACCAGGGTATTACCATTTACAGTGCTATGCCAGTGCTGATCGGTCCCTGCCCCAGGGTGTTACTGTTTACTGTGCTGTGCCAGTTCAGATCAGTCCCTGCACCAGGGTATTACTGTTTAAAGTGCTATGCCAGTGTGGATCGGTCCCTGCACCAGGGTATTACTTTTTACCGTGCTATGCTGGTGCGGATCGGTCCTTGTGCCAGGGCATTACAGTTTACAGTGCTGTGCTAGTGCAGATCGGTCCCTGCGCCAGGGTATTACTTTTTACCGTGCTATGCTGGTGCGGATTGGTCACTGTGCCAGGGTATTACTGTTTACAGTGCTATGCCAGTGTGGATCGGTCCCTGCCCCAGGGTGTTACTGTTTACCGTGCTGTGCCAGTGCGGATTGGTCCCTGCGCCAGCGTATTACTGTTTACAGTGCTATGCCAGTGCAGATCAGTCACCAAAGCCAGGGTGTTACTGTTTACCGTGCTATGCCAGTGCGGATCAGTCCCTGCGCCAGGGTATTACTCTTTACCGTGCTGTGCCAGTGCAGATTGGTCCCTGCGCCAGCGTATTACTGTTTAAAGGGCTATGCCAGTGTGGATCAGTCCCTGAGCCAGGGTATTACTTTTTACAGTGCTATGCTGGTGCGGATCGGTCCTTGTGCCAGGGTATTACTGTTTACAGTGCTGTGCCAGTGCGGATTGGTCCCTGCGCCAGGGTATTACTGTTTACAGTGCTATGCCAGTGCAGACCGGTCCCTGTGCCAGGATAATACTGTTTACAGTGCTAGGCCAGTGCGGATCGGTCCATGTGCCAGGGTATTACTGTTTACAGTGCTATGCCAGTGCAGATCGGTCCGTGTGCCAGGATAATACTGTGTACAGTGCTATGCCAGTGCGGATCGGTCCCTGTGCCAGGGTGTTACTGTTTACCGTGCTATGCCAGTGCGGATCAGTCCTGCGCCAGGGTATTACTCTTTACCGTGCTGTGCCAGTGCAGATCGGTCCCTGCGCCAGGGTATTACTGTTTAAAGGGCTATGCCAGTGTGGATCAGTCCCTGAGCCAGGGTATTACTTTTTATAGTGCTATGCTGGTGCGGATCGGTCCTTGTGCCAGGGTATTACTGTTTACAGTGCTGTGCCAGTGCAGATCAGTCCCTGCACCAGGGTATTACTTTTTACCGTGCTATGCTGGTGCGGATCGGTCCCTGTGCCAGGGTATTACTGTTTACAGTGCTATGCCGTGTGGATCAGTCTCTGCCCCAGGGTGTTACTGTTTATCGTGCTATGCCAGTGCGGTTCGGTCCCTGCGCCAGGGTATTACTGTTTACAGTGCTATTCCAGTGCAGATCGTTCCATGCACCAGGGTATTACCATTTACAGTGCTATGCCAGTGCTGATCGGTCCCTGCCCCAGGGTGTTACTGTTTACTGTGCTGTGCCAGTTCAGATCAGTCCCTGCACCAGGGTATTACTGTTTAAAGTGCTATGCCAGTGTGGATCGGTCCCTGCACCAGGGTATTACTTTTTACCGTGCTATGCTGGTGCGGATCGGTCCTTGTGCCAGGGCATTACAGTTTACAGTACTGTGCTAGTGCAGATCGGTCCCTGCGCCAGGGTATTACTTTTTACCGTGCTATGCTGTTGCGGATTGGTCACTGTGCCAGGGTAATACTGTTTACAGTGCTATGCCAGTGTGGATTGGTCCCTGCCCCAGGGTGTTACTGTTTACCGTGCTGTGCCAGTGCGGATTGGTCCCTGCGCCAGCGTATTACTGTTTACAGTGCTATGCCAGTGCAGATCAGTCCCTAAGCCAGGGTGTTACTGTTTACCGTGCTATGCCAGTGCAGATCAGTCCCTGCGCCAGGGTATTACTCTTTACCGTGCTGTGCCAGTGCAGATTGGTCCCTGCGCCAGGGTATTACTGTTTAAAGGGCTATGCCAGTGTGGATCAGTCCCTGAGCCAGGGTATTACTTTTTACAGTGCTATGCTGGTGCGGATCGGTCCTTGTGCCAGGGTATTACTGTTTACAGTGCTATGCCGTGTGGATCAGTCTATGCCCCAGGGTGTTACTATTTACCGTGCTGTGCCAGTGTGGTTGGGTCCCTGCGCCAGGGTATTACTGTTTACAGTGCTATGCCAGTGCGGTTCGGTCCCTGCGCAAGGGTATTACTGTTTACAGTGCTATTCCAGTGCAGATTGGTCCCTGCACTATGGTATTACTGTTTACAGTGCTATGCCAGTGCAGATCGTTCCATGCACCAGGGTATTACCATTTACAGTGCTATGCCAGTGCTGATCGGTCCCTGCCCCAGGGTATTACTGTTTACAGTGCTATGCTGTGTGGATCAGTCTATGCCCCAGGGTGTTACTGTTTACCGTGCTGTGCCAATGTGGTTGGGTCCCTGCGCCAGGGTATTACTGTTTACAGTGCTATGCCAGTGCGGTTCGGTCCCTGCGCCAGGGTATTACTGTTTACAGTGCTATTCCAGTGCAGATTGGTCCCTGCACTAGGGTATTACTGTTTACAGTGCTATGCCAGTGCAGATCGTTCCATGCACCAGGGTATTACCATTTACAGTGCTATGCCAGTGCTGATCGGTCCCTGCCCCAGGGTGTTACTGTTTACTGTGCTGTGCCAGTTCAGATCAGTCCCTGCACCAGGGTATTACTGTTTAAAGTGCTATGCCAGTGTGGATCGGTCCCTGCACCAGGGTATTACTTTTTACCGTGCTATGCTGGTGCGGATCGGTCCCTGTACCAGGGCATTACAGTTTACAGTGCTGTGCTAGTGCAGATCGGTCCCTGCGCCAGGGTATTACTTTTTACTGTGCTATGCTGGTGCGGATTGGTCACTGTGCCAGGGTATTACTGTTTACAGTGCTATGCCAGTGTGGATTGGTCCCTGCCCCAGGGTGTTACTGTTTACCGTGCTGTGCCAGTGCGGATTGGTCCCTACGCCAGGGTATTACTGTTTACAGTGCTATGCCAGTGCAGATCAGTCCCTGTGCCAGGATAATAATGTGTACGGTGCTATGCCAGTGCGGATCGGTCCCTGCACCATGGTATTACTTTTTACAGTGCTATGCTGGTGCGGATCGGTCCCTGTGCCAGGGTATTACTGTTTACAGTGCTGTGCCAGTGCAGATCGGTCCCCGCACCAGGGTATTACTTTTTACCGTGCTATGCTGGTGCGGATCGGTCCCTGTGCCAGGGTATTACAGTTTACAGTGCTATGCCATGTGGCTCAGTCTCTGCCCCAGGGTGTTACTGTTTACCGTGCTGTGCCAGGGCGGTTCGGTCCCTGCGCCAGGGTATTACTGTTTACAGTGCTATGCCAGTGCGGTTCAGTCCGTGCGCCAGGGTATTACTGTTTACAGTGCTATGCCAGTGCAGATTGGCCCCTGCACCAGGGTATTACTTTTTACAGTGCTATGCCAGTGCGGATCAGTCCCTGTGCCAGGGTAATACTGTTTAAAATGCTATGCCAGTGCGGATCGTTCCCTGCACCAGGGTATTACCATTTACAGTGCTATGCCAGTGCTGATCGGTCCCTGCCCCACTGTGTTACTGTTTACCGTGCTGTGCCAATGCAGATCGTTCCCTGCACCAGGGTATTACCATTTACAGTGCTATGCCAGTGCTGATCGGTCCCTGCCCCACTGTGTTACTGTTTACCGTGCTGTGCCAATGCAGATCGTTCCCTGCACCAGGGTATTACCATTTACAGTGCTATGCCAGTGCTGATCGGTCCCTGCCCCACTGTGTTACTGTTTACCGTGCTGTGCCAATGCAGATCGGTCCCTGCGCCAGGGTATTACTGTTTAAAGTGCTATGCCAGTGTGGATCGGTCCCTGCACCAGGGTATTACTTTTTACCGTGCTATGCTGGTGCAGATCGGTCCCTGTGCCAGGGTATTACTGTTTACAGTGCTATGCCGTGTGGATCGGTCTCTGCCCCAGGGTGTTACTGTTTACCGTGCTGTGCCACTGCAGATTGGTCCCTGTGCCAGAATAATACTGTGTACAGTGCTATGCCTGTGCGGATCGGTCCATGTGCCAGGGTATTATTGTTTACAGTGCTATGCCAGTGCAGATTGGTCACTGTACCAGGATAATAATGTGTACAGTGCTACGCCAGTGCCGATCGGTCCCTGTGCCAGGTTGTTACTGTTTACTGTGCTATGCCAATGCGGATCAGTCCCTGCGCCAGGGTATTACTTTTTACAGTGCTATGCTGGTGCGGATCGGTCCCTGTGCCAGGGTGTTACTGTTTACAGTGCTTTGCCAGTGCAGATCAGTCCCTGCACCAGGGTATTACTTTTTACCGTGCTATGCTGGTGCGGATCAGTCTCTGCCCCAGGGTGTTACTGTTTACCATGCTGTGCCAGTGCGGATTGGTCCCTGTGCCAGGATAATACTGTGTACAGTGCTATGCCAGTGCGGATCAGTCCATGTGCCAGGGTATTACTGTTTACAGTGCTATGCCAGTGCAGATCGGTCCCTGTGCCAGGATAATACTGTGTACAGTGCTATGCCAGTGCCGATCGGTCCCTGTGCCAGGGTGTTACTGTTTAAAGTGCTATGCCAGTGTGGATAAGTCCCTACGCCAGGGTATTACTTTTTACAGTGCTATGCCAGTGCAGATCGGTCCCTGTGCCAGGATAATACTGTGTACAGTGCTATGCCAGTGCCGATCGGTCCCTGTGCCAGGGTGTTACTGTTTAAAGTGCTATGCCAGTGTGGATAAGTCCCTATGCCAGGGTATTACTGTTTACAGTGCTATGCCGTGTGGATCAGTCTCTGCCCCAGGGTGTTACTTTTTACAGTGCTATGCCAGTGTGTATCAGTCCCTGTGCCAGGGTAATACTGTTTACAGTGCTATGCCAGTGCGGATAGTTCCCTGCACCAGGGTATTACCATTTACAGTGCTATGCCAGTGCTGATCGGTCCCTGCACCAGGGTGTTACTGTTTATCGTGTTGTGCCAGTGCAGATTGGACCCTGCGCCAAGGTTTTACTGTTTAAAGTGCTATGCCAGTGTGGATCGGTCCCTGCGCCAGGGTATTACTTTTTACCGTGCTATGCTGGTGCAGATTGGTCCCTGTGCCAGGGTATTACTGTTTACAGTGCTATGCCGTGTGGATCAGTCTCTGCCCCAGGGTGTTACTGTTTACCATGCTGTGCCAGTGCGGTTCGGTCCCTGCGCCAGGGTATTACTTTTTACATTGCTATGCCAGTGCGGATCAGTCCCTGTGCCAGGGTAATACTGTTTACAGTGCTATGCCAGTGCGGATCGTTCCCTGCACCAGCGTATTACTTTTTACAGTGCTATGCTGGTGCGGATCGGTCCTTGTGCCAGGGCATTACTGTTTACAGTGCTGTGCCAGTGCAGATCGGTCCCTGCACCAGGGTATTACTTTTTACAGTGCTATGCCAGTGCGGTTTGGGCCCTGCGCCAGGGCATTACTGTTTACAGTGCTATGCCAGTGCGGATCAGTCCCTGTGCCAGGGTAATACTGTTTACAGTGCTATGCCAGTGCGGATCGTTCCCTGCACCAGGGTATTACCATTTACAGTGCTATGCCGGTGCTGATCGGTCCCTGCCCCAGGGTGTTACTGTTTACCGTGTTGTGCCAGTGCAGATTGGTCCCTGCGCCAGTGTTTTACTGTTTAAAGTGCTATGCCAGTGTGGATTGGTCCCTTTGCCAGGGTATTACTTTTTACCGTGCTATGCTGGTGCGGATCGGTCCCTGTGCCAGGGTATTACTGTTTACAGTGCTGTGCCAGTGCAGCTCGGTCCCTGCACCAGGGTATTACTTGTTACCGTGCTATGCTTGTGCGGATTGATCCCTGTGCCAGGGTATTACTGTTTACAGTGTTATGCCGTGTGGATCGGTCTCTGCCCCAGGGTGTTACTGTTTACCGTGCTGTGCCAGTGCGGATTGGTCCCTGACCCAGTGAATCGGAACAGTGACCTACGGGATCAGTGTTATCATATCAGTATACAGAAACCATTTGGAGAACAGGCACTTCTGCTAGTCTCGTCTAAACATAAATGCCAACCGCAACCCCAGACACGTGCCTCTACTTTGTTGGACCTTATCAGTGAGTTGCGGCTAAAGTGCAGCAACTCACTATGTCCAAAGAGCAACCAATCCATGTTAGGACTATCCCTAGAAATTAGGGTAAAACCACAAATATTTAAATATATGCCAGCATTGTAAGAGCCCCTCTACGTAACAGGAACAAGGCCAAATAATCTGTTCTGTAAATCGTGCCAACTCAGAAGAGTCTACCATCTACACTTACAAAGAGAGTTTCCAGAGGAAGGTAATGAACAAATGATGGCCCCGACCTCCAGCTGTAAGACTGAAAGAGCAACATTCAGGAGTTATTGTCTTGGCGGATAGCTGACAGGTGGACAGCCACCTCTGAAATGTTGTAAAGCCTCCTTTTATAAATTGTCCAACCAGTATGGCTGACTGTGCCTGCAAGGTTGATAAACTGAGCAATTACAGCTGCTATGCCAGAGCTTAAATGTAGGAGAAATACAGTGACAAGCACTAAACAATGCAAAATGACACTATGGGCCTGATTCATGGAATAATTTGTGTGTCAAACCGCATGCAAGTCCCCGTTCGGCGATAGAAATCAGCATTTATCTCACAATAACTAAATACACAATCCTATTCCCTTTCTTATGGATTGATTTTCTCTGCCCCACTGCTCTGTGTTCAGAAGTGCTATATTTTCTGCATGCAGTCACATCTCACAAGGCTTTAAATGTGACAGGAAGCCCTGCTGCATTTCACACAAAATGCCATGATTTGTCTATTAGGAATGAGCACCCCCTAGTGATACCCACCACCCAATTCCCTTGCACTCCAGGGAGTTAAGTCAATAGTTTGAGAGGACTGGTCTATTATATTTAGTATTATTATTTACTAAATGATATTTACGTGTCTATTTGGGGAGTTGTATTATAGTCACATGTAATCTTTCTTTTAAGGTGCTGAGTCAAAATGGGCCCTCATGAGTATCCAAATGAACTCATGGTCAGGCTTCTGCCCCTATTGGAATGCAAGTCAGTTCCTGGTTAATTTGGTTGAGTGGCCCTCATAGCTAAATCCCAATTGTCCAGGTGGTATCAAGATTCAGCATTCATCTAATGGAGGCAGGGTTACTTCCTCCCTGTAACCTTTGCCAGAGTCAGAATCCCCTCCTCTGTGCTCCCACAATATTTTAAAGGGTCCAAAAAGCACACCTCATGTTAGAATTGTATCACACTATGTGATTGGCCAAGTTATTCTATTGGCCCACCTCGTAGTTATACCCTCCTATAGAATATACATCCTGATTCTTCATTAGATGATTATTATTTCTATACTTGTGGTTAGAAATGGTGGGGACAAAAACAACTCCTAATACTTTTGACAGGAATTGCATTTGTCTTTCATAATTCTTGCAAGCAATATGCCAACTAATTGAAACCAAGATTCGCTCAAAATGTGTTTTAAGGTGCATCTTTAGACACAAAGCATACGTCTTTGGCATATTTAGTAATAATGTTATGAATTTAATGATGTTATTAAATATTAAAAATCGTGAACAAGTCACATTTGTTGTCTAATGAAAAAGGGGTCTTTAATCTTTAACCCCTTAAGTGCTAAGGACGAGCTATCTCATCCTTGGCATTACATTCCTGTTACTAAGGATGAGATAGCTCGTTCTTTTTGGCACTTCATTTTGTGCAGTCCCTGCAAAGCAGGGATCGCACAAAATTGAAATCCAACCCCCGGGCTATGTGGGGAGGTTGGATTTCGTTCAGTTTCACTGTGGCAGTCATTTTAGGTTGCTGCAGTGAAAAGAAAAGGTGAGTTTCCACCTTTCTCTCCCTCGATCTGTGGCACTATTGTGCTGTTCAGATCGAGGGAGCAGTCATAGGAAACTCTCCCCTTTCCAACGACAACTTTTTTTAAGCATTGCTGGGTGCGGATCGGGCGCAGAGCACTGAACTGCTCCCAGCAATGCCACTAGACCACCAGGGATCTGTTTGGGAAGTGGAGGGGAGAGGGGACTGCTTACTTTGTAAGCAGCCCTCTCCCCCCGGCTCCCAAAGCATGGGACAGCAGGTATTATAAAAAAAAAGAACAAATAAATTCAGATTTGGGTGGGGGTGGGGGTGCACTAGACTATCAGGCTTTTTTTATAATGAAAGGGAAATGGCCCTCCTCCCCACCCTAAGTGGATGAGGGGCACCTCATATAGCCCTCCTTGGGGGCAGATTTCTGCCCCTATCTGCCCCCAGGGGGGCTACATGAGATGCCCCCCATCCATTTGGGGTGGCGGGAGAGGGCCACCAGAAATCTTGGCACAGCCCCCCCCCAAGCATGGGGTAGTACGTGTTTCCCACCCTGGGGGCAGATGGGCAAACAAAAATAATCTGTGTTCTTGGTGGGTGGCACCCTAAACCACCAGCTCCCCACGGGGAGCCCGAGAGCTCCAAATGGAAAAGCAGATTCAGGCAGAAACAACGCGGCATTGCGGAAAACAACCGCGTTGTTTCTACCTGAATCTGCTTTCCCATTTGGGGCTCTTGGGCTCCCCACGGGGAGCCCGAGAGCTCCAAATGGGAAAGCAGATTTAGGCAGACAACGCATTTAGCATTTCCATTTGGGTCTTTCGGGCTCCCCACGGGGAGCCCGAGAGCCCCAAATGGGAAATCAGCTGCAGGTAGAAACACTACGCGGCATGTAAACATAACCGCGTGTATTTCTGCCTGCTGTGGCTTTCACTTTGGGTCTCCGGTGCTCCCCTGAAAGCACCGGAGACCCAAAGTGATAGCCACAGCAGGCAGAAACACACGCGGTTGTGTTGGAAAACGCTGCGGTTTTTCTTTCCAAGTTTCTCAGGCTCCTCCGAGCCGGAGGAGCCTGAGAAACTTGGAAAGAAAAACTGCAGCGATTTCCAACAAAATAACATTGTATTTATGTTTGCGGTCGCTTCAAAAGCGACCGCAAACATAAATACAACGTTTTTAAAGCTGCAGTTTTATTTCTAAGTTTTCCGGGCTCCTCCAGCCCGGAAAACTTAGAAAAAAAAACGCAGCTAGTGCTTATTTTTTGTAAAAAAAATAAATAGCACTTACCAAGATTCAGCTGCAGCTTTCCTGCTCTGGTCTCCGGTCCCTGTCCTCCGCCTACAGCACTAATGAAGGGAAAGCCACCCAGCGGTAGCCTTTGTTTACTACAGCTGGCTGGCTTTTCCTTCATTAGTGCCGCAAACGCAAAAAGCAAAAGCCAGCACAGGAGGGCCTCCATTTCACAAAATGGCTGCGCCACTGTGCTTTTTTTTTCGAATTTTGAGCTTGAATAGCTCAAAATTGTACATAGGAAGTTTTAAAACGGAGAATACTAGTATTTTTTTTTATGTGGCCTATCTATTTTTTAAATAAAAATGTTTACTAGACCATCCCTTTAACTATAGGTTGTGACTGCACCTGTACATCCTTTGCAGAAGAAGGAGATTCCCTTCTCGGGAATACTTACAAAAGAGTTTGAGCATGGAATGTTGCTCTATGCTGAGAAATGTGTGCATTAATACTCACTTAACCTGGAAGCACAATTGAAACCAGCTTTGGCAAAGCCAACAATTTGGGCTTTTACGTAGTCAAGGGAGAGACATTTTCTAAAGCCATGATGGTACTACCTGGCCATAAGATGCCCATAGCTTTATAATTGTGTTATCACCTGGGTATATTATGACAGTGCCCAGCACATGTCAATCGAATGCCTATACCATAGCCAAAACTATTTACTTTGCCAATGCTTGTTACTAATAGTAATTCAATGCAAAGAACAGATTTATTGACGCAGCTATTGATTATAAATCAAATCCCTGAGGCTTGGTTGAGACATTTTTATTACACCAGCAGCTGCTCTATAGTTGCAAATATTGCCAAAACCTTTCAGAAGACTGAATAGAAATAACATAGGTTTCCCCTTAAAAGCATAACGTTCACTAAAGGAGATCTTGGGGGAAGGGTGTTTAGATGGGAAGGGGCAGGTAGTGGTTGACAATGGTCATAGGGACTAGAATGGCCATGAGGGGTCAATTTGTGGATACATATCCTAACAATACCCACAGCATGTGTGCCCCCTCACATCCCATCTCTTTCTGAGCTTCACTTCCAATACCAATAGTTGTGGCTTATTGGCAGCTCTTAAAGTGCCTCTTAATTGCCAACTTTTGATTCCAGAGCTCTCAAGTTTCAAGTGACGATGGTGAGAAGGCCAATCAGTCCTGTGAGTCTCCTGTCCTGTGTTTCTCCCATTGGATCATTGTGTTTTTTCTTTACCATTTTAAATTTAGGAAAACTGCAACTCTCCGAACCCCAAGAAAAAAAAACAGCATTGGGTGGCATTCTCACAGAGCACAATTGGTCCATGGAAAATCCAGAACTCTATGATTCCGGCCTCCCTGCCACTTTAAGAGAGTTAAACATTTGAGCTTGGACTACAATATCAGTGAGCGCAAACGTACTTCAAGAAAGCATTTTCATGTGCCTCCATCTGCAAACCAATGTTTCAGGTGGTATATTGTGATTTGCACCCAACCTATTTTTCCCTCCTGCCACCCAGTTTCTAAAACAGGGCAAACTGAAAATAAATTCCGTAAATATTTCAGGAAATGTTATGGGAAATGTATGGATAGGACACTCAGAACGCAGTCACAGTGAAAGGTGTGGGCAGGCCTAGACAAACGAGGCATGGGGTGCACAACACTCACAAAACACATTTGCATCAATTATGAAATAATCAAGAACGTTGAAGTATTTACCATTAGAAAGCTACCACTGTGCAAATTCCCCAGTCATCAAAGTAACAACACTGGTTACTTAAGCAATAAGCCCCGAGCAGTGGCCCATTAGCGATTACCGGAAGTGGTAGTGGCCCCCTAGCTAGGGGCTTATTGCTATTAGTACTCTGGCCCGTTAGACCGGGGTACTAATAGCTTCTTTTTTCAGTTGACAGACGCTACAGCGTTGAGCAACTGAAAAAATAAACGAAAAAGCAAAAAGATGGCCGCCATGGAACGTGATACGTAGTCCATTCTCTCTTTCCATGGAAGCTATTCAAAAGAGGTGAAAAAAAGTAAACAAAGACGATGGGCCCATGTAGTGCCTTCTCCCATTCCATGACGGCCATTCGAAGAATGAACGTGTGACAGAGGAAAGACTTGTGTCCAGGGGGCCGCTGCATCAACACCAAAGCGTATCGATGCGTACATGCTCTCAGTGGATGGCTCAGATGCTGTGGCAAGGTTTTGTGTAGAGGCCTGTCTCAGAGAGAGGGCAAGTACAGATACCCATCTATCTCAGATTATAATCTCTGAAAGCACTGTAACACATATTAGCACCCGAGGTGTAACATTGACACTCGAGTTCAGGGGCACACGGGAGGCGAGAGGCTGGAAGGGAAGTGACGAGGGAGGGCGGATATGTTCAGTTTGTGTATGAAGAGGAATAAAGCAAGAAGTTACAGAGCACTTTCCCGGCTCTGTGTCTCGTTAATGTGCAGCGATCCATGCGTAAGGTTAGCCCCCCTCAAAGGAGGTAAAGTATCAGATTGGCAACAAGGTTGCACAGAGGGCGCGGGAACCCTGGCATGCGACGATGAATGGCACAATGGCAAGGCTGGAAACAGAAGCCTGCCTGGACCGCGATGGTGATGGCGGTGCCCCGCCTAACAGAAGGAAGCACTGGAAAGGTGAAACGAAGGCAGCTGTGACCCGCCCGGGTCGCAGCAGTCAAGGCGGTGCCCGGCCGTTGCTGGAATGTTGGGAACGTTCAGAGAGAAGCGTCTGGGGAAGCCTGATGCACGGCAGTGCAGGGAAGCAGACATCAGTGAGTGAGGAGCGTGGGGAAGCCACGTGATGGTGCTTGTGCCTGTAGGCGGCCATCCATCAACACACTCACTCCCTGGAGCCCAAATCAATGCCAAGAAGCCACCACAGTGCTCAAGCCTCATATGGCGGCCGTGTGAACCGAGGGGGGAGGCCACATCCCCTGTGAGAGCTGCCACCAGTGAACAATGTCTGACCAGGAGGGCCCCCAGGGCGTGGCCCAAGACTTGCAGGCAGAAGGCCCAAATGCTCCACAGGCGAATGCCCCATACAGATTTCCTGACTCTCTAGCAGTGCAAATGCCAGGGGTGGGCGAGGTGGATAAGGGACTTTGACCTATACATGGGGGCCATAGGGCCCATTGATGAAATAAAAATGTCTACTCAAACGGACGGTGGGACCATCGACACGAGATATCATAGACGAGATGCCCGCTGCGTCCATTGATTCCTTTCAAGATCTAAAAGGGGCCTTGTTAGCATACTTCACCCCGCACACCAACATGGACTATGAGTGCCACCTATTCCACAGCACAAAAGAGGGGAAGGGTGAGACCATGGACGCCTATGTCATGTGGCTGAGGATTAAAATGAAGCACTGTGACTTTGAGAATTACTCCAACACCGAGGCCCTGCATTCCCAGATCATTGCAGGGTGCGAGTTCCAGACGTTTAAATGGAAACTACTACAAAAAGCTTGCATTTCGGATGAAATACTGACGCTTGCAAGGGCAGAAAGGGCCTTGGATTCACAGGTAGAAACCCTTGGAGAATCTGTACACCAACTACAGTAGGAGAAAAGACATGAAGAGCCATTCTGTTTCAGATGTGGGTATATGAGTATCCATATGAGGGTACAGGACTTGCGATTGGTCAGAGATGCGCCATGTGCGGCGAGGAAGGACACTTCAAATCACTTTGTTGACTGGCAAGAGAGAGAGGGCGAGACAGAGGTAGGCAGTCGACTCCCCAGTACAAACACAGACCCCTTCTCCCAGCGCCACATGCATCGGGGCAACACCACTTCCCCACTTCCCCCACAGAGATCCAAGGACCCCAAACCAAAGGAGGCTGAATCCGGTGATGAAAGGCACAGGAGAGAACAATGAATAAGAAGGAGGTATGTCACCTGTGCGAGACCTGACCGCTTATCCAGACATCACATACTCTACCTGGTAGAACAGTCCCCTTCAGAATCTGACATCAGCTCCTCAGGAAGGGAACAGTGAAAAAAGGGCTACGTCTATGCCCTGGGCAACACTGCAGCAACAGAACACAGCCCAACACTGATAATGGGACTGAATGTAAGACCCACAGAATTCCTTATAGACAGGGTCTACCGTGAACATGATCAGTGAACAAATATTCAAGGACTTACCGCAAGCCCCAAAACTGAAACCAGCCACGGTCGACATATACCTATATGGAGCTACCACACCCCCCACAAATGCCTGGGACAATTCGAGGGAACATGCAGCTACCAGGGACAAGCATAAAAGGTGATCCTACGCATGCTATCGACTGGAAGCGAGAGTGGCTGCATAATCAGTTTTAAGACCACCATCGACATGGGTTTAATACATTTGCTCTATAAACTCATGGTGCACAAATATATTGATCCAGTACACATGATAAAAGAACTGTATACCAACCTGTTTAAATGGATAGGGAAACTGCGTAACAGGCAGATCAAGTTGCATATTGATGAAGGAGTTCGCCCACTAGCGCAACACTATAGGAGCATACCGGTGAACATCCCGAGGAAGGTGGAAGATGAACTACAGAAACTCATAGAGCAGGACATAATAGAACCGGCCACAGGGCCCGCCACATGGGTTGCATCCATTGTTCCGGTGCCGAAGAAAGGATCCGATGCCATTAGACTGTGTGTTGATATGAGGAGGCCCAATCAGGCCATTCTAGGGGAAAGACACATGGCACCACGTATCACTGACATGATACATGTATTGAATAGATCCAATGTTTTCTCAAAACTGGACTTGCAAAAGGGTTACCACCAACTGGTACTGAGTCCCGAGAGCCGGAACATCACAACTTTCGTCACACACCTGGGATTGTACAGGTACAAAAGGTTGAGCTATGGGGTATCTTCTGTCGCTGATATATTTCAGGCGGAGATTCATAATGTGATCAAACACATACCAAATTGTATATACTACAGTGACGACATTCTGGTGTTTGGGACTGACATGGGAAAACACGACAAAACATTGGCCAGAGTGTGCATGGCGTTAGAGGCCACCAACCTTACCCTCAATCAGAAAAAATGTGAGTTCCGGAAAGGCACGTTAAAGTTCTTCGGCCACGTATTTTCTGAAAATGGCATGACACCTGACCCTGACAAAGTCACTGCGCTCAATGAGACACCACCACCAACCAACATCTCAGAACTAAGGTCCTTCCTAGGCCACGCCAGTTACTGCATGTGATATATTAAGGCTTTTTCCACGGTCAGCAAGCCCCTCAGAGTATTGACCAAGCAGAATGTGGTGTTTAAATGGTCAGAAGACTGCCAAAGTGCCTTCATGACGATTTGTGAGAGAGTGGCCCAAGCAGAAAATATGTCCTACTATGACTGGGATCGTAAGGCGGAGCTAACTGTGAATGCAAGCGCGGTGGGGCTTGGTGCTATCCTAGCTCAAATCGACAGAGCTGATCCAATGCATACACACACAGTCGCATACACAAGCAGGAGCCTCTCAGCCACCGAACAGGCATATTCTCAGGCAGAGAAGGAGAGCCTCACAGTGGTGCGGGCGTGAAGACTCTTTCACCTCTTTCTTTACAGCAAACAGTTCAAGGTGGTGACCAACCACCAGGCTCTCTTGTTACTCTATGGAAACCCACAGGCCAAAATGCCACTCCACATCGCAAGGTGGGGGGTCAGGATACAGGAGTACTCTAGAATCCCGCTGATGTTTAGTCCCGGCATCCGAGGAGTGCCTGTGCCCCTAAACCGTCGGTGGTGGACCGGTATCTCTGGTACCTGATCCAACAAGCCATACCTAAAGACATTGAACCAGTCCATCTAGCCCATGAGACGGAAGCGGACCAGGCCTGCCAAATCGTGTGTGAAGGCCTCAGATTGGGCCAATGGAGAAGAGCCAAAGAAAGAGGTCGTCTAGCATCAGAGGATGTACGGCAGGAGTTGGACTGACTACTGCAAGTGAAGGAAAAACTAGCTCTCTCTGAGGATAATCTGCTGTTGAAGGGGCACAAGGTGGTGATCCTAGCCTCACTGAAGCGGAACGTGGTAGACTTAGCTCATGAAGGTCATCGGGCGAAACGCATGCTGCGCCAAAAGGTGTGCTTTCTGCAACTAGACGCCATGGTGGAGGGTCTCCTGAAGCGATGCCCCACGTGCTGCCTCATCACGCCCAATAGGCACCCCGAACCGATGCGGATGTCAGAGTTACCGGAAGACATATTGGAGCCCGTGGCCTCTGAATTCTTTGGACCTATTGAGGGGGGGAGGAATGTATTAGCCATCATGGATGAATACTCCAGATACCCGGAAGCACAAAATTGTCTCCTCAACAGCTGCTCACCATGTCATCCCTGTAATGAATTGCATATTTAAGGCATACAGCATCCCTAGGGAGGTAAAGACATATAATGGACCTCCGTTCAATGGCCAGGAGTTCGTGAGATTTAGCAAATACATGGGATTCCGACACCAGAAAATCACGACCCTCTGGCCGCAGGTCAATGGGATGATCGAACCTCTCAATGCCAATCTCAAGAGGGCGCTGCAAGTAGCACGGCTCACGGGACAGCCACACGAACAAGTGCTTCACCAATTACTGCAGGATTACAGGAGCACGCCACACAGTTCCACAGGTAAGAGCCCAGCCAAAGTGATGTTTGGGAGGGACGTCAGGACCAGACTACCCCAGGCCAAACCTCTGGAAGGCGAACAAGCACCTGACACCGAACTGAGGGAACGTGATCGGGCAGCCAAGAATCGAATTAAAGAATATGCTGATGTTCACAGGAAAGCTCGAGAAACCCAATTAGAAGTCTGTGAAGTTGTGGCTGTAAAACAACCGCAGACACATAAGCACATGGCGGCCTTCCAAGAGGAACCCCTGATCATCAAATAAAAGAAGGGTTCCATGATAAGGGATCAAGGGGACAAAGGACCGACCACCTGAAACTCCTCCCACTTCAAGAAGTTTCCCCTAGCTGGATCCAGGAGACTAAGTGGAGTAATTGAAATACCCAACGACTACACCTCGGATGAATCTTATCAAGGGGATCAAGAGAGAGAATCAGATACATCTGGCCCGTAGGACTGAGGTGAAAGCCAGAGGCTAGATGCTCCCTGGACAGATCCAGCTAAAGTCCGCAGAGAGTGAGAAACAAGCCTTGATAATGGGCTAGTGAACCACGCTGTTGGGTAACTGTTTAAATTGGGGGGGAAGTCACATTGACACTCCAGTTCCGAGGCACATGGGAAGCGGGAGGCGGGAAGGGAAGTGACGAGGGAGGGTGGGATAAGTTCAGTTTATGTATGAAGAGGAATAAAGAAAGATGTTACAGAGCACTCTCCCGGCTCTGTCTCTCAGTAATGCGCAGCAAGCCGCGCGCAAGTTGAGCCTCCCTCACATGAGGTAAAGTATCGTAAAAAGGCGGGGGAGCCAGCCATTCAAATTAGTGGGGTCCTGGGCTGAATCTCTTGAAAGGAAGCCTGCATTCCAAGCAACCTGATGACTGCTCCCCTTCCCGCCAACTTCCCCCCACCCTCACCTCCCCTCCGATCACTGTTGCCTTTCCTACCCCAATCACCTTTTTCTTTTGGAGGCAGCGCAACCACTGCCACCACTCCAGCCTCCTGGGCCACCACTGGAAATGGAGGAGGGTCTCCTCATGCAGCCCCCGTCTTCCAGCTCCACGGTGGCCATTTTAGGCGCATTTTTTGTATGAATGAATGGAACACTGAGAGTGCCACCCGTTCATTCATGCAAAATACGTTGCTGTCAGCACCCTGGGTTTCCGGATTGTGCTCAGGCCAGTAACTTGGTCCCCTGGCCGTTGCCACCCGATCCGGCACGTCGGATCGGCTACTACTGCTTAATTGAACCTAGTTGCTTGATGCAAAGGTGTGAGCACTGATGCTTGTGGACTTACCACATGCAACCAGCTTTGAAGTTATTTGCTTCTACTAGCCATCAGCTGCCTCACCTGTTTGTGATTCCATTCTGTTATGGCACGATACTATGGTGCCTGAGCTAACCTTGCCCCACTGCTGAGCATGACCCCCATCCCTGTGTTGACAGCACTGCAACTTCACAAGTCATCACCCCTGCAGAGGCAAGGGGGATCCTCTATATACTGCTGCCCTGATGAATCCTGCACTGTCATCACTGCCTTATGACAGGTCATTTCCCTTGCAGAGGCACAGAACTGGCTCTGCCCAAGGCTCCCCGCTTAGTCTGCCTAAATGACCATTATAATACCCATAAGCCTCAGCCACGGGAGTGCACTGGTGAGTGTGCCCCGTGCGGGCACTGTGTTCAGCAACCATGAACTGCTCATTGTGGGCTTGTTTGGTTTGCTGTTGCCTCGATGGGTCTAACATCAGAGAGCGTCTGGTACTGGATGATATGATATGAGATGATACCCAGAGGTTTCTAAGAGGGACCCGGGGATCGAACCTGTGTTACTCGTGTAGTCTTGCTTCCAAGGCGAGCATGTTGCCCCTGAGTTATCCTCCCGAGACTGCTGATGTTGATGCTCGCGCTATCACACGCCATTTTGTCTAGTGTACGCATAACCCCCTGGTGGGTTCATATCCGGCACCAACGAGGAGTGTAGAGTGCAGATTAGTAAATAATAAAGTGATAAAATAAATAGAGAGGGCGGGAGATACTGTCAGAAGGAGTTTGAGCTACAGAAATACATACAAATAACCAGTGCTGACTGGGACCTTGGGCCTACCGCTTTGCCCCCATTGGTTCTAAGATTAACAGGAAGGCGAGTTCTGTCGCGCAGCTTCTGCTCATCTGCCAGATGGCCGCCCTGTGCCTTATCGTGGGCATAAAGAGCCTCAGTGATGGACTCCCTGATCGGGCCAGTCAGATTCCGCTATCAATAGAGCAGCACAGGGCACCCCTCCATAGCGAGTGCTTATGAGTTTTATCAGGCCTATTGCCCGTGGGAAGTTGTACTATTCCAGAGGATAGCACAGGGGCAACGTGCAAGCAAGACCACCAGCAGCAGAGGTTCGAATCCCAGATCCGTGCTTAGATATCGAATTCAGGTATGGTGCGTTATATAAAAAAAACTATTAAATAAATAAATAAGGGCACGAGGGAGGTCCCCAACAATTACTTCTAAGAACTTAAGAACAATACATTTTTCAGTGCTTGGATCGGTGTTATGATTGCAAAAAATGTGTACAAAGAAATTATAGATGCATGTTATCGACTGTTGGAGGATAGTTGGATCTTATAGATAAATGGGAGTTAATGCTAAAAAGCTGTTATTTTACAACAGAATATTTTTTAGAAGCACCCAAAAGGAATTCTACGGAATTACTAGAGATAAGAGGACCGATTTGTGTACTAAATCACATTATTGCCTTCATAGCTACTTTGTCACTCTCTGCAATACCTTTCCCTAAACAATATTGGACAATGTGTATGGATACTGAGGCCAAGTGGCACAAGGCACCCAGAAGCCATTCTGAGAAAGCAATTTGCACCCTTTTGATCAAATGTACTATGATCAATTTCTAGCTGTTGTACTCGAGAGCAGAAGGCTGTGTTCGCCACATGAGGCTGACCTAGCCCAGCTTTTCAGTCTTCCAGGCTCTCATCTGATTATCGCAGCAGAATTGGCAATATCACCCATGCTCACTTTTTCATCATTCTGCGCAAACGTTCCTGCACCTTTCGTGCTTTTGCTCTTAAAGAAGCCACAAGCAGACCTGTCTGATTGGAGACCTTTTATTCCAGTTTCTAACCTGACAATTCCAGCTTAAGTTTTTGGAACAGATAGTGGTGGCACAGCTGGCAATCTTCAAAGGATAAAAATATCCAAGTCCATCATCAACCCTTGCAAGCCCCGGAGTCATTAACCGCCTCAATGATGGATGACCACACATCTCCACTTGATGGTTATGGTGTTGAAACTCTTGTTTGTTAAATTTGTTGGCAGCATTTGACACCATAGTTCATCTTTCGACCTGGCTGTCTAATACCGGTGTCCTGAAGAAGCGGTGACATGACTACAATTGTATCGTGCAGTGATCACAGTCAAATCACATCCCCCTGTTATAGAACAGCGTCCATAATGACCTGTGGGTGTCTATAGCAAGCAGATAGCCCAAGCAAAGTAAGACCCATTCCCAGGGATGATGGCATGAGCTCTTGCGGCCCGGAATGGAGGTCATTGTCTCCATGAGCGTCCTGACAAAATGTTCGGTGGGCTACTAATGTTTTTCCTTTGGTAAAGAGGATTATGCAGGGAGGGTAAACCTGTTTACCAATAAAAGTAAATACTATGAAAGGTAACCACCATGAAGTTAATAGAACGGTGCACTGCCTTCATGGTGGTATTTGTCAGAGGAGCGTAGTTAAGGGGAAAGGGGTGGAAGCAGCAGGTGAGTGGATTTAACGGTATTTTAATAGAACAGAGTGAGCCGGTCCAGGGGGAGGCCTCTGAACATGAGCACGCAGGCTTTACCGGTGAATAAGGTCCAGGATCTGAGCTTTCTGATTGGCTGACTTTAGCACGTGGTAGTGTGTGATATCCACCTGATTCGGCAGGTGAATCCGGTTGGATCTTCCCGGATGATGCAGGTGGTGCACGGCTGCTAGCGCGCATGCGTCAGTACTCTGCTCTGATGATAGCAAGGCTAGAGGGCATCCTTCCTCTTGGATGTTGGTGCCTGGATGTTGGGGAATTAAAGGTGAATGCCGCAAGAACCCCGGATTAGGACACTGGGGCTTCCAGGCAAGGGTCGGCCGCACAAGATCTGACCCTATGAGGGGATCCCATGCACATCGCTGGTGATCAAAGAGGGGTGGCCTTCTGCTGAAAGTGGGCAGCCTTCTAAGCGGCAGTCACTAAATCTGGCTCCTTTTGCTCCACAAGTCTTCAGAAGGATGTGCTCATGCCTATCCTTCCCACATCCAAAGCAAGAGGCTTGAGCTCTAGCGCACATAGAAAGTCTCTACGTCACATCCTTCTTCTACAGGAAGGCGGAAATTAATTGATTATTGATGGATAAATCTAAAGGCTTTTATATGAAGCAGAGATGCGCTGGGTTGTGCCTGTCTCAGGCAATGCCTTAGGCAATTATGAAACATACTTTAATGATCCATAACGTATTATTATTATTTTTGTTTAAATCACTTCTGCATCCACATGTATTTTAATTTGTTTTTTGTGCATATTCAACATATACTTGAGAAATAAGTAAGAAGAACAACTCCCCCTTGCCCCCACCTGCGGTCGGGGCCCACACAGCCTTACAGACACTGTTGGTTCCATTTGCAATTTGGTGCCTACAATATGTCCAGTATCTCCACATTTTGAGGGCTGTAACCACATTTCTTAACACAGGAATGCAATTGGCCACTCTGCTGAGAACACACAGGAATGCAATCTATCTCCTATAGATAGAGGTCTGCAGACCAAGATCAAAAAGACCTTGGCCACTCTGCTGAGAACACACAGGAATGCAATCTATCTCCTACAGATAGAGGTCTGCAGACCAAGGTCTAGAAGACCTTGGCCACTCTGCTGAGAACACACAGGAATGCTATCTATCTCCGACAGATAGAGGTCTGCAGACCAAGATCTAGAAGACCTTGGACACTCTGCTGAGAACACACAGGAATGCAATCTATCTCCTATAGATAGAGGTCTGCAGACCAAGATCTAGAGGACCTTCGCCACTCTGCTGAGAACACACAGGAATGCAATCTATCTCCTACAGATAGAGGTCTGCCGACCAAGATCTAGAGGACCTTGGCCACTCCGCTGAGAACACACAGGAATGCAATCTATCTCCTACAGATAGAGGTCTGCAGACCAAGATCGAGAAGACCTTGGCCACTCTGCTGAGAACACACAGGAATGCAATCTATCTCCTACAGATAGAGGTCTGCAGACCAAGATCGAGAAGACCTTGGCCTCTCTGCTGAGAACACACAGGAATGCAATCTATCTCCTACAGATAGAGGTCTGCAGACCAAGATCGAGAAGACCTTGGCCACTCTGCTGAGAACACACAGGAATGCAATCTATCTCCTACAGATAGAGGTCTGCAGACCAAGATCGAGAAGACCTTGGCCTCTCTGCTGAGAACACACAGGAATGCAATCTATCTCCTACAGATAGAGGTCTGCAGACCAAGATCGAGAAGACCTTGGCCACTCTGCTGAGAACACACAGGAATGCAATCTATCTCCTACAGATAGAGGTCTGCAGACCAAGATCGAGAAGACCTTGTACACTCTGCTGAGAACACACAGCAATGCAATCTATCTCCTACAGATAGAGGTCTGCAGACCAAGATCGAGAAGACCTTGGCTACTCTGCGAAGAACACACAGGAATGCAATCTACTCGAGAAGACATTGGCCACTCTGCTGAGAACACACAGGAATGCAATCTATCTCCTACAGACAGAGGTCTGCAGACCAAGATCGAGAAGACCTTGGCCACTCTGCTGAGAACACACAGGAATGCAATCTATCTCCTACAGACAGAGGTCTGCAGACCAAGATCGAGAAGACCTTGGCCACTCTGCTGAGAACACACAGGAATGCAATCTATCTCCTACAGACAGAGGTCTGCAGACCAAGATCGAGAAGACCTTGGCCACTCTGCTGAGAGCACACAGCAATGCAATCTATCTCCTACAGATAGAGGTCTGCAGACCAAGATCGAGAAGACCTTGGCCACTCTGCTGAGAACACACAGCAATGCAATCTATCTCCTACAGATAGAGGTCTGCAGACCAAGATCGAGAAGACCTTGGCCACTCTGCTGAGAACACACAGCAATGCAATCTATCTCCTACAGATAGAGGTCTGCAGACCAAGATCGAGAAGACCTTGGCCACTCTGCTGAGAACACACAGCAATGCAATCTATCTCCTACAGACATAGGTCTGCAGACCAAGATCGAGAAGACCTTGGCCACTCTGCTGAGAACACACAGCAATGCAATGCAATCTATCTCCTACAGACAGAGGTCTGCAGACCAAGATCGAGAAGACCTTGGCCACTCTGCTGAGAACACACAGCAATGCAATCTATCTCCTACAGACAGAAGTCTGCAGACCAAGATCGAGAAGACCATGGCCACTCTGCTGAGAACACACAGCAATGCAATCTATCTCCTACAGACAGAGGTCTGCAGACCAAGATCGAGAAGACCTTGGCCTCTCTGCTGAGAACACATAGGAATGCAATCTATCTCCTACAGATAGAGGTCTGCAGACCAAGATCGAGAAGACCTTGGCCACTCTGCTGAGAACACACAGCAATGCAATCTATCTCCTACAGACAGAGGTCTGCACACCAAGATCGAGAAGACCTTGGCCACTCTGCTGAGAACACACAGGAATGCAATCTATCTCCTACAGACAGAGGTCTGCAGACCAAGATCGAGAAGACCTTGGCCACTCTGCTGAGAACACACAGGAATGCAATCTATCTCCTACAGATAGAGGTCTGCAGACCAAGATCGAGAAGACCTTGGCCACTCTGCTGAGAACACACAGGAATGCAATCTATCTCCTACAGATAGAGGTCTGCAGACCAAGATCGAGAAGACCTTGGCCACTCTTCTGAGAACACACAGCAATGCAATCTATCTCCTACAGATAGAGGTCTGCAGACCAAGATCGAGAAGACCTTGGCCACTCTGCTGAGAACACACAGCAATGCAATCTATCTCCTACAGATAGAGGTCTGCAGACCAAGATCGAGAATCGAGAATGCAATCTATCTCCGACCTGCGATAAGGTTTGCGCCAATGTGTGGCGTGGATTGGGTCTGTGGGGTCATAGAAGGAGGATTGTCGCTTAGTGACTTTGTACTTGAGTGGCGCCCCTCCCCCCTAGAGCTTCGCGCTGTCACCTCCATGCCCTCCTCTGCACATCACCAGCGCTGCCTTCTAAATCTGCCATTGATTGAGGGCAGCTGCTGTCACTGGTTGCCAACGTGCCTTACTTGTGTACTAATGAGCCGTCTGACATGGCAAGCCCTTGCCTCAGAGGAGACATCACAGACTCGCCCGGCTCATGGGTTGGCATGAAGTTAATTCTGTTTGACAAGCATCACAGAGCACTGTCAAAACATGTTCACTTGCTGGCATTCCCTGGACTTCGCAAAAGAAAACTACAGAGACTTGCAATGCCGACACCACCTTCAAGAAAGTGACACAATGCAGCAAGCATTGGCAAAGCCAACTCGTCTGACTTTGCAAAAGTGTAGGGTGATTACTGTGGCTTAAGCCTGTCCTCCCTGGCAGCACAACACATTCTTGCACTTTACACCTCCAAGAAAGACCGGTGGGCTTTGCCAATGCCTGTATAGATGTTGTGATTGCAAGTTTTCTGAGACAGCATCACTGTGAAACGAATGATGTGCAACACATTTCATTTTTGTAATTACTGATTGCTGCATTGCGCAAATGTACGTCAATAAACGTGAAGCACACAGAATGCAGCATGGGCTGTGCTCAGAAAGACTTTGCAAAGCCCGTGCCTGCAGGGTTTGGATTCAGCCAACTCTGCGCTCATCTGGAGTTTTCAAACCATCATCTTGCAAATGTTTTGTATATTGGAAAATATATGTGAGACATAAGTGGGTTTTAGGTCCAAGGTGGGGCTGTTGACCAGGTGTTCTGATTACATGTGGCAATTGAGGGGGCCATTCAGAAGTGTGTCATGTCATGGATGTTTTCCTTGTGCTGATAGTAAGACAGCGTTCCATAGTGGGGCCTAAGGAGCACACTTCACTCTTTAAGTATCTCGCTCCCACCTCCCATTGCCAGCAATCTCTGCTTTATTCACTGACCATCTCGCGAAGGTGAGATGTAGACAGGAAGGCCAAGTCTCCGAAACTTTTCCGATTGAGGTCAGGGTTTGATAAGGTTGTGTTCATGCACCTCTTTTGTTTCGCTTGTATGTGCATTGAATTAGAGACCTCTCGCGTGGAAGCTGCGTCGCCGAGAATTAACAGAGAGCGGATCACAACAGTCTTACCTGGAGATGACGCTGATCTGATTTTCTGGTCTTCAATGGGTCTTTACAATTGGCCCTATGCTCTTTCTTCCCTAGTTATTTGTTTAATGAGTTATTTGACAAAACACGTTTTTGGAAAAACTCATCAAACCATTTGTTGGTATATTTGGGGAGGCTGCCCCCCAAAACCCCCTCCCCTATTATTTGGTCCCTATTCCCCACCCCCACCTCTTATATCCTTTATATCCCCTTACCACCCCACTATATTTTTGCAATGAGCTTTTTGTTTAAAAGTTTTCGGCAAAAAACTCATTAAAAATATACTTCCGATGAAACCACGTTGTACCCTACAAACTATCCATAGGTTTTAAACCAATTTGTGATCTGTGAATTCATTCTGTGTACAGGTCTACATCCATATTGTTGTTTCTTTTGACTAATTGGGGATGAGGCTAAGCAAGGTGGGCTCATGGTCCCCCAGCTTGCCAAGAGTGACCGTACTCTTCTAAACAGAGCCGGAGTCCCCTTGACATCTGCCCATCGTTCCGGGGGTGGAGTATATTGTCATCAGCGGGCACGCGTCTAAGAATTAGGTTTCATGCTGTGGCATTATGCATTGCAGAACTGTGGGCACATTCCAACTTGGCCCCATTGGCAAATGACAAAAACAACTCTTACCAAAAAACTCTAGCCTTGCCAAGAAGTACCAACAGAACAGTACTAAAACTGGAGTTAGTACTCCTATACATAGAGTATGAAGCAGGACTGAAGCCTGTATAACATTAGCTCAGGCTCTGGAGGACACATGGATGAGATTTCTCTGAAGGAGGGGTGCTGGCTGTGCTCAGGTCACACATGAACAGATGTTGGCACTGGCTCTGGAGGACACAGGGATGAGACTCCTAGACATAGAGTATGAAGCAGGACTGAAGCCTGTATAACATTGGCTCAGGCTTTGGAGGACACAGGGATGAGACTCCTAGACATAGAGAAAGAAGCAGGAATGAAGCCTGTATAACATTGGCTCAGGCTCCGGATAACACAGGGATGAGACTCCTAGACATAGAGTATGAAGCAGGACCGAAGCCTGTATAACATTGGCTCAGGCTCCGGAGGACACAGGATGAGACTCCTAGACATAGAGTATGAAGCAGGACCGAAGCCTGTATAACATTGGCTCAGGCTTTGGAGGACACAGGGATGAGACTCCTAGACATAGAGAATGAAGCAGGAATGAAGCCTGTATACCATTGGCTCAGGCTCCGGAGGACACAGTGATGAGACTCCTAGACATAGAGTATGAAGCAGGACCGAAGCCTGTATAACATTGGCTCAGGCTCCGGAGGACACAGGGATGAGACTCCTAGACATAGACTATGAAGCAGGACCGAAGCCTGTATAATATTGGCTCAGGGTCTGGAGGATACAGGGATGAGACTTCTAGACATAGAGTATGAAGCAGGACTGAAGCCTGTATAACATTGGCTTAGGCTTTGGAGGACACAGGGATGAGACTCCTAGACATAGAGAATGAAGCAGGAATGAAGCCTGTATACCATTGGCTCAGGCTCCGGAGGACACAGGGATGAGACTCCTAGACATAGAGTATGAAGCAGGACCGAAGCCTGTATAACATTGGCTCAGGCTCCGGAGGACACAGGGATGAGACTCCTAGACGTAGAGAATGAAGCCGGACCGAAGCCTGTATAACATTGGCTCAGGCTCTGGAGGACACAGGGATGAGACTCCTAGACGTAGAGAATGAAGCAGGACCGAAGCCTGTATAACATTGGCTCAGGCTCTGGAGGACACAGGGATGAGAATCCTAGACAGAGAGAATGAAGCAGGACCGAAGCCTGTATAACATTGGCTCAGGCTCCGGAGGACAAAGGGATGAGACTCCTAGACGTAGAGAATGAAGCAGGACCGAAGCCTATATAACATTGGCTCAGGCACTGGAGGGCACAGGATTGAGACTCCTAGACAGAGAGTATGAAGCAGAACCGAAGCCTGTATAACATTGGCTCAGGCTCTGGACGACACAGGGATGAGACTCCTAGACAGAGAGTATGAAGCAGGACTGAAGCCTGTATAACATTGGCTCAGGCTCTGGAGGGCACAGAGATGAGACTCCTAGACGTAGAGAATGAAGCAGGATTGAAGCCTGTATAACATTGGCTCAGGCTCTGGAGGACACAGGGATGAGACTCCTAGACAGAGAGTATGGAGCAGGACCGAAGCCTGTATAACATTGTCTCAGGCTCTGGAGGACACAGGGATGAGACTCCTAGACAGAGAGTATGAAGCAGGACCTGAGCCTGTATAACATTGGCTCAGGCTGTGGAGGACACAGGGACGAGACTCCCAGACATCGAGTATGAAGCAGGACTGAAGCCTGTATAACATTGGCTCAGGCTCTGGAGGGCACAGGATTGAGACTCCTAGACAGAGAGTATGAAGCAGGACTGAAGCCTGTATAACATTGGCTCAGGCTCTGGAGGGCACAGGGATGAGACTCCTAGACAGAGCGTATGAAGCAGGACTGAAGCCTGCATAACATTAGCTCAGGCTCTGGAGGACACAGGGATGAGACTCCGAGACAGAGAATATGAAGCAGGACTGAAGCCTGTATAACATTGGCTTAGGCTCTGGAGGACACAGGGATGAGACTCCTAGACAGAGAGTATGAAGCAGGACTGAAGCCTGTATAACATTGGCTTAGTCTCTGGAGGGCACAGGGATGAGACTCCTAGACAGAGAGTATGAAGCAGGATTGAAGCCTGCATAACATTGGCTCAGGCTCCGGAGGACACAGGGTTGAGACTCCTAGACATAGAGAATGAAGCAGGAATGAAACCTGTATACCATTGGCTCAGGCTCTTGAGGACACAGGGATGAGACTCCTAGACAGAGCGTACGAAGCAGGACTGAAGCCTGTATAACATTGGCTCAGGCTCCGGAGGACAAAGGGATGAGACTCCTAGACGTAGAGAATGAAGCAGGACCAAAGCCTGTATAACATTGGCTCAGGCTCTGGAGGGCACAGGATTGAGACTCCTAGACAGAGAGTATGAAGCAGGACTGAAGCCTGTATAACATTGTCTCAGGCTCTGGAGGACATAGGGATGAGACTCCTAGACAGAGAGTATGAAGCAGGATTAAAGCCTGTATAACATTGGCTCAGGCTCTGGAGGGCACAGAGATGAGACTCCTAGACAGAGAGTATGAAGCAGGATTGAAGCCTGCATAACATTGGCTCAGGCTCTGGAGGACACAGGGATGTGACTCCTAGACGTAGAGAATGAAGCAGGACTGAAGCCTGTATAACATTGGCTCAGGCTCTGGAGGACACAGGGATGAGACTCCTAGACAGAGAGAATGAAGCAGGACCGAAGCCTGTATAACATTGGCTCAGGCTCTGGAGGACACAGGGATGAGAATCCTAGACAGAGGGAATGAAGCAGGACCGAAGCCTGTATAACATTGGCTCAGGCTCCGGAGGACAAAGGGATGAGACTCCTAGACGTAGAGAATGAAGCAGGACCAAAGCCTGTATAACATTGGCTCAGGCTCTGGAGGGCACAGGATTGAGACTCCTAGACAGAGAGTATGAAGCAGGACTGAAGCCTGCATAACATTGGCTCAGGCTCTGGAGGACACAGGGATGAGACTCCTAGACAGAGAGTATGAAGCAGGATTGAAGCCTGTATACCATTGGCTCAGGCTCCGGAGGACACAGGGATGAGACTCCTAGACAGAGAGTATGAAGCAGGACTGAAGCCTGTATAACATTGGCTCAGGCTCTGGAGGACACAGGGATGAGACTCCTAGACAGAGAGTATGAAGCAGGACCAAAGCCTCTATAACATTGTCTCAGGCTCTGGAGGACACAGGGATGAGACTCCTAGACAGAGAGTATGAAGCAGGACCGAAGCCTGTATAACATTGGCTCAGGCTCTGGAGGACACAAGGATGAGACTCCTAGACATAGAGTATGAAGCAGGACCGAAACCTGTATAACAATAGCTCAGGCTCTGGAGGACACAGGGATGAGACTTCTAGACAGAGTATGAAGCAGGTCTGAAACCTGTATAACATTGGCTCAGGCTCTGGAGGACACAGGGATGAGACTCCTAGACAGAGAGTATAAGCAGGACCGAAGCCTGTATAACACTGGCTCAGGGTCTGGAGGACACAGGGATGAGACTTCTAGACATAGAGTATGAAGCAGGACTGAAACCTGCATAACATTGGCTCAGGCACCGGAGGACACAGGGGTGAGACTCCTAGACATAGAGAATGAAGCAGGAATGAAGCCTGTATACCATTGGCTCAGGCTCCGGTGGACACAGGGATGAGACTCCTAGACATAGAGTATGAAGCAGGACCAGAGCCTGTATAACATTGTCTGAGTCTCCGGAGGACACAGGGATGAGACTCCTAGACATAGACTATGAAGCAGGACCGAAGCCTGCATAACATTGGCTCAGGCTCTGGAGGACACAGGGATGAGACTCCTAGACGTAGAGAATGAAGTAGGACCGAAGCCTGTATAACATTGGCTCAGGCTCTGGAGGACACAGGGATGAGACTCCTAGACGTAGAGAATGAAGCAGGACCGAAGCCTGTATAACATTGGCTCAGGCTCTGGAGGACACAGGGATGAGACTCCTAGACGTAGAGAATGAAGCAGGACCGAAGCCTGTGTAACATTGGCTCAGGCTCTGGAGGACACAGGGATGAGAATCCTAGACAGAGAGAATGAAGCAGGACCGAAGCCTGTATAACATTGGCTCAGGCTCTGGAGGGCACAGGATTGAGACTACTAGACAGAGAGTATGAAGCAGGACCGAAGCCTGTTTAACATTGGCTCAGGCTCTGGAGGACACAGGGATGAGACTCCTAGACAGAGAGTATGAAGCAGGACCGAATCCTGTATAACATTGGCTCAGGCTCTGGAGGGCACAGGGATGAGACTCCGAGACAGAGCGTATGAAGCAGGACTGAAGCCTGCATAACATTGGCTCAGGCTCTGGAGGACACAGGGATGAGACTCCTAGACGTAGAGAATGAAGCAGGACTGAAGCCTGAATAACATTGGCTCAGGCTCTGGAGGACAGAGGGATGAGATTCCTAGACGTAGAGAATGAGGCAGGACTGAAGCCTGTATAACATTGGCTCAGGCTCTGGAAGACACAGGGATGAGACTCCTAGACATAGAGTATGAAGCAGGACTGAAGCCTGTATAACATTGGTTCAGGCTCTGGAGGACACAGGTATGATACTCCTAGACGTAGAGTATGAAGCAGGACCGAAGCCTGTATAACATTGGCTCAGGCTCTGGAGGACACAGGGATGAGACTCCTAGACGTAGAGAATGAAGGAGGACCGAAGCCTGTACAACATTGGCTCAGGCTCTGGAGGACACAGGGATGAGACTCCTAGACGTAGAGAATGAAGCAGGACCGAAGCCTGTACAACATTGGCTCAGGCTCTGGAGGACACAGGGATGAGACTCCTAGACGTAGAGAATGAAGCAGGACCGAAGCCTGTTTAACATTGGCTCAGGCTCTGGAGGGCACAGGGCTGCGACTCCAAGACAGAGAGTATGAAGCAGGCCCGAATCCTGTATAACATTGGCTCAGGCTCTGGAGGGCACAGGGATGAGACTCCTAGACAGAGAGTATGAAGCAGGATTGAAGCCTGCATAACATTGGCTCAATCTCTGGAGGACACAGGGATGAGACTCCTAGACGTAGAGAATGAAGCAGGACTGAAGCCTGTATAACATTGGCTCAGGCTCTGGAGGACAGAGGGATGAGACTCCTAGACGTAGAGAATGAAGCAGGACTGAAGCCTGTATAACATTGGCTCAGGCTCTGGAGGACACAGGGATGAGACTCCTAGACATAGAGTATGAAGCAGGACTGAAGCATGTATAGCATTGGTTCAGGCTCTGGAGGACACAGGTATGATACTCCTAGACGTAGAGTATGAAGCAGGACCGAAGCCTGTATAACGTTGGCTCAGGCTCTGGAGGACACAGGGATGAGACTCCTAGACGTAGAGAATGAAGGAGGACCGAAGCCTGTATAACGTTGGCTTAGGCTCTGGAGGACACAGGGATGAGACTCCTAGACAGAGAGTATGAAGCAGGACCGAAGCCTGTATAACGTTGGCTCATGCTCTGGAGGACACAGGGATGAGACTCGTAGACATAGAGTATGAAGCAGGACCCGAAGCCTGCATAACGTTGGATCAGGCTCTGGAGGACACAGGGATGAGACTCCTAGAGAGAGAGTATGAAGCAGGACCGAAGCCTGCATAACATTGGCTCAGGCTCTGGAGGACACAGGGATGGGACTCCTAGGCGTAGAGAATGAAGCAGGCCTGAAGCCTCTATAACATTAGCTCAGGCTCTGGGGGGCAAAGGATTGAGACTCCTAGACAGAGAGTATGAAGCAGGACTGAAGCCTGCATAACATTGGCTCAGGCTCTGGAGGACACAGGGATGAGACTCCTAGACGTATAGAATGAAGCAGGACTGAAGCCTGTATAACATTGGCTCAAGCTCGGGAGGACACAGGGATGAGACTCCTAGACGTAGAGAATGAAGCAGGACTGAAGCCTGTATAACATTGGCTCAGGCTCTGGAGGACACATGGATGAGATTCCTCTGAAGGAGGGGTGCTGGCTGTGCTCAGGTCACACATGAACAGATGTTGGCACTGGCTCTGGAGGACACAGGGATGAGACTCCTAGACAGAGAGTATGAAGGAGGAATGAAGCCTGTATAACTTTGACTCAGGCTCCGGAGGACACAGGGATGAAACTCCTAGACATAGAGTATGAAGCAGGACCGAAGCCTGTATAACATTGGCTCAGGCTCTGGAGGACACAGGGATGAGACTCCTAAACATAGAGAATGGAGCAGGACTGAAGCTGTATAACGTTGTCTCAGGCTCTGGAGGACATAGGGATGAGACTCCTAGACAGAGAGTATGAAGCAGGACTGAAGCCTGTATAACTTTGGCTCAGGCTCTGGAGGACACAGGGATGAGACTCGTAGACAGAGGCCCTCATCATAAGGTTGGCGAATGGGTTTACCGGCACCGGTAAAGGTGCCGGTGCCGGTAAACCCATTCCGCCCTACCATGAGGTCTCCTCGCGGGACCCGCAATGGCGCCTGGAAACACCAGGCGTCCATACCGGGTCCCGCAAGGACACAAGGGAGCTAACAACGGGCCTGTCATTAACGGGCCCGTTGTTAGGTCCATCCCTATTCCGATTGAGCCCTATGGGGGCTCGAATGGGAATGGGGATGGACCGGGTCCAGGTTAGTCGGATGGGGAATTACCGGGTCCGCCAAGGTTGCGATGTCCCGGTAAGTCATCATTCGAGAGACCCGGGCCCGGATTGCGGTATGGAGGCAACCATGCCACTAAAAGCGGAATGGTTACCTCCAACCTCCTGATGAGGGCCAGAAAGTATGAAGCAGGACTGAAGCCTGTATAACAATGGCTCAAGCTCTGGAGGACACAGGGATGAGACTCCTAGACATAGAGTATGAAGCAGGACTGAAGCCTGTATAACATTGGCTCAGGCTCTGGAGGACACAGGGATGATACTCCTAGACGTAGAGTATGAAGCAGGACCGAAGCCTGTAAAACATTGCCTCAGGCTCTGGAGCACACAGGGGTGAGACTCCTAGACAGAGAGTATGAAGCTGGACCGAAGCCTGCATAACATTGGCAAGGCTCTGGAGGGCACAGGGATGAGACTCCTAGAGAGTGAGTATGAAGCAGGACTGAAGCCTGCATAAACATTGGCTCAGGCTCTGGAGGACACCGGGATGAGACTCCTCGACAGACAGTATGAAGCAGGACTGAAGCCTGCATAACATTGGCTCAGGCTCTGGAGGGCACAGGGATGAGACTCCTAGACAGAGAGTATGAAGCAGGACCGAAGCCTGTATAACGTTGGCTCATGCTCTGGAGGACACAGGGATGAGACTCGTAGACATAGAGTATGAAGCAGGACCCGAAGCCTGCATAACGTTGGATCAGGCTCTGGAGGACACAGCGATGAGACTCCTAGACAGAGAGTATGAAGCAGGACCGAAGCCTGCATAACATTGGCTCAGGCTCTGGAGGACACAGGGATGGGACTCCTAGGCGTAGAGAATGAAGCAGGACTGAAGCCTGTATAACATTGGCACAAGCTCGGGAGGACACAGGGATGAGACTCCTAGACGTAGAGAATGAAGCAGGACTGAAGCCTGTATAACATTGGCTCAGGCTCTGGAGGACACATGGATGAGATTCCTCTGAAGGAGGGGTGCTGGCTGTGCTCAGGTCACACATGAACAGATGTTGGCACTGGCTCTGGGGGACACAGGGATGAGACTCCTAGACAGAGAGTATGAAGCAGGAATGAAGCCTGTATAACATTGGCTCAGGCTCCCAAGGACACATGAGGAGACTCCTAGACAGAGAGTATGAAGGAGGACTGAAGCCTGTATAACTTTGACTCAGGCTCCGGAGGACACAGGGATGAAACTCCTAGACATAGAGTATGAAGCAGGACCGAAGCTTGTATAACATTGTCTCAGGCTCTGGAGGACACAGGGATGAGACTCCTAGACAGAGAGTATGAAGCAGGACCGAAGCCTGTATAACATTGGCTCAGGCTCTGGAGGACACAGGGATGAGACTCCTAGACAGAGGCCCTCATCATAAGGTTGGCGGAATGGGTTTACCGGCACCGGTAAAGGTGCCGGTAAACCCATTCCGCCCTACCATGAGGTCTCCTCGCGGAACCCGCAATGGCGCCTGGAAACCACAGGCGTCCATACCGGGTCCCGCGAGGACACCAGGGAGCTAACAACGGGCCCGTCATTAACGGGCCCGTTGTTAGGTCCATCCCTATTCCTATTGAGCCCTATGGGGGCTCGAATGGGAATGGGGATGGACCGGGTCCAGGTTAGTCGGATGGGGAATTACCGGGTCCGCCAAGGTTGCGATGTCACGGTAAGTCATCATTCGAGAGACCCGGGCCCGGATTGCGGTAAGGAGGCAACCATGCCACTAAAAGCGGAATGGTTACCTCCAACCTCCTGATGAGGGCCAGAAAGTATGAAGCAGGACTGAAGCCTGTATAACAATGGCTCAATCTCTGGAGGACACAGGGATGAGACTCCTAGACATAGAGTATGAAGCAGGACTGAAGCCTGTATAACATTGGCTCAGGCTCTGGAGGACACAGGGATGATACTCCTAGACGTAGAGTATGAAGCAGGACCGAAGCCTGTAAAACATTGCCTCAGGCTCTGGAGCACACAGGGGTGAGACTCCTAGACAGAGAGTATGAAGCTGGACCGAAGCCTGCATAACATTGGCAAGGCTCTGGAGGGCACAGGGATGAGACTCCTAGAGAGTGAGTATGAAGCAGGACTGAAGCCTGCATAAACATTGGCTCAGGCTCTGGAGGACACCGGGATGAGACTCCTCGACAGACAGTATGAAGCAGGACTGAAGCCTGCATAACATTGGCTCAGGCTCTGGAGGGCACAGGGATGAGACTCCTAAACGTAGAGTATGAAGCAGGACTGAAGCCTGCATAACATTTGCTCCGGCTCTGGAGGACACAGGTATGCGACTCCTAGACATAGACTATGAAGCAGGACCGAAGCTTGCATAACATTGGCTCAGGCTCTGGAGGACACAAGGATGAGACTCCTAGACAGAGGGTATGAAGCAGGACCGAAGCCTGTATAACATTGGCTCAGGCTCTGGAGGACACAGGGATGAGACTCCTAGACGTAGAGAATGAAGCAGGACTGAAGCCTGTATAACATTGGCTCAAGGTCTGAAGGACACAGGGATGGGATTCCTATGAAGGAGCGGTGCTGTCTGTGCTCAGGTCCCCAGGGGGATGCTCATGGCCACTGCCTAAACACATGAACAGATTTTGGCACTGTCTCTGGAGGACACAGGCATGAGACACCTAGACGTAGAGAATGAAGCAGGACTGAAGCCTGTATAACATTGGCTCAGGTTCTGCAGGACACAAGGATGAGACTCCAAGACGTAGAGAATGAAGCAGGACTGAAGCCTGTATAACATTGTCTCAAGGTCTGGAGGACACAGGGATGGGATTCCTATGAAGGAGCGGTGCTGGCTGTGCTCAGGTCCCCAGGGGGATGCTCATGGCCACTGCCTAAACACATGAACAGATTTTGGCACTGGCTCTGGAGGACACAGGCATGAGACACCTAGACAGAGAGTATCAAGCAGGACTGAAGCCTGTATAACATTGGCTCAGGCTTTGGAGGACACAGGGATGAGACTCCTAGACATCGAGTATGAAGCAGGAATGAAGCCTGTATAACAATGGCTCAGGCTCTGGAGGACACAAGGATGAGACTCCTAGACATAGAATATGAAGGAGGACTGAAGCCTGTATAACATTGGCTCAGGCTCTGGAGGATACAGGGATGAGACTCCTAGACATAGAGTATGAAGGAGGACTGAAGCCTGTAAACCCATTCCGCCCTACCATGGAAAAACCAGGCGTCCATACCAGGTCCCGCGAGGACACCAGGGAGCTAACAAGGGGCCTGTCATTAACTGGCCCGTTGTTAGCTCCATCCCCATTGAGCCCTATGGGGGCTCGAATGGGAATGGTGATGGACCGGGTCCAGGTTCGTCGGACGGGGAATTACAGGGTCCGCCAAGGTTGCGATGGCCCGGTAAGTTCTCATTCGAGGGACCTGGGCCCAGATTGCGGTAAGGAGGCAACCATGCCGCTAAAAGCGGAATGGTTACCTCCAACCTCCTGATGAGGGCCAGACAGTATGAAGCAGGACTGAAGCCTGTATAACATTGGCTCAGGCTCTGGAGGACACAGGGATGAGACTCCTAGACAGAGAGTATGAAGCAGGATTGAAGCCTGCATAACATTGGCTCAGGCTCTGGAGGACACAGGGATGAGACTCCTTGACAGAGAGTATGAAGCAGGACCGAAGCCTGTATAACATTGTCTCAGGCTCTGGAGGACACAGGGATGAGACTCCTAGACAGAGAGTATGAAGCAGGATTGAAGCCTGCATAACATTGGCTCAGGCTCTGGAGGACACAGGGATGAGACTCCTTGACAGAGAGTATGAAGCAGGAATGAAGCCTGTATACCATTGGCTCAGGCTCCGGAGGACACAGGGATGAGACTCCTTGACAGAGAGTATGAAGCAGGACCGAAGCCTGTATAACATTGTCTCAGGCTCTGGAGGACACAGGGATGAGACTCCTAGACAGAGAGTATGAAGCAGGACCGAAGCCTGTATAACATTGGCTCAGGCTCTGGAGGACACAGGGATGAGACTCCTAGACAGAGAGTATGAAGCAGGATTGAAGCCTGCATAACATTGGCTCAGGCTCTGGAGGACACAGGGATGAGACTCCTAGACGTAGAGAATGAAGCAGGACTGAAGCCTGCATAACATTGGCTCAGGCTCTGGAGGACAGAGGGATGAGACTCCTAGACGTAGAGAATGAAGCAGGACTGAAGCCTGTATAACATTGGCTCAGGCTCTGGAGGACACAGGGATGAGACTCCTAGACATAGAGTATGAAGCAGGACTGAAGCCTGTATAGCATTGGTTCAGGCTCTGGAGGACACAGGTATGATACTCCTAGACGTAGAGTATGAAGCAGGACCGAAGCCTGTACAACGTTGGCTCAGGCTCTGGAGGACACAGGGATGAGACTCCTAGGCGTAGAGAATGAAGGAGGACCGAAGCCTGTATAACGTTGGCTCAGGCTCTGGAGGACACAGGGATGAGACTCCTAGACAGAGAGTATGAAGCAGGACCGAAGCCTGTATAACGTTGGCTCATGCTCTGGAGGACACAGGGATGAGACTCGTAGACATAGAGTATGAAGCAGGACCCGAAGCCTGCATAACGTTGGATCAGGCTCTGGAGGACACAGGGATGAAACTCCTAGACAGAGAGTATGAAGCAGGACCGAAGCCTGCATAACATTGGCTCAGGCTCTGGAGGACACAGGGATGGGACTCCTAGACATAGCGAATGAAGCAGGACTGAAGCCTGTATAACATTGGCTCAGGCTCTGGAGGACAAAGGGATGAGACTCCTAGGCGTAGAGAATGAAGCAAGCCTGAAGCCTCTATAACATTGGCTCAGGCTCTGGAGGGCAAAGGATTGAGACTCCTAGACAGAGAGTATGAAGCAGGACTGAAGCCTGCATAACATTGGCTCAGGCTCTGGAGGACACAGGGATGAGACTCCTAGACGTATAGAATGAAGCAGGACTGAAGCCTGTATAACATTGGCTCAAGCTCGGGAGGACACAGGGATGAGACTCCTAGACGTAGAGAATGAAGCAGGACTGAAGCCTGTATAACATTGGCTCAGGCTCTGGAGGACACATGGATGAGATTCCTCTGAAGGAGGGGTGCTGGCTATGCTCAGGTCACACATGAACAGATGTTGGCACTGGCTCTGGAGGACACAGGGATGAGACTCCTAGACAGAGAGTATGAAGCAGGAATGAAGCCTGTATAACTTTGACTCAGGCTCCCAAGGACACATGAGGAGACTCCTAGACAGAGAGTATGAAGGAGGACTGAAGCCTGTATAACTTTGACTCAGGCTCCGGAGGACACAGGGATGAAACTCCTAGACATAGAGTATGAAGCAGGACCGAAGCCTGTATAACATTGGCTCAGGCTCTGGAGGACATAGGGATGAGACTCCTAGACAGAGAGTATGAAGCAGGACTGAAGCCTTTATAACGTTGGCTCAGGCTCTGGAGGACACAGGGATGAGACTTGTAGACATAGAGAATGAAGCAGGACTGAAGCCTGTATAACATTGGCTCAGGCTCCCAAGGACACATGAGGAGACTCCTAGACAGAGAGTATGAAGGAGGACTGAAGCCTGTATAACTTTGACTCAGGCTCCGGAGGACACAGGGATGAAACTCCTAGACATAGAGTATGAAGCAGGACCGAAGCCTGTATAACATTGGCTCAGGCTCTGGAGGACATAGGGATGAGACTCCTAGACAGAGAGTATGAAGCAGGACTGAAGCCTTTATAACGTTGGCTCAGGCTCTGGAGGACACAGGGATGAGACTTGTAGACATAGAGAATGAAGCAGGACTGAAGCCTGTATAACATTGGCTCAGGCTCCCAAGGACACAGGGATGAGACTCTTAGACAGAGAGTATGAAGGAGGACTGAAGCCTGTATAACTTTGACTCAGGCTCCGGAGGACACAGGGATGAAACTCCCAGACATAGAGTATTAAGCAGGACCGAAGCCTGTATAACATTGGCTCAGGCTCTGGAGGACACAGGGATGAGACTCCTAAACATAGAGAGTGGAGCAGGACTGAAGCTGTATAACATTGGCTCAGGCTCTGGAGGACATAGGGATGAGACTCCTAGACAGAGAGTATGAAGCAGGACTGAAGCCTGTATAACATTGGCTCAGGCTCTGGAGGACACAGGGATGAGACTCGTAGACAGAGGCCCTCATCATAAGGTTGGCGGAATGGGTTTGCTGGCACTGGTAAAGGTGCCGGTAAACCCATTCCGCCCTACCATGAGGTCTCCTCGCGGGACCCGCAATGGCGCCTGGAAACACCAGGCGTCCATACCGGGTCCCGCGAGGACACCAGGGAGCTAACAACGGGCCCGTCATTAAAGGGCCCGTTGTTAGCTCCATCCCTATTCCGATTGAGCCCTATTGGGGCGCGAATGGGAATGGGGATGGACCGGGTCCAGGTTAGTTGGACGGGGAAGTACCGGGTCCGCCAAGGTTGCGATGGCCGGTGAGTCATCATTCGAGAGACCCGGGCCCGGATTGCGGTAAGGAGGCAACCATGCCACTAAAAGCGGAATGGTTACCTCCAACCTCCTGATGAGGGCCAGAGAGTATGAAGCAGGACTGAAGCCTGTATAACATTGGCTCAGGCTCTGGAGGACACAGGGATGAGACTCCTAGACATAGAGTATGAAGCAGGACTGAAGCCTGTATAACATTGGCTCAGGCTCTGGAGGACACAGGGATGAGACTCCTAGACGTAGAGTATGAAGCAGGACCGAAGCCTGTAAAACATTGGCTCAGGCTCTGGAGGACTCAAGGATGAGACTCCTAGACATAGAGAATGAAGCAGGTCTGAAGCCTGTATAACATTGCCTCAGGCTCTGGAGCACACAGGGGTGAGACTCCTAGACAGAGAGTATGAAGCAGGACCGAAGCCTGCATAACATTGGCTAAGGCTCTGGAGGGCACAGGGATGAGACTCCTAGACAGTGAGTATGAAGAAGGACTGAAGCCTGCATAAACATTGGCTCAGGCTCTGGAGGACACAGGGATGAGACTCCTTGACAGAGAGTATGAAGCAGGACTGAAGCCTGTATAACATTGGCTCAGGCTCTGGAGGACACAGGGATGAGACTCCTAGACAGAGAGTATGAAGCAGGACTGAAGCCTGTATAACATTGTCTCAGGCTTTGGAGGACACAGGGATGAGACTCCTAGACAGAGAGTATGAAGCAGGACTGAAGCCTGTATAACATTGGCTCAGGCTCTGGACGACACAGGGATGAGACTCCTAGACATAAAGAATGAAGCAGGACTGAAGCCTGTTGAACTTTGGCTCAGGCTCTGGAGGGCACAGGGATGAGACTCCTATGAAGGAGCGTGCTGGCTGTGATGAGGTACCCAGGGGGATGCTCATGTCCACGCCCTAAACATATGAACAGTTGTTGACACTGGCTCTGGAGGACACAGGGATGAGACTCCTAGACAGAGAGTATGAAGCAGGACTGAAGCCTGTATAACATTGCCTCAGGCTCTGGAGGACTCAAGGATGAGACTCCTAGACGTAGAGTATGAAGCAGGTCTGAAGCCTGTATAACATTGCCTCAGGCTCTGGAGCACACAGGGGTGAGACTCCTAGACAGAGAGTATGAAGCAGGACTGAAGCCTGTATAACATTGGCTCAGGCTCTGGAGGACACAGGGATGAGACTCCTAGACAGAGAGTATGAAGCAGGACTGAAGCCTGTATAACATTGTCTCAGGCTTTGGAGGACACAGGGATGAGACTCCTAGACAGAGAGTATGAAGCAGGACTGAAGCCTGTATAACATTGGCTCAGGCTCTGGACGACACAGGGATGAGACTCCTAGACATAAAGAATGAAGCAGGACTGAAGCCTGTTGAACATTGGCTCAGGCTCTGGAGGGCACAGGGATGAGACTCCTATGAAGGAGCGTGCTGGCTGTGATGAGGTACCCAGGGGGATGCTCATGTCCACGCCCTAAACATATGAACAGTTGTTGACACTGGCTCTGGAGGACACAGGGATGAGACTCCTAGACAGAGAGTATGAAGCAGGACTGAAGCCTGTATAACGTTGGCTCAGGCTCTGGAGGACACAGGGATGATACTTGTAGACATAGAGAATGAAGCAGGACTGAAGCCTGTATAACATTTGCTCATGCTCCGGAGGACCACGGGATGAGACTCCTAGCCATAGAGAATGAAGCAGGACTGAAGCCTGTATAACATTGGCTCAGGCTCTGGAGGGCACAGGGATGAGACTCCTATGAAGGAGCAGTGCTGGCTGTGATGAGGTGCCCAGGAGGATGCTCATGGCCACTGCCTAAACATATGAACCGATGTGGGCACTTCTGAACCTTGATCCTTCTGGAAAAGGATCCCACATCTATTGAGAAGAGTTCGGCTTCCCTTGTGAATCATGTGCAAGCAGAGTGGGCAGAGCAAGTTATTATCTCCAAAGGGCAGTGGGAAGGCAAACTTTCCTTTGCTATATTCCCGCCATTGACTTCCAATGGATCCCCGGCATGTAGGTCTATGCCCTGGAACCTGGCTGACGGCTGAGGTAAGAAAATCATTTTCAGCTTCACTTACCTGATCAGATAATTTATTTTGGGGGGCACTGGTCAGTCCCTAAGGCTGTCAGTGCAGGGAGAGTTTTCTACCATTTATATGTTCCTGGGTTTGTGTGTTGCAAGACACACCACCTTAAGTGGACTGTTACAGGGGCATTGTATCCTAGTATTCCTTTTATCGTGCAACATTCTGTACGTTTATGACATGTGCCCAGGACGGGCTGGTGGTAGTGAACCCGTTTTACTCATTTTCCCAGTGCATTCCCATGGGATCGGGGTTGAAAGGCCATGACGGAAATGTTCAAGGGAGAAAAGACCAAAGATTATTTTTCCAAAATGACCTTTGGTCTTTTCCCCCCTGAATATTTGCGACTTGGCCCCCACCCCATACACACCCCCATCCACACCCCCAACCACAGCCCTCTACTTAACTTGCGGCGCTGCCAACTCACTGTGTCCCTGCAACGCCTGTTCCCGTTCACTTCCGTAATCGAGAACCAACGCTGCAGGGTCCTTTCCTTTTTTTCTTTTTTTCTTTTTCTTTTGGCTTTTTGGGATCGGCTATGAGGAACACCCCCGCAACCCCTGCTCACAATATAGTGAACAAGTCTGCAGGGGACACCCCCGCAGCCCACGCAGCCCTTAGCACCGAATGGGTGATATGGTCGAAATTTTAGGCCGCTCAGGATTTTTGAACGGCCAACATTCTGCCAAATCACGCATTCGGTCTTTTTTTCTCAGTCATTTTGGATGATTCCCTCCCATGCACCATCATTTATTTCCACATATTGGTGATTTGAGTACCAGGTACACAAAATGGCTTAACCTGTGGTGTAAGTGCTGTCCTTTAGCCATCTTGCTTTTCGTCCTGTTCTTGCCCTCTCAAATCAGAAATTACCACATGAGGGCAGTTTAGCAGAACCGGCCTGGAATCCCAGGTAAAGTGACATACCTGGTTGAAACCAAGCTTGGGGCTGCCTGGAGCCAATGCACACTTCTTCAGAGATCCTTTCCATTGGTGGGTTGGGGCAATCCACGGCCGTAAAAAGCGAAGCACTGCAGTCATTCTGGAAATGGCCTACGAATCTGAAAATGAGGAGGTCTGCTTCTGAAGACAACCAGCATTGTCTAAGCCATCTAGCCCCCACGCCCTGCTGCTTTCCCTGAGACCATGGAAAGCCCTCAATGATGTCTCCCTCCCTTGGTCTGGCAGGACCAACTGCTCTTGCATCCTACACTAGTATACTGCTAATGGAGGACTTCATAAGTGTCCCAGGATCATAGTGTGGGATGTCCATCCAATGGCCAGGCCTCTCTGCTGCAACGATCACCGTCCAGGGGTATTATATGGGATCCTTGACATGGGACCCAGCAACATCCTAACCTGCATCAGCTGCTCTCCATCATGAAAAGGGGCTTACCCGAGACTGTTCTTTGCTGCCACCTCAAGCCAACGTGCTCACCCCAGACAGGATTTCTTCACCACCCACTCTTGACCTGCTCGGTCCTGCGGTCCATGCTCACCATGGGAGTGCTGATGGCTTCTGTCCTGTGGTGTTTGGCACATCCTGCTGCATGTTTGCTGAAACCATCTCCGAACTGGAAATCGAAACCACCGACTCGCCGGACCAAAATCCAACACTCACTTCAGGCACCGCCGGTTAGGTAAAATTTCCACAGAGCTGGTAAATCTTCCTTTCCTGGTTCAACCCCAGAACGTTTTGCTTTTCTAGTGGGATATTTTTCATTAATACCTCAGTGAGTGGGAACCTTTTCCCGCACTCATCTAATCTTTAACTCTTTTTATAGGTGTCATGTTTAACACTCTCCATAGTGTCTTTTTAAAGTTATCATGTCTAACAACTTATTGGCAATAAGTGCCTGTTGTTGCTGGGTTGGCCTAGGGGCTCCCCCTTTAACTTTCTTGTGCTAACCTTGAGTGAACTACAGTTCCCATGGGTAGAAAGGATCTTTGGATCCCTTTTACATTTTATTCTGTGAAACCAGCAGAACCCACCTTATGTGGAGTGCTGGGGAGATACAATGTATCCCCTTTCACATTAAAACTGTAACAATTCTGTTACAGTGACAAGCTTACCTTTAATGGCTGGTGGCAGTGATACCTTTTACTAATTTGGTGCACCTTTACCGCAGGCTGTGATCACAGCTGCAGTAAAGGCACCTAAGGGTGCTCATTTGACCAAAATGGCCCGGTCTTCTTTTTCTGCCATTTTAGTGTTTCCGGCGCACCGGCGAAGTCCCGAGAAAGTCCCGCTTTGCCGCTGCTCTCTGCTACTTTCCTGCCACCTCCGTGAACAACTACTATAGACAACAACTACAGTTCCCATAAGGCTTTGCTACCCCTTGTGTGGGCGTGCCTATTTAAGGGGAAACGCGCGCGCACCGGCGAAGTCCCGAGAAAGTCCCGCTTTGCCGCTGCTCTCTGCTACTTTCCTGCCACCTCCGTGAACAACTACTATAGACAACAACTACAGTTCCCATAAGGTGAAGACTTCAGGATCAGCAGAGTTTTGTGATTAAGTTGTTAAGTTGTTAACTTAATATAACTTGATATATATATTTATTTTTACACTGTGTTCTTTATATTTAGGCTTTGCTACCCCTTGTGTGGGCGTGCCTATTTAAGGGGAAACGCGCGCGCACTGCGCGCGCGCACCGGCGAAGTCCCGAGAAAGTCCCGCTTTGCCGCTTCGCCGCGGCGTCGCGAGCAAAGCGAGGCCCGGGGATCTATCGCCAGTAACAGTGATTGCTGTTAATCTAGAGAGAGAAAGTCCGCGTATCCCCAAATTGCTGGAAGCACAAACTGTCGGAATCTTCTCTTCAAAGACCTCGATAGGTACGGGCAATCACCTATTATTTCCATTATGAAACGAAATTTGTATACACTTCGCACGGGCATGCCTCCAATCCAAGGGCTGTCCCTAAACGGCATTGATAAATCTACTGGGGCAGTGCCATGTGTATCAACTCCTTGTACAGGTAAAACAGAAATGCCAAAGAACTCCAAAGTAAAAAAGCGCGCCGTGACTTCGGTCGCTAATGCTCGAAAACAAAATCCAAGTACTACAGATATACGCTTATTCTACCCTGACTGTATTACGCAGAGTGCATCCTTAAAAAACTCTAAGGACCCAAAGATAGCAAACCACAACCAGGGCTGTGGCACCACTCTGCATGTCTCTTTATCGGACAGTACAGTTTTAAGAGGAGAATCATTGGCGCAACTTTCTGATACAAAGTCTAGTCCGGCACCAGCCAAAACGCTGGGGGATGCAGCAGTGATTGACTTACCCTCTCCCGGTTCGGATTTCACAATACAAGAGTCACTTGCGAATCTTTCCTTCTCCCCCAAGTTGTTCTCAAACGGAGGCTATACGAAATCAAATCTTACCTCCTCCTTTCTTTTTCCCACACCGCGGCTGCGCTCACCTACGCAAAAGGTTCAATCGACATCAAATGCATTTTAGTGTTTCTTGTCATTTTTTTGTTCCTTCCCCTGACATCCATGGCAGGAAATTCCTTTCTGTGAGTTTTGTCTTCGGTGGGAGTCCCCTGGACATCCCGCCCAGGCTCCAGTCAGCCTGTAAGCACAGTAAGTGGGGGAGGAGTATAAAATGTCCCATCCTTTGTTTTACACCTTGCTTCAACTGGGACAAATCCCAGTGGGGGCTGGCTGTCCTGACTGGACAACCAGGCGCCACGTTCTTGTAAAACGCGGGGAGAGAATGCAGAGGTTGTGCTGTAGTTCCTGATAAATACTGGAAACCTGGAAGCTGAAGTCATGTCGACCACTGGAACATGAAACCGAAGAGGATGATGAAGGAAAAGCGGCAGAGACGATATCCAGTGACCAGAGAGCCTGCTATGTAACCAGAGCCTGCTGCAGCCCTTCCTTCCAGTCGACCTGGGGACTCTGAAAATGATGACCCGAACTCAGAGCTCAGTGAGACCCACTAGACTCAGTAAGACCTGCATTTTGAGCCATCCCATGCGTTGCTGCGACCTTGCATTCCTACAATATCCTAATACTCTGGGACCTCCAGCCACTGTGCCGTGCATGGTCTTCGGAATTCCAAATCTTGCTGAAACTTCGTGGGCATCTTGGTGTATCTCCAGAGACACGAATAGAGTCTGAAAAGTCCCATCACAACAGTGCTGGACCTTCAAAGTAACGGGAATTCCACTCCGATTTTCCGTCTTCTTCTGTGCTCCTTGAAAAGGCGCCAAATCCGCAGAACCACATTCAGCCACGAGGGAAACCTTGCCTACAGCCTTCTTTATTGATACCTGCTGCAAAGTCCCTTCTGAGGTCTTGTGTCCAGTCTCCAGGACAAGGAATCCACTGACCAGGTATTTGGCTGCAGTCCCTGATGTTCTCCTGCTGCAATCTCTTCTTCATTGCTGAGGTACTGTGTTGGCTTGGGTATATACTTACATTAAGCCTGTTGAGATTTCTCTGTAGTCCTGGGGTGTTTTCTGTGATTGGGAGGTCCGTTGTCCAGTGCACCCAGTCCCACTGCTAGAATCCTGCTGGGGTGTCTTCTGGGAAGCCCCTGGACCCTCTTCTAACGCTAAAGTAAAATACTCACCTGTTTGCCATTAAAGAACTTATTCTCACTCTGACTTTGGCTATTAAAGAACTTATTCTAACACTGCCTGTTGGTCACTAGTCCTAGTGACCCCCCTTCTGCAACACTCATGCTCCTTGAATAAGGTAAAGACTTTGAAGGGATTGGGACTTCTGCCTAGAAAAGAAATCAAGTGTTTTACATACTTGTAAAGAGTTGGTTGGTAATTGTAATTCTAAGAGTGAACAGTTACAAAAGTTCTTACTGATCTTGAATGTGTGATGCACTATTCTTAAAAGTATGGTTAATATCTTTTCTTCATTAGCCACTGTGTTGCCAATCTAATAGAAAGTAGATGTGGAGGTATTTTACTCTCCTGTGATTAGGTTGTGCCTCTTTACAAAATTAATGTGTTGGTTTCACCATATTATTCCTGTAGAGCAATTGTATGAGTGTCCTCCAACTGTTGGTATCACCAGGTTAGTCCTGTTCGGATAACTGTATGAGTGCCTGGGTCTTGCTTCCCCTGACTTCCTGCTATCCTGTCCTTAATAAGTCTACATTAGGTTGTTGCTTACCTAGAATAACTATTCAGTAAAGTACGACATTGGATTTTACTTTCTCCTTCATTGTGACGTTAAAGTATGTGGGTTTTACTTACCTTTTGTTAGCTGTGTGCCATCCAAAACAAGTTACCAGAGTTATTGCTTACCTCAATCTTGGGTTTCCTGATTTCGAAAGCATCTGTAATTGTATATTACATCCTTAGGTTTTACTCACCTGGTATATCTGTGTGTTATGACAAAAGTAGTTACAGGTTTCTACTGCTCCTAGGATAAGTGTTTCACTATTCAACTAAAGTATATTGTCAAGTTGATTGTTTATGTGATTTGTTCAAGATTCACTGTACAACTGGAAGGGCCTACTGCCCTTGTATTACTGAATGTAATCTGAAAGTAACATTGGTCTTTTACTTCCAAAGAATAGGCTTGACCTATACTAAATGTGTATAACAAGGTTTTGACTTCCCTAGAACTATTGTTAGGTGTTCCAAATAAGATTTATACTTGGGTCTGTGGATTTCAAGTATAGTGTTGTGTTTTTATATTTATATATATAATGTGTAAGTACTTACTTAAACCCTAGATTTATCTGGGCCTACCTGTATTTAAATAAATCCTTTATTTTATACAATACATAGTGTTTCAGTGTTTCTTTGGATCCTTTGTATTACAATTTCACTTTTACTGTCGGCTGGCCTCTCTCCCTCCTAACATAAGCCTGGCTGCTCTGCCTACACTTCCATGTACTCAGGTGGTACAATCTTATACTAAGAGTGGAGTCTTGTGCTGCCTCAGTTGAATGGTTTTACTAAGCGTTTAGTTGGACTTCAGAAAAACTGTCCTAACACCGCCCCCACAACTCCTGGACCTCCACCAACAGAGGAAACAGCAGATGTAAGTAGCTCTGGTGATTCTGAGCACCCCAGGGATGAATACTTGGAGAATTGGAGTTCGGGTGAAGTGTGACCATCTTTCTTTGTACCCTCCGCCCGCTCCATATGGATTGCATTGGTGCAATGTCCACTCTCTAGCGCCACTCTGAACTGGCGGTGAGCCATGGCGTTCTAGTTTAGGGTTCCCCCTGGCGAACTCCTACTGTGGCAGAATTGGGAATGTACCCCCAATATTTTCCTCTCACCTTTTTCTCAAAACATTCACTTTGAAGCACCTGACAGCTGTATCCGAAACATGTGATGGGGATCTTTGAGGCTTCTACTAACCTGCACTGTGAACTCTTGAGATACTGGAACTACTTACCTCACATGAAGGGACTGCTTGAGCTAGGATCCTGTCCTTTATTTGTAAGGTAGGTTGTATGATATATGTTGTAACTACTTTCTTTCTCACTTTACTTGTTAATATCTAGTTATAGTGTTTTTCAGTGCATAGTATTCTTATGTTTTACCTGCAATAATGCCTAATCAATAGTTTTCAATTTCAATGTTTTTAAGAAAACTTTTATTTGGTGGCCACACAATAAGACATGTACAGGGAAAAAACTAAATAATGAATAGCCAATGTATATACTTCTGTATGGAACTCTACTACTTGCTGTGTCTAAGAGTTTGTAACTGTACTTACACACTAGCCTCTGGTCTTCTAAGTCTGCCTTACTGCTCAGCCTACGCTACCTTGAGAGAGTCTGGTAAGACAAAGTGTGAAAAGCCATTGCACATCACCTAGGTCGGCCCCTCAGAACCCTACCGCATCACTGATCCTAAAAACCACCCCTAACAGGCGGTATCAGCCAATAAGTGCTAGCTACGCAGGAGAACATTATTTGCGCCACGTAGCACATATTAATAAAAAAAACCTTTATATAAAGTTTCCATCAGAATCTGTAACAACAGTGCATTTTATATCCAAGTCCCGAGGTGGGTCTCTTGAGAAGGGTGCATTGTGTCCGTGTATCAGCAAAGATGCAGCACGCTTCTTTTGCGTTATGCGCAATGTCTTCGATTCACAGGAGACGGTAGCATCAGAACCATAAGTGCAGCAATGAAGCTTTGTGAATTTACAAATAAGAGCTCTATCATGTTTGCACTATTAAGTTATGTATATTAGTAAAGCCCGGACAAGGAAAACTAATAATCTCGAAATAGCTTCTTAATTGTGTTTGGGTCCTCCTGGCACTATTATTCATTGAGGTTGTGATCAACGGTTTCATTGATGTTTGATATTAACATTGAATTGACTTTAACTTAATTTTTGTTTATCATCTCTGCCTGGCTTCCTGCTGTTTTAATATTGGAGCTAGTTATTTATTATCGAAGTGCTGACTTGCCTTGCAGGGCTATAACCAGGGGCAAATACAGTTGAGCTAATCTATGGGGTGTTCTCAAGGTAGTGGAAGTTAATTTCCTGGGCCTTGATCGGTTTGTTTCTGGGGTGGAAAAGGAATGGCTTGTCCCTAAGCATGAGAGAACCTCATTGTGACCGGACTCAATATTTATTCTGTTTTATTCTTGTGCATGCTGCGTTTCTGTAACCTGCTATGGATGCTTTTCTGTGTAAAGTTCTCTTGTTCGTGATCATTTTGTGGGTTGTGTTTGGTGGATGGGTTCCAAAATACTCTTGATGCTGTGCTGGCAGACTAGCCCTGAGTAATGGAATTCATATTGTTGTCATCGCCTTGGAGGAATAGAACAAGTGTTTGGGGTGTGCCTGGGAATCAATAGATTCAATATTGAGATGGTACACCACTCATACCACACCCCCTTTTCTAATACCCCTGGTCACAATGGACCATGAACCAGGCTGGTTGGTAAAATACAATATTTATTTATTTATTTTAGAATTCAAAAGAAATCATACAATTTTTAATATGGGCAGCAATCACCAATGGGGTGATAATAACAATAGGAATGTAAGCAATGCACTTAGTTTAACCTTCAATTGACACATCTACAAAACACCAGGGAATAGGAACACTTTTTGATTTTAGGAAAGAAAGCACTCAATTTAGGATTTCCCCCTACAACCAACAAATAATCAATTCTGAATGTATATGAAGAAACAGCAGGTAATAAAGAATAAGAACCTGAAAACGGAATTCAAATCTCACCTTCCCTCCTCAAATAAGAGTGAAAAACGGATTTGAAACCCTTGCAATGTTAAAAATGACACTCAGAAATGGATGAATAAAATCATTAATGTGTGTAAAAACCTTGAAGCATATACAATTCTTCACTGAAGCAACAATGTAAAGGTACAAACAATCACAAGCAATGGATTAGCAAGAGCACCCACTTCGAAAAAGGAGTGGAAGGTTGAAAACAGTTTGCAATCAAAATGACACGTAGGAAACTTTGCAAATATTTCCGTTTTCAGTGTAAAATTACTAAAACGGGTAAATTGAGTGATTTATGCAAGACCTAGAAAGGTGCACTTTGAGTAAAATGAAGGCGTGAAAAAGGGAAATGAAATCAGTTGTGGCAAGAACAGTTTTACTCTACACTAGAGTATTCGGGCTAGGCCACCAATTTCAACTCCGCCACCCCAGCGCCCAACCCTGGCATAACCAGTGCAATCACTCAAAATAGGACTAATGGCTTAGGACTACACAAGGAAAAATTACTATAGAGATGGCCCTAGCACTAGAAATCAAAGGCAGGGTTGCAAGAATAATTCTGACAGTCTGAACAAGTTATCAGGATAAGGATAGGATGACTTAGAGAGTGAGATAAGGACAAATACAAGATACGCTATGGGTTTAGATGGGTTTCTATTGATACTCACAGTCCACTTTAGTTTAGAATTTTTGGAACGTCAGCGTCCTGGTCACCACACAGATCTGATCTAATAAAGGACAGCCGGACAAAATCAGCGGGACAGGATAAGCTGGGCAGGGACTGGATACCAAATGATAGTTCTGGGCATAGGATGGCACAGGTACCTCTGGATGCAGTTATTGGGCAGCAATTGATGGGCCACCAGCCATACTGGTATCAGGAGGCTTCCCAAAAAATACCACCGCTTCTTCTTTTGGGTATTGGGATTTTAGAATTGAGGCCTTGCTGCAAGGGTCAGCAATGCTTGACCTGGTAGTTGGGTCTGGAATCTGGATCAGTGCAAGATGAAGGAAACAGGAACAGGACGACATGCAGGAAACCAGGAAGATAGTCCCTGGAGTCCTGTCAGCGACCCTTTATATAGAGCATAGTGACATCCTTGACTATATTGCTGGGCCGACTTAGCTAAGCATGCCTTTAAACAAATGGATTGGGCAATCAATGTTGGTTGCCTGCCCTGGGTTGTACCCAGTTTATGAGGTTGTATTTTATGATGGAAAAAGACTTCCCCTAGACCTTTTTGCCAAAAATCATAATGGTGGCACCTTAATAAATTGCATACGCAGGTCACATATTTTATGTAAAGGACAGCCATCCAATCCTGCAATCTGTGAGGCATTATTTTGGGTGGTTACTACTTTTTAATCATTTTAAGCATAAAAAGTATGGCCTAAAATTCCATAACTTTATACATATGTGGGGTTGATCATAAGGTATGTAAGTAAACACATTTACATTTGGGAGATAGTCCTGTAGAGATACGATCCCTCGGCTTGAGGCCAAGGACAAGCCTCACAGTCCTGTTCTGGATGAGTTGCAGAGGGCTTAGAGTAGAAGCAGGCAGATTTTGAAAGAGGCTGTTGTAGTAGTCCATCCTAGAGAGAACCAGAGCTCTGGAGACCGTGATCTTCTGGGGGAAGGAGAGGAAAGGAGGAATACCTCTGAGGAGGTTCAGCTGGTAGTGTGACTTCTTAGAGACGTCAAAGATGTGAGGAGAGAAGGAGAGTGTGGAGTCGAAGATGACCCCAAGGTTTTTAGCCTCACAGGAGGGAACAGGAAGAGGCTGGCCAGAGAGTGACAGGAAAGGAGGGAATAGGTGTGCTGATGAGGAGAATCTCGGTCTTAATGGCATTCAGGCAGAGATCATTGGCGGCACACCACTGCTGGATAGCAGACAGACAGTCAGAGATGAGGGAAGGAGAGGAATAGGTGGAAGGGAACCTGAAAATGATTTGAGTGTCATCCGCATAGCACTGAAAGTGGGGGAAGAGAGCGGCAATGCAGTGAGCAAGAAGTGCCAAGTATTGGTTGAACAGTCAGAGAGAGTGGTTAGACCCCTGGGGAACACCACAGGTAGAGATAGAGATAGAGATAGAGGAGAGGAAGGACCCAAGTTGGACCTGGGAGGGTCGATCTGAGAGGAAGGAGGTCAGCCATGCCAGGGCCTGATCGGTGATAGTCAGGTTATCATGGAGAAGGTTGAGCAGGATGGCATGGTTGACCTCTGTCAAAGGCAGAAGAGAGATCAAGTAAAGATGAGGACACAGTGGGGGTTGGAATCGAGGTTGGAGAGCAGTTTTTCACAGATGTGCAGGAGAGCAGTTTCCGTGCTTCTGGCAGCTCTAAAGCCAGACTGATGGTCATGGAGACAACCAACAGATTCAGTATGAAGATTAAGCTGGGAGATGGCCAGCTTTTCCAGGACTTCGGCCAGGAATGAGTGATGGAGATTGGGCGACAGTTCCCCGGGCAGGAGGGGTCAGCTGTTAAGAAGAGGGTCCACAAGGGAGTGCTTCAGGGGGGAAGAGAAGACTCCAGAGGCGAAGGAGTGTTTGCTGAAATCATCTAGAGCGCAGGGCCAAGGTATCAATGTGGTCCTTAATGGTTTTGGAGGAACAGGGGTGAACCTGTTTCGACGAGGCTTTCATAGATCAGACTTGTCTAGAAACCTCATCTGAGGAGAACAAGGGAAAGGCACAGAAGGAGGGAGGAGAGGTGGCCAAAGTAGGGCCAGAGGAAGAGTTGGTTGTAGAGGGGGCAGGCGGAGGGTAAGAGAGAGAGGACAGAATGTCCTGAGTTTTAGAGATGAAATGATAAGCCAGAGCCGTGCATAGGGCCAGAGGGGAGAATAGAGAGAATCACAGAGGTCATGAAAGAATCCAAAAGATGGACAGGAAGCATCCAGGTGGATGGTTCAGGTGGAAGCTCCATTGGACCCCTAGGGAAACGGTGGCACAAAGAATGTGACCCCGAGATCTTACGAACCTCAAATCTCTCTGCTCCAACTGTAGGGTTCTGATCACAGAGGCCAGGGCTGCTTACTGCTCCACCACCATCGCAGCAACCTCTAACAGAAGGGAACCCCTCTTGCAGTAGTACAACATTGTACCAAACTTTCACACGAACCTGAGGTGCCTGCAGCTCAATAAAATTGCTGCTGAACCAACAACCTTCAGATTATCAAAACCTCAGGTTTTCACTCCCCCAGACCTCCTAAAAATGTTTGCCTCATTCAAACCTACCTCCTACTGTGATAATATAATTGAAGCCTTTATCGTGGTCTCAAAGTACTCCTAAGCATCATTAAGCCTCCCTCACTGAAGGGCCATTCCAAGATAACTCAAGACTGGTCTCATATGATCTCTTTTGAAAAGATTATCATCGACCCAGATGGCCTTGTCAACTACTGGCTCATTACGCACCTCATCTGTGGAATCGTGGAAAATCTACTTGCCAGAAATGAACAGCTATACCACCTAAACAACTATAAGTCGGGTTCCACTCTAATTGTAGCATCGAGACACCCACCGTTGAGGTGAATGCTGCCCTCCAAATCATGGTTAAGGAAGTCTCATGTCATCTTGACCTGTCAATCCTTTTAACCTTTTAATGGAGCCTCTGGACACACTCCTCAAAGATCCCAGTATAGCCGTCCACCAATACACAGATAACATTCAGTTGTACATGAGAGTAAAGAGCCCAGAGGACTTGAGTCATCTCCGCTATTACCTAGCCATCATCCAGTCTGAGATATCAACTGCCTCCATCAAACTTTACCTGTACAAAACAGAATTTGTTTTCATTGGACCCTCTGCTAAACAGCAACTCGTCCATTACTGGCTCAATGATATGCACCTAGAAGGATGTATTCTGCCCCTTAGGGTTCTCCATTGAAATCACTCAGTACTTTCAGAAACACATTTTTCAAGAAGGCCCACAGTTCCTGGTCCAAATTTTCACCTTATACAAAATCATATCCTTCATCCTGCTGCAGGACTTCTGGATCATAGTGCAGGTCATTGTGGACTCCCACATTGATGGGGGAAATGCCCTCCTAACGGGGCTCTCTGCCGCTCACTTGGCTACCAAAGATAGTCCAACATGCTGCAGCACTCATTATTAAAGGTGCACCGAAATTTGATTGAATCACCCTCATCCTATGTGAACTACATTGGCTTCCTCTCCGTTTGAGGATACTGTTCAAGACTCCATGCATTATCTACAAAGCAATCACCAGTAGCACACCAGCGTACCTAGTGGCTAAGTTCCACAAATCAGGTGACACACCCTCCTCACGCAGCATATGACCAACTGGCTCTAATCACAACTCGTCTGCAAAGAGAGGACCCACAAACATGTTCTCTTGTCACGCACCCCCTCTCGAACTCGATCACGGTATTGGCTCTGCATGCCCTCATAATTCTCAAGTTTTGCAAATCTCTCAAAATGTGGCTTTTTCAACAGCACCTGACAAAGGACTAATGCCAATGGATGCACAGACCGAAGCACCGAGCGCAGCTCACACTACTGTGCCACTACTAAAAGACGCCAGCCCAAACTCTGCCTACCCACACGTTGTACTGAGCTCTGGTGCTCTCGAGCTAGCACAGCTCTTTAAACAATACAATAAAATAACATTGCATTTCAGACATGTCTTTAAGACACACACTGAAGTAAGTTTTGCCCACTCTGTAATTATAGAAGTTTGTTAACATCTATTGAGGTTGATGGGTGTTACCAACTACTCTCCACTCACAACCACAGCACTATGTGCCCTGTTTCACAGATAGTTAAGGAAGGGTTCTCATATACCACTACTATCAAAACACCATCACAGCTACCACAAACTTGGCATTCGCGTTGGCTCGGACGTGGAACTGAATGGGTAGAGCCTTAACTATCTTCTCACCCATCTGAAAAGCTTAGGAATTGTGCCGACTTGAACAGCGCAATACACCAAAATGAAGGGTGTCTCTGTGCTGTCAGGTTGAAGGAATAGCGCCTAGGGCTGATGTTTAGCCTGTTTCTGAGGGTTGGAACTGTGGCATAGATGCAAGCAAGACTGAGATCCTTCCCATTGGTCCCTCGTTCTTCCCCTAACTCTGGTCACCCTCCATGGAGTCTCCCCCTTCTCCTTCATCTGAAGCCAAAAACCTTGAAGTCATCTTCTTCTCCTCTCTTCCCTTCCTCCCTCACATCCAGGCCCTTGCCAAGAAGGCCCACTTTCAACTCCACCTCCTCAAAGGAATCCTTCCTTTCCTCACTTTTCCCCAGAGGCTCAATGTCTCTAGAGCACTTGTACTCTCTCGGCTAGACTCCTGCAACAGCCTCTTCCTAAATCTACCCTCTTCCTCTCTGCGTCCCCTCCAGCTAATCCAGAATAGTGCTTTGCTGCAAGACTTATCCTCGGCCTCAAGCCCAGGGTCTGCATCACTTCTTCCCTAACAACTCTCCACTGATTCCCGGTTGCTGCAAGAATCAAATTCAAATCCCTCTGCATCATCCATAAGGCTGTCTGGGTACCATGCTATCTACAACTAGCACTCACTAAATACTCTCCCTCCAGATCTTTCCGTTCCTCTGGCACTAGCTCTCTGCATGTCAAGTGATTTGCTAAACAGCGAGCTGGTGGCCGATCTCTTTCCTCGGCTGGTGCCCTGCTTTGAAACAGCCTACCCCTTCCTCTTCATCTTGAGCCGGATGTCTGCAAATTTCAGAATCTCTTGAAGACTTTCCTTTTGAGCCCACCCAACTCCTTTGCTAAACTCCACAGTTGCTGAGATTGGTGACCAGGGCCCTTATGTGTCCACCTGGGTCCTGGTCTCCCACTCCCAACCCCTTTGAGCCACCGCCAACTCCCAGCACTTGCCTCGGGCGCCCTCTGGCCTGTGATATCACAGGCCTGCACTTATGTACTGGCAGTTTACCACTCTTACCAAGTGATCTCTGCCAGTCACCTAACAGCTGCTTGCAACTTCTCCCTAGCAGTTCCCTCCGTGTTAATCCTAGCACTTACCCCCCACATCCCTTCTCTCTCTTCACTTGCACGTTCTGAATGCTCACAAGGCCTAACAGGACCGGCTCTCTCTTTTATTGTTTAGATTTGCCTTTCATTCCCATGTTCCCTACCTGTTGTCCTGTGGGCGCTTTGGAACACAATTTTCTTGATGTATAAGTGCCTTATAAAAGCATAAATAAATAACTAAAATATGAATTTGAAGGCCCAGAAAGATAACATAATTGGCTGATACTGTCACAAGCTCCAAGAATCAACAAATACATTGAGACTCATACAAGTTCCAATGAAAAGGGTTGAGTCAGTGCAAAACACAACACACTTCTTGTTACTGCACTTGCACAATCTGAATTTCACAAGGCCTAGTGGGACTGTTATTGTTATCTTTCTCCCTTGTTCCCCCCCTTTTTTGTCTTGTGGTGCCTTGAAACACCATTTGTTGTAAAGGCTCCTTAAAAATATCCAATAGATAAATAAATAAATAAATATCGTAGGAACCTAACCAAATTTGTTAAAGTTATATCTCAACAGCTTGGGTCACATCCACAACAGCCGGCCACAGATTTTCACAGGCGATCGCCATTTTGTGCAGACATTTGTGAGAAAGCGGAAAGAAGATTCCAAGGGCCCTATGAGGTCGTCTACGCCACACCTACCACTGTGAAGGTCAAGGGACACAAAACCTGGATTCACCTAATGGACGTTTGGATGGACACCAGCACCCCTCTCCTGGAACAGGTCATGAAAATGGGGAGCCCTAAAGATGACTTTTAATAGTATAATATTGACATTTCTGAAATCAGCGCGTCCTTTTGGATGAGCAAACACTAACTCTTCACAGCCTCGAGAAGCAGCAGATAATAGTAGAAAAACTAAGTTGTGTATTGGTTGTTTGGTTTTCTCGCTTTTTCTTTCCTTTCTTATGACAAAGTTTATGTGTTTTGGGGTTGAATGGGCGGATCTAATGATACCGACATAGAATTTAGGTCAGCAAGTGATAATGTATCCGTGACCAGAAGCAAAAGGGACACTGCGGATCAGGAGGCTCTTTCAGACAGTATTTTGGAGGTGCATCACCCCGACACAGACGATTTATTGTATAAGGTTGAAAGAGAGAAGTCAAATCTCTCATGTTATATTTGTTCTTTAATACCCCATGCAACTGGCACACCCAGACTGTTGATTCCCAAGGAAATACCACCTCTACTAGCACAATGGTTAGTGCAAATAGCACTATGTAGGGTGCATGGATTATTCCAGGGACACAAGGTGCAGGCAGTCGAGTTAGAAGCAAACAACCGTGATTGTTCTGAGAATAACGGGCAGGAGCGGTTGTAGTGCAGAATAAGACCTTAATTGCAGCTTGAAGGCTTTGTTTATCACAGAAATAAATGAGTTGAAGGAATGATGGGGAGCAAAGCAGGAGGACTGATGGGGATTTCAGAGGAAGTAGTGGCACATATCAATAAGGCATGTTATGCTGTGTGGGGACAATATGTAAAACAACTGACATGGGTCAAACAACATGAACGACCTAAGAAAGTACAGATATTTACACAATTCTCCTTGTGTTTCAGGGGCAATGGCAGCATCCCTGTCTGCACTAATGGACGACGAAATATAACAATTTATATTCCAAATTTCAATGGAGGATCTTCAGCGCTCATGGGCCCTCATTACGACCCTGGCGGAAATCGAAAAACGATGGCGGAAATGCAATACCGCCATCGAATAGCGCTCGGTGCGATTATGACCCGTCACCGTAAAGTACGATGCCATTAGCGACACCGTCGTGAACGCCAACGCTAACTGCACCAAGTACGCGCACGCGCGCCATGCCAAACCGTAATTACCACCATGGCGCAATGGTACGCGAATTCTGACCCTAGCGGACATGTACCTAACGCCATCAAGCATGGCGGAAAGTACCATTCCGCCATGGTGAGAAGTACGGCATCGTGAATCAACCGTAAACGGCCCTACTGAGTGCCTGTACACCACTCCCTGGCCACATTGCACAACTCCTCGTAGGTGCAATGAAGTCACACAATGCAACCAGTGAAATGTACAAGTCACCCATGCATGCCAACGAACAAATGAATCTAGGGGCTCCAAGTGCCTTGTGAGTGGCCATCCATATTTGCCATGGCACCATTGCCGCACTGATGCAGCACAGGCATGTGAAGGTTCAAGTACAGCAACATGAGCAGAAAAATGAGACAAACAAAAACAGGCCCCCCCATCGACTGACACCAGTGTAAGGCAACATTCAAAGCAGTATCCTGAGGGAGACTGCACCAGCCCTGTACTCCTGCCAGTAAACAAACCAACCATCAGCATAAGCATGTACCACACAAGTTGGCAGAGTGACTGAGCAGCCAGGCTCATCTCAAGAGGGGCCAATGGGAGCTGCAGGGCACAGATGGCACGAATACAGAAGCCATTCCAATGGACATGACCTCAGTCTCCCTCCAAGAAACGCACGCAAACACAGGCACCTGTGACCAGCCATATTCTGATAATCACATCATTCCACCAATCCACCTGGCTGACCGGCATCTGTTACACAAAAGCTAATCCCCCGCCCCTGAGCATGACATCATTAAAACAGTCATAATGGTAGCCCCTATCCCTGACCACACTGGGCTTCGTAGGCAAATGCGGCCAGTACAGTACCACGCAGCTATACTCAGAAGCCGGAACCCAATGCAGATCTTCTCACAATACATCGCTCCACAAATAGGAATATGCTACATTACTTGCAAAGAATAACGCTACGCGGTTAATATCAGAATAGAAATTTAATGGACCACAAAATCACCAAGCCCATACAGCCATTAGGTCATGAACCCCAAAATATATTTCATTATTGTGGGCTGCATCCGCAATAAATGACCAGCTTCTTCTTGTGTGACGCCCTGTTCCTTCATGGTACACAGGGGCTACATTCACGTTCAAAAAGGCAACATGGAAGCGCCTAGAACCGCAGGACCGTCTCATTAGGTAGGCACTAGTCCAGCTGAAAGGTCGAAATGTTGCTCCTAGCCACTAGTACTGCGTAAGGGCATGTGGCCCAATGGCGATCGTCCCATAAGATCGTAATGGTGCTCCACTGATTAACTCGAAGCAGCAGGTGTCGGGAGTAAAAGCCATCTGCAGGAGTGGCATACAGATGGCAGCGGCAAAAGGGGAGGAGATACCTGTCACCCAAATGAAATGAAAAAGAATAGTATGGCCATCAGAACTTGATTTGTATTACTCACTTCAATGATCACACTAAATCTACAGCCATATGCATGCTAGCCCACTCCAAAGGATTATTCCCACCCAAAAATCACTTGCGAATCATAACTATAAAAATCGAGGTGAAAACACTATTACAAACGAGTGTTTGTGTGCATGCGTCTGTCAAAACAGAATCCATTCGATGGGATTAGTGACGTGCATAGACACAAGTGTTTGAAGGCGCGTCGAGACAGGGAGGGTTCAACAAGGGCAGATAGACGATGGTCCCACTATGGCAGCTCTGCATCACATAGCGCAGGGGAGGTGGATAGATTCCAAAAAGCCCTGTACATGGCAAACTCTCCATCAAATCATCTGTCCATGCATCCATACATCATTCCCTCATCCCGGTATGAAAACGCCTGATTATGTACTCACATAACATGTGAAATTTCCATTGAGTCTGTGCGTAATGCAGTCTGCAAAATCCACTGTGCTCCAGGCCGGAATTCCAGTGTTGTGAAGTAACATGTATTTGGGAACGTCCTGCCTTATCGTCCACTGCGCTATTGCGCATCCCATACTATTCATATCAATCATTGCATTCTCGCCATGACCCCTGTCCCAAGGACATTAAACAATAGAACGTTATATTTGCAGTCAGACCTGTGGGCGTCTCCTCGCCGCTAGCTGAAGACCGAAAGCGCCGTCCTTCGAATTCCTCATTTGCAACATCACGTCGAAAAGGCATCTGTGACCGCTTAAAATCACAAATCCATCCATGTAGTGCGGCAATGTGTGAAAATGCAAAGTGGCTTCACTCACAAATGGGACGCCTCGCCCGTCGGTGAACCGCGGTACAGTGCTGCATGAGGGTCCACCGTTAATCGAGTACTACATTCCACTGACCCTTCACAAGTTTGCTCGCGACTGCAAAGATAGTATGTGAAACAATGGGACCATAGCAGAATGAACATATGAACCAATATTTCACTGCCATCGGGATCAAATACATGATTGTAATAGCAACATGCCATGCGTCGAATTGCAGTGTTGTGTGCGGGACGTGCTCGCCCAAAGGGGATTGCAGCTTGCACAGGTGGAATGAATCACCACAGGTGGAGGCAATACAGCTTGAAAACACATAAATTGCACACCCAACCCCCTCACACAACCACACCCACTCCAAAATGCTACCGGCAGGACTAGCGATGTTGGCCCTGGGGGACCTGATAGCACTGCAAGTACTCCAACTTCAAGAAGAAGACGAACACCAACTACTACAACAACCGGCCGCACAGAGGAGACACAGGAGGAGGAGGAGGGCAAGGCAGGGCCAGCAAGGCCCGCCAGCACAGCCACTACCACCACGCAGGCAGCCCGCAATCCCACGCCTCCGAGCACATCCGTTCAACCTCACGGATGAGCAGATCCACACCCTCTACCGTTTGGACCGGGACACCATAACCGCCATTGTGGACATGACACAGGCTGACCTTGTCAGCATGATAGATAGCCCAACCGCCATCCCACCCCTACTGAAGGTGGTGTCTGTACTCCACTTCCTGGCCACAGGCACCTACCAGCACACAGTCGGACAGTTGCATGGCATTTCACAGCCAGTGTTCTCACGGACACTATTGCAAGTGCTCGATGCCCTCCTGAAGCACGCAGACGACTACATCTCTCTACCACGCTCAGAGCAGGAAATTACGAACACAAAAGTGGGATTCCATGCATTTGGCGGCATACCGGGTTGCATTGGTGCCATCGACTGCACCCATGTGGAATTGGTCGTCCCACATGCCATGGAGGCCCAGTACCGCAACCGAAAACAATTTCATTCTCTTAATGTACAAATGGTGTCTGACTCCAACAGGATCATTACACATTGTTGTGCACGCTTTCCTGGATCAACCCATGATTCTATGGTCTTGAGGAACTCTACAATACCACGCTACATGGAGCGACACGCAGGGAACAGATCCTGGCTTCTCGGTGAGTCTCATTTCATGCATGATAATGTGGGGTCTGTGATGCGGCAATGACCTGGCAGGAAGGGGGGGGGGCGTACGTAGCAATGTCATTCCACAAACATCCTTTATTGTCCACATACAGGTGATGCCGGGTATCCACTGAAGAGATGGCTCCTTACACCACTCCGGAACCCACAGAACCAGCATGAGGAGGACTACAACCATGCCCACTCACGTACCCGTGTAGTCATAGAACAGGCATTCGGCCTACTGAAGACTCGTTTCCGCTGCCTCAGCAGGTCTGGCGGGGCACTCCTGTACCGCCATGAGAAGGTTGCAAAGATGGTCATGGCATGTGTCATGCTACACAACATGTGCGTACGTAGAAATGTGCCCATGCCCCCTGACGCAGAACTGCAAGCACCTGATGATGGTCATGATGAGGGTGGGGATGTGGCAGCACCTCAAGGAGTCTGCGAGGCACAGGAGGGCCGTGACATTCGTCAGATTCTCATTGATTCATGCTTCTAGCACTCACGCCTGGTGGCTGATACATGGACACGGGACTTGTGGCCCTGTGTGTGTCTGGAACATGCACAATATGGACTGTACGCCTATAAAGGCCTCGTACACAAAGATCAATGTCCACACATCTCATTGGATGATCGTGCATTGTTTATAGCATATGTGAAATTATGTTACACACCCCATCGACCCGCCACCCAAGTGAGCCCAACACACCCCCTCCACCCTCCTACCTCCCCCCCGAACACCAGTGTCCGAAGATGCTCATTGTCAGTGGGCAGACGCTATTGCAAGCCCCCTCTCCGGGTATCAGGGGCACCCCTGCCTGTGGAGCGCAGGTTCCTCCCAGATCTACGTTGGGGGCTGCCCTGGACGGAACTTGCAACGGATGATGTCTCTGCCTGCTCACGTCCATGCATGTCCCTAAGGGTTTGTGAGAGCTCAGTGAGCACACGGCGCACAGCGGCAAGTTCAGCACATACGTCTTTGGACGTCGCATGCAGTTCCCCCCTCAGGCTCTCGGTGCTTCTCTCCATTTGTACTCTCAGGCTCTCGGTGCTTCTCTCCATTTGTGCCCTTAGTGTCTCTGTACTTCTCTCCATTTCTGCCCTAAGTGTCTCAGTTGATGTTTCTATGGCTGCCTTAGTACCCCCACATTCATCAGCATGGTCCTTGAGGAGCGTGGCCAGTTGCTGCTGTTGCACGATCACCTGGTCGAGGGACTGTTGCCTCTGCTGTGCCATGGCCATTTGCGGTGGTGTCACAGAGGGGCTGGTCACCTCATGTTGCCTTGCCACAGGGCTTGTGGGGGATGGCCAGTCGTCGTCTTGTGGGTGCCCCTGCGTGGTATCCTCATGGTGTACGGGATGGAACAAACAGGGGGATTGAGACAGGTCATGGATGGATCTTACTTCGACATCCCCGTTTTCTGTGTCGGAGCATGCTGCCATTAATGCAGTGTCACCTATGGTGCTGCTGCCACCAGAAGCAGTGCCTTCTGTGGCATCCATTGGGGGGACCTGTGGTGGTGCTGTTGTGGGCATGCTGGCTGCTGGGGTGCCTGTTGAAGTTCCCTCCTGTGTGCTGCCACTTGATTTGTGCTGCTGCCGTGTCTTGATGCGTGCAGCTGAGGTGGAGGGTCTTTGGCCGATTGGTCTTGGCCCTCTTTGCAGGTGTGCTGGTAGGGGTGTCCTGGAGCTCGTCGTTTGAATCGGACCCTGTGGTGGAGTAAAGGAGGGCGAGCGTTATTAATGGGTCTGTTGAAATTGGAATGGCAATGTATCACATGCATTGGGGTGGTACCTGAGGGTGATTTGGGTCGGGGCCTTGGAGGTGGTTTCATTTTTGTGTGGATTGAGGATGCAGTTGTTTTGCAGCCTGCAGTTAGGGTGTGCCTGCTGCACGTGTAGAGGGTGTTTTTAGGATTTTTAATTATTTATGTATTTAATGTGAGTTTTAAAGTGCGCTATCAGGCCAATGTATGTGGACGTTCTCCTGGACATGTGTTACTGTTGCACTATGTGGACTCATGGTACTTCACATGATTGGACATTGTGGATTTAGCATTGTTTTATTTGGCCCACCTACCTGATTCTTCGGATGTCTGCACTCCTTTCTCCATCCCTCCGACTCCCTCTATACTCTCCATTCCAATGGTGGAGGCACAGATTTCTTCCCAGGGGGTCAACTTGATGGGTGATTCCGATCCTCCCCCGGTAGCTGTGGCAATGTTACGGTTGGCGGATAGTATGCTCCGTACGCGTATCCGCAGGTCGTCCCATCGCTTTCTGCATTGCTGTGGGTTGCGGGGTGCGGTCCCCACCGCACTTACCCGCTGTGCCACCAGGGCCCATATGGCCTTCTTGTTCGCAAGTGCCGTCCTGGTCATTTGCGTCGAGAAGACGACGGCAGCATTCTCCTGGAGGGTCTCTGTGAGCACGGTGAGTTCCTCACGGGAGAAGTGGACCTGCCGCTTGCGGTCGCATGCTTTTTTCGCTACTTTTCCCATTTTTATTGCTTTCACTAGGGTGGATGACGGGTTGGGATGTGTCTCAGGGTAGTATTTTTTATGGTTGTGTGGGAATTCAGATTTTATAGGTGTACAGCTTGCTGTTTCCCGTTCCGGGACCATTTTTTTACTTCCGTTTCCGTATATTTACGGTCACCGTACTTTCCGATTGCCGCTCATTACGGTGACCGCTCAGATGGGTGGCGGAATTGCACCTAGGGCGCCGTACGACGGCGGTGAGGGGCGTTTTGGGGACTTTTCCGCCATCGCGGACTTTGCACTTCTGCCATGGCGTAGTGCTCGTGCCCGATGGGTCGGAATTAGCCGCACTTTGCTCCGTCGTGCAATGGCGGAAACGCTATTTACGCTATGGCGGTCAGGTCAGTCACTTTCCGCCAGGGTCGTAATGAGGGCCATGGACATTTTCTGGACATGTGGGAGCTTTGCATACATACAGCTCCCACCGTTCTCGAAGGGGGTCGGCGCCCTAATAACTTTACACTACCTGGTGCTCATTGTGCCAGATGCCCATCTCACCATAACAAATGTGCCCCCCCAATCACACCTGTAACCCGTACCCATCAGCAGGCCCACTGATAAATGGGCCTTCGCTACCATGAACGTTCAAACTATTTTTTCCAATGACTCTGCCGAAAAGATTAATATAATTCCCAAACAATATTGGTTATTCAGCAAGACAGAAACTTTCTTTATATCTCTGTGCATTTCAGGAATATAAACAGCTACAAACTTCAAATAGTTACAAATAAAGCATTGGGAGCTTATACAGATCGCAAATGACACAGGGCATGGCCTCAAAGTGATGAGAGAGTAGTTGTGGGCCATCTGATTAATGAGACTGCAAAACAGCTACATTGCTACTGCAGGACCTTCTCACTGCCATGGAGGGCAGTATTTGCACCAAAATAGGCAGTTCCTGTTGCACCTACATCCCACTCCATGATTCAGAAAATGGGGCCTGACACAAGGCATTGGGATAAGAAGGATAGATGTTGATTGTTTAGAAACACAAGGAATGTCGGCCACGTTAGCAAGAGTTCTGCCATTTTTAATTAGGCCCAGTTAGAGGATGCAGCTTCTGCCAATTAGAGAACTAGGCAGCATCTTGGAGCTTCTGTTTTGTCCATTTAATCAGAATGTATTCATGCTTCCACCAGCCAATCTTCAAGCAGCCAAAGTCCGTTGAAGGAGGGGAAAACGCCACGCAGATAGTAGTTAATCGTACTAAGCAGAGCAGTCCAGAGGAGCTGTGAACGGAATGCCTTATATCAGTTTTGAGATTAGCGCAGAAGCTGTGAAAGACACAGCTTACTGAGAACAAGGCCTAGAGTCCAGGATCTGCCAAGGCAGGGAAATAGCCTAGGTATCCCCGAAAAGCAAAAAAAAGAGATAAGTGACCCCTGTTGCCCACGTGCGTGTAAAAAAACACACACAGTACGCTGTGGCAGCCAGGAGCCAAAAAGATACGTACGCGATCAACACGCAGGCTAGTATGCCCGTAAAAAAAGGGGTCCGCGACAAACATGTACACCCGCAGTGGGAAATATAGCGTGTGTGACTCACCGTCTGCCTTGCGTGCGGAAGAAGAATGCGTAGCCAACACCCACCCACTGTGAAGTAATCGTGTGTGAACCCCAACGCCTGGAAAACACACGCACCGCTTCCCACGAAAAGTACGTACAGAGCGATGGAAACCCACGTGGGATCTTCAACCCGTGCCAGGGGAACGCCTGCGCGTGTCACGTCACAGACGCGCTTACGCGCTAAGGGCCTTTCCTCGAATTATACGCTGATGTGCAGTTTTTTCATGTGCCAAATCACTCCGTATCAAGCTGGCCACGCAACAAAACACGGAAGACCACGCTCCTGCCCAGAAGGCCATTTTCCTGTCCCCCAAAACCCCGAGCACGCTCGCACCTGCCACCTGCTGTTGCCTGCCTGCCTGCTGGCCACGTGCCCTGCTATTTGGTGCCTGCACGTCAGCCATCTGCAGGGGTCCAGTTGCTGAGACCACCCCTGCTGGAACAGAAGACTCCCGACTGAAGTTCCATCACTCCACAGCCCAGCACCAGGACCCAGTTGCCCACCCACACCTGCCTCGGGGGTTGCCATGTCAGGGGAGACCACTGGTAACCCCCAGCCAGAGAGGCAGAGGGCTACCAGCTTCAGTGCCGCAGAAGTTGGTATTCTGGTGGAGCAAGTCCTGGTGAATTATGATGCCCTCTTTGGAAGTTCACGCGCCGACAATGAAGGACGGAAGAGGATCTGGAAGGACATCGTGGCTGCCATCAACGTGGAGGGGGGGCAGCCCGTGACATGCAACACGTCGGGAAGCGCTGGGAGGACTTCAGTTCCAGGACCCTCAGCAAGGCCCAGCGCCTCTTGAAGGGAAAGCTTGCAGAGGGGTGCCAGGTCCGCCTTTGCAAAATCCAGATGAGGGTCCTGGAACACATAAACCCAGCGCTCCACCTCCAGATCCTTCAGAGGCAGACCCGTCCGGAGTCGAGCGGTAAGTGGCCATGCCTATTGATTGGACGCTGTGCATGTCGAGGTGTGTCAGGAGTGTGCAGGTTGGACATATGTCTGAGAAGGCCCATGTATGGATGTGTATGTACAGGGACATGAGCCTGCTGCATGTGAGTCCAGTCATGTGTGAGGCACATCAAGGGTGTATGTGTTCGAATGCATGGTGCTCAAATGCATGTGTTGGTCCACACATGTTTGAAATGATGTGTATGTACTGTGGCATGGTTGTGGTGTGACACATGGATGCTGGTTCCACCTTCATGTATGTGCACAATGTACATGTGCGTGTGTGTGTATTTGACATGTGTGCCACTGTGATACACCATGGATGCATGTGACACCGACATGTAGGAGGCTGATTGGCAGATGTGACATGGATGCCAATGATTTAACTGCGACAGGTGGTGGAGATGTACAGATGCATGTATGTCTGGTGGCGTGTGTGCATGTGTTTGGCATTCCCCATGTTGCATGTGACGTCAGGCTAACCTTCGGATGCTCATGCTGTTGTATGTGTATGGATGGTGTTGCCTGCTGCAACATTCCTGTTAATTTGCGCATGTGTGTGGGTTCAAATGATATGTGTGTTGAGGGATTGTGATGCCATCTGTGAAGTTTGACACTGCCACTCATGTGCAACTGTCAAGTGTGTATCAGGCAATTGTACAGTGCCCTGATGCCTGTGTTCTGTCTCTCCCTGTCTGCAGCGTCAACTGATGAAGAGGGCAGAGACGGTGCTGTGGAGCACAGCGGCAGGGATCCCACCGTCAGCCGGAGAAGCAAGGGCCAGCTCCCCTCCCATGTTGTCATCTCATCGGGGAGTGAGGAGTCTTGTGCCGCGGAAGGGGCAGCTGAGACCCCACCCCACAGGGGCCTATGGAATAAGATGTCACTGAGTCATCATGGAGGGTTTGGTTGAGGAGGAGGCCGTGGAAGGGCCACACACAGGGTCTGGAGCTGGGATTCCACTGGTGCTAGTGGTGCAGTCCAGGGGCATGGACAGGAGGAAGCCCAGGCAGCCGCAGAGGTGCCTGTGTGTAATCCTGTCCCCGATCCTGTGACTGCATCATCCCGCACCAGCAGGAATGCCTTCGTCCAGACCCGTTTTCAGCGAGGGGATCCGCTAACAACAACTGGCCTTCCTCTCCCTGCAGACGTGGCAATCCGGGACCGTGTTGAGCCTGTCCTGGCTGGAGTGGCATTGCGTCAACTTGGCATCCGGGATAACGTGCAGGGTTCTCGTGAGGACGCTGCACGTTATTTCAGATGCCTTGTTGACCGCATCGACTGGCTAGGGGGGATCACCGGTGCTGGGTTCCTCTGTGTGCTGGACCTTATACCGACCCCCCTCCTCAACTGAACCCCCTATACGACAATCGTCCTCCGTGCCATCTTCCTGCCCACCTATCACCTGGCCACCCTGTGGAGCTGCCTCTGACCCAGCGGCCAGGCTGATGGAGGACACATCCCTGCCACAGTCGGGAGTTGGAGGTCCAGCAGGGGTGGCCACCACAACAACTGGACCCCAGCAGGAGGAGGACATGCAGGCATCGACAGACAGGGCACGTGCACGGCAGCAGCAGGCTCAAGGTGGGAGCGATGATGGCTTGGGGCCATCAACATCACAGGGGCAGGCAACGGCCAGAGGGCAGGAGGACCCTGGATTGGGAGTGTCTTCCGTGTGACAGCGGTTGTGCCGGCAAATAGATGCGGAGCGGCGGCGGGGGGAAGAGGCACGGCTCACTATGGTCAGGGCGGAGAACTCCATGCGCATGGCGTTGAGGCGGGCTGAGTGCCTCGAGGAAATGCGCAGGGAGTTGGAGGTGGACATGGCTTTATCCCTGCGAGACCTTGGGGCCAGGGAAGAGGCCAGCCTCCAGGATGTTGAAGAGGAGTTTGATGATGCCCTGGCCCGGGAGATCAACAAGTGAGCCATTGGATTTGCCCACCGCCATTCTATATAGTTCATTAGTGTAAGTTTCCTTTATATTTTTTTTCATTTGGGGTGCATGGACTATGCCCCACCTTTTTGTATATAGTTATTTTTTAGGTAGAGTTTTTTGTAGGTTTCCTTTGGATTGTTGGGCTCATGGACCCTTGGATGTTCTTTTGGAAATAGTTTTCGATGTGGATTTCATTTTCTTGGACCCATGGTGGAATACTTTGCTTTTTTTTCATTTTTGGAGTTCCGGACTTGGATTCTTTCTTTGCATTATTGTGTGATTTTGTTTTATTCATTTCGTTGATTCTTCAATACACTTTTTTTCTATAATTTACTTTTTCACAGTCATGTGTCACCATTGTGTGGGTCTGAGGGACATGTATTCATGGGCATGCTGGTTATGTATTTTTTATCATGACTTTGGGAATTCAGTGTGGGGTGTTTGGACTGGGGTGGCCTGGGTGGGATTTGGGTGGCCATAAGGCCCATGATGACGTGTCGGGTGGGGTGACATGAGTCGGGGCCTTCTGGCAGGTGCCGGTCACTGCTGGGTGGGTGGAGGTGCAGGGGGACATGAGTCGAGGCTCACAAGTGCTCTCACAAGTGCATGGTGCCATGTGGGCTGCCTGCGGGGCATGGGGAGGGTTGTAGGGTTGTCCCCTGTGGTGTCGGCTGCCTGAAGGGCATGAGGAGGGTTGTAGGCTTGTCCCCTATTGTGTGGGCTGCCTGCAGGGCATGGGGAGGGTTGTAGGGTAGTCCCCTGTGGTGTGGGCTGCCTGCAGGGCATGGGGAGGGGGGAAACCGCACACCCGGGTGGGCCCACAATGCCAAATTGCATGTAAAACTTCCCACGCACCCCCCAAATACACGTTCCCCGCTCGCCCAAGGCCTATCACGTGTACAACTTCCAATGCACCCCCCAAATACTCATTCCTCGCGTGCCCTAGGCCTATCGTGTGTAAAATTTCCAGCGTACCCCCAAATAAACATTCCCTGCTCGCTCAAGGCCTATCGTGTGTAAAACTTCCTGTGCACCTCCCAAATACACGTTCCCCGCTCGCCCAAGGCCTATCGCGTGTAAAACTTCCCGCGCACCCCCCAAATACACGTTCCCCGCTCGCCCAAGTCCTACCACGTGTAAACTTCCCGGGTACCCCCCAAATACATGTTCCCCGCTCGCCCATGGCCAATCGCATGTAAAACTTCCCACTCACACCCCAAATACACCCTGGGCATGCCCCACAGGCAGCCCACTCACCCTCCCCATGCTCCACAGGTAGGCCATCCACCCTGGGCATGCCCCACAGGCAGCCCACTCACCCTCCCCATGCCCCACAGGCAGGCTATCCACCCTGGGCATGCCCCACAGGCAGCCCATGCTACGAGGGGGTGCTTTTTCTACGCAATTTACCTGGCGTGAGCGGGTTACGTGTATTCCGAGGGGTGCGCAGGGAGTTTTACACGCGATGGGCCTGGTGTGAGCGGGGTACATGTATTCCGAGGGGTGCGTGGGGAATTTTACACATGTTTTCGCTGGCGTGAGCGGGGTACGTGTATTCCGAGGGGTGCGCAGGGAGTTTTACATGCGATGGGCCTGGCGCGAGCAGGGTACATGTATTCTGAGGGGAGCGCAGGGAGTTTTACATGCGTTTTCGCTGGCGCGAGCGGGGTACGTGTATTGGAGGGGTGCACGGGGAGTTTTACACGCGATGGGCCTGGCGCAAGTGGGGAACATGTATTCTGGGGTGTGCGCAGGGAGTTTTACATGCGTTTTCGTGGTTGGGGGGCTGTATGCTGGTTCACTGGTCTTTGCGCCAGGTACTGGATTTGTGTAATTTCTTTGGCGCACGGAGCGGGGTTGGGGGCATAACTGGCGCTGCTGCAGGGTTGCTGCGCCACTCTGCGCCACGGCTGCTGGATGTTTTAATCCATGAATACGCTGTGTGCCTAAATGGGTATTGGCGCATGTTAGGAAAGATTTCGTAATTGTAGGTAATTTTCCTTCCATGTGGCAACCCCTAAACTTTTTGCTGTTGTTTTTCACCTTGTTCTTGACTTTGCCAGAGAAGTGCAGCCTTCTGCCGCACTCCTCTGGGCTTTCGCTCCTTTCTTACGGGGAAACTGACATGCCCTTAAGACAGTCAGTACCGGGGAACGCTGTTTCCCGTAGTTTCTTTTATCATGTTGCGGCTTTCGTGCAACATGACACAAGAGGGCACTGTAAGCTAAGTTACAGCTCTCTTGGGTCTCTAGCCTTCTACAGGCCCTAGCTACTCGTTTAGGATTGTATCTGATCGGTGCAAGTGATTCAGGGACGGGAATGGTGGCAGCGATCGTTTCTTGTGTTTTGAGCTCCTTTTGGCGTTCTAAGCGCGTTTCTCGCGCTTAACCCAAAATGGTGGCCTGGCTCCCAAAATGCCCAGACCACGAGGCTCCTTTGTCCTGTCCGCTGACCGTCTTGCTCCCTTCACCTTCCCCAGGTCGAGCCGACCCGGGGCCTTCCTTATTTGGGCATGTACTTTCCCGCGAAACACGGATGCTTTCGCGGGCATCTACATGTCTTTTGTGTGCCTCCAGGATGTGGGCTGGGATGTCTGGTCCCAATACACATCCTGGGTGCCAGAGAGTCTAGGGTGGTGTGAATGCCTGGGACCACCTTGGTCCGTGATTGGTCCACGAATGGTGTGAGTGTTGATGAGCGGATCTCCCATTGGGTCCCCTCCGTTTTGGCGCGAAGGGAACCGTGGATAAGAGGGGGCTGGAAACACCACTACCATGTCGATCTCCTGAGTTCTCACGAACGAAGGAATACAGGAGCCGAGTATCCTGCAACCAAGAGGCTGGACCGAGGAATCGCTGGTGACCCGCTGAAGGACTTCTTCTCTGCACTGCTGTCGCCTTGTGAAACCCTTTTTACCTTTGATCGAACCAGAAGGCCTGTACTGGTACTTCGACCCTTGGAATAGCGGGAACAGCTATTCTCGGCATCTTCACCATCTCCTGCCAGTAAGCCTTCGGAAGCGTCTCTGGGCCATCCAGCTGACTGACCAGCTTACACGGGAGTCTTGCTCTGTAACTGCCGCCAGGTTGTGCAGTATTTCGAGTCCTTGTCACTCTCACACGTTTCGTACACTTGGCGTTCCCAAGTCTGAAGTGAGTAGTGTACATTTGGCTCAGATACACACGGCCGCTCCGTTGCCCTGCTGTGGTAACAAACTGTGCGGGTTTCTTCGATTGGGACGTCTTTTTACTCAACACGACGACGAGGCGTTCCCTGCTCTTCTGAACCTGCCAGCTACTGAAACGGACGCGGAGAAGCCTGGGTCTGCTTGCTTCGGGGACCGGTGAGTAGCATAGCTAGGATCTGGTCGCCCTCCTGCAGGAGCCCATTGCTTTTCCCCGCTGTGTCAAACAGCACCCTTTTCCGTACTCGCGCTCTGCTTCTGCCCACTGTGGAGGCTGCGCTGGAGTCGCAGAACTTGTTCTTCTTCTTTTGTGCACTAAACTGAACTGCCTGATTTCCCTCGAAGAGCTTCTCCTTTTGCCCGTTGGCACCAGCGCGTGCAGGTACTTTTGAGCACAAGGCTCCACTCTTCGCAGGGCTCGGACTTCCATCTAGTTAGGTGCCTCTGAAGGTGAACTGGGTCTAAGCATTATTTCACACTGCCTGTTTTCCCTCCCTTTTAGGTGGACTACACATTTGGTGCATATAACGCTTGCGACTGTCGTATTTGTATATATATTGTGTTGATATGGTATGTGTTGGTTTACTATTGTTATATTGTGATTTTCTCGCTACGGTCATTGTTTTAAAGGCCTTGAAATAAATGTGTATAAATTTTTAATATAACAACTGTTTGGAGTAGTTTGTAAGTGATCTTGCTTTGTGTGCTCATTGCGGGCTTTCAGTCACCCTCACCCCTCTTGAGACCTAGTCTTGACCGCCGCAATCTCTACCTTGATTGGTCTGGCTCGTCCAGAGGTTACCCTGTTCCAAGTAATTAGGTTGGCCTTCTGAACTTCTGCTCCACCAGGACAGAGTTCAGAAATCCGTCTTAACAGCGCACGCGGCTGGTGAAGACTGCTGCATGCGCCCTCTTTGCACGAGCCGCGTGCACCACTTGTGCGCAGATTTCTATGAATTACCCCCCTAAGGTGATGCAAGTGCTTTAAACTTGCATAATATGAAGCCTCCTCTTTTGACATAGAATGGTTAATCCCCCTCACTAACGTGAGAAGGGGTTTAGATTTTGATTAAAGACATGGAGGTGAGTATTATCCCACCCACCCACCCACCCTTTTCTATGGTATACAGTCTTTATAATGCACATTTTATAAAGAATGACTACATAACGAACATTATATAGTGAAAAAATAACGAAAATGTATGTGGGGGTGGGGTAAAGGGTTAAATCTTGTGGGGAAATAGTTGGGGTTGGTTTTTAGCTGTGTGAAACTGGGGGTGGAGGGGACCCCATAATAAAAATGGGTTATGTTTTTTCATTATATATTTTTTTGTTATATAGTAATTTGTTATAAAATAATTTGTTATAAAGACATGTAAACTATTCTATTTGTTTTTGCATACAGCTTCGGGGTGAGGTGGCCCAATCAAGGAGTATCCTCGAGTGCCCCAGGATGACGAGGTGTAAGAAGGCCCCTGAGCTGGTTGTGGATCATCTTTCCATGCTACAGTATCTGGTCTTCAGAGATGGCATCTGCTAAGGTGCAGCTGCAGAAGAGGATATCATGTTAGAGAAAAGGACTTATATGGGGAGGGTCTCTGCCTATGAAGTACTGTTTTGCAGTTTTAAGTTAAAGAAACTTGTTTGTTTAAAGGTTTTTCTTTGCTATTGTGGTGTCAGATTGTAAAGATTGGTATCCATAATACTTGCCTCCTTGTTTTTAACAGAATTTAAACCCCCTCTCCCGTTAGTGAGGGGGATTAACCATTACACTTCCTAATTTAGGGTGAAATCCCAAATCTAGCAAACCTAGCCGAAAATGTGAGAGCCCCTCTACCAAAGAAGAACCATATTCAAATAGCCTTCTATGTGGCAATTTTAGCCCACTGTACCTTATCAGAGAAACAATTCTCCTTTACATATCAGCCTGGTCCCGCTTACATGGGCTTTTCAGCACCGAAATGCTAGGCAAGTCTCCTCTGATTAAGAGTACCATGAGTAACTGCAGACTCCTCGGGCATCATCAGTAATGTGTTCCTAACCTCTGTAGGCACCATGCTAGGCAACTCTCCTCTGATCAAGAGTACCACGAGTAACCGCAGACTCCTCGGGCATCATCAGTGATGTGTTCCTAGCCTCTGTAGGCACCATGCTAGGCAACTCTCCTCTGATCAAGAGTACCACGAGTAACCGCAGACTCCTCAGGCATCATTAGTGATGTGTTCCTAGCCTCTGTAGGCACCATGCTAGGCAACTCTCCTCTGAGCAAGAGTACCACGAGTAACCGCAGACTCCTCGGGCATCATCAGTGATGTGTTCCTAGCCTCTGTAGGCACCATGCTAGGCAACTTTCCTCTGATCAAGAGTACCACGAGTAACCGCAGACTCCTCGGGCATCATCAGTGATGTGTTCCTAGCCTCTGTAGGCACCATGCTAGGCAACTCTCCTCTGATCAAGAGTACCACGAGTAACCGCAGACTACTCGGGCATCATTAGTGATGTGTTCCCAGCCACTGTAGGCACCATGCTAGGCAACTCTCCGCTGATCAAAAGTATCACAAGTAACCGCAGACTCCTCGGGCATCATTAGTGTTGTGCGCCTAGCCTCTACAGGCACCATGCTAGGCATCTCTCCTCTGATCAAGTGTACCACGAGTAACCGCAGACTACTCGGGCATCATTAATGATGTGTTCCTAGCCACTGCAGGCACCATGCTAGGCAACTCTCTGCTGATCAAGAGTACCACGAGTAACCGCAGACTCCTCGGGCATCATCAGTGATTTGTTCCTAGCCTCTGTAGGCACCATGCTAAGCAATTCTCCTCTGATCAAGAGTACCACGAGTAACCGCAGACTCCTCGGGCATCATCAGTGATGTGTTCCAAGCCTCTACAGGCACAAAGAGCAAGGGCCCCACCTCTGGATTAAACTTCTTTTAAGAACTGGTAGAAAATGAAAAAAGGTGTCATGTGAAGAAATACACCTTTGGCCATGTTTTTCATATAAATATGTTAACCAGTTCCCCACTATGATAGTGTTGGCATCAGTAAAAATGGCCACTCGTATTTATCAGATGAATAACTTAATCAATCTGGCAGATCAGTATCATCAAACTCTGAAAAAACATATAAAGATGATATTATTAGCTCGGTAGGGGGGGTTACAAGAACCAGGTTGCTGACCTTGGACCATTGAGGCCTGGCTGCATTGTCAGCAAGCCGGATGAATGTGCATGCGCTGACGTGCGGGTGGGTGTTGGGCGAAAGAGGGGTGTATTATACCAAATGTGACACAGCCACAGGTGGTCTTCAGGGTTATCATAAAAAATGATGACAATTAATATAGCCCTGGTGGGTTTAGGGTGATCCTTCCTGGAGAGACGGAGCAAGCTGCAAGATGAACCCACTGAAGGTGGGGGGGGGGGTCTCACAGTGACCAGAATTTAGAGTCTTTTTACAAATAATTTCTAATTATGTTGCAGCGTAAGGCATTCTGGCAGTGTATTCCATAACTCCAGAGCTTTGGTCAGAAGTTTCTTCGTCCCAGAGTTCGGTTTCTTGCATCTTTTGCTGCCGAGGAGACATTTGTGGGTGGTCCTGAAGGCTCTCACACAGAGAGAAAGTTAAATCGAATTCCCAGGTCCTCATGGCAAGTCCTGTGTAGGACCTGGTGCGTGGGGCATTGGTTCTGGTATCCTGGTCAATCGGTAGCCACATCTTGGCTTCAACACTTGACCAAAATATTATTATCAGTCCAGGGAAGGTGGGGCAACAATGAGGTGCACCTTTACTGAATCCCTTTTCAGCACACTAGACGTGCGTGAGCACGGCCTAGGACCGACGTCACAGACTAACGGGTGATTGGGGAACAACAGTGATGCCCCTTTTCCCTCAGCCCATTTTAAGCCTACAAGCATTACGTAGGGTCACATCTTCAGACTGATTTCTCACTTAAGCAAGCGACCCACCTGCCGCAGCACGGTTTCAAAAGTACATTGGGGTTCATGCGGAACAGTGGGCAAGCGCACTTAGTTCAAGCCGGGGAGAGGCTCCTCTCCACACGCATGCAGGCAAAGCCGCTGTGTGCCATCTGCTGCGTGGATGTCAGGTTTGTCCAGGCAGAGAGGTCTTTCACATGAAGGACACTACGGCGTCGGGAGAGGCCGTCCACGCTCCACTCTTTGCCCTCAGTCTAGAGTGGAACGCGCAAAGGCTGTGGTTGGCGCGCCCTCTCTCCCCCAGTCAGTAGATGTGCAAACTGAAGAATGCCGGGGCGCACCCTATCTCTCGCAGACAGGAGCTCTGTGGACAGCATGGCGGTAGCACATAGCTTCTATCTCTTGCCCAGTCGAGAGTTTTACTTCTCTTACAGCGGCGGAGGCCGTGCTACTTCCTCTCTCTCCAGGCGGGAGTATTACCCACCACAATGCGGCAGCGGCAGTGCGCTGCTTCTTCTCTCCACACATGCCCCCGGCTCTCTAGCTGAACACACGGACCTTGCCAGAGTTAAGAAGAGTTCTCATTTCTGTGCTAATTCCCTTCTACCTTAGAGACCCCCATCTCTTTTGCTGAACTTTAGGAGTTTTGATTTTTATCCTGGAGTGAGTGAGACCTTTTCTCACTCTCTCAAGTATTTTTCTCTAATTTGGACTCTGTGTTTCTTGTGGTTTTGGAGTCTGACAAACTCCATGGGCATCATCTTTTTGTATTGTGACACAGCACCTTCAGTGCAGTGTCACAGAGAAGTCCTTTGGATTTCTGCAATGGTTTAAATACCTTCTCTTGGATGAAATACTTTTTACAAGATTAGTAAATAAAAATTGACTTTACTTACCTTTTTCTCTTTGTAGACCCAGAACACACCATTTTATGTGTAGTGCTGCGGGGTTAATTAGTATCCCCTTTGTCTTTCTTCTCATGTAAAAAATGTAATGTTACCCTTACTACAATTAATGACTGGTGGCAGTGGTTTAATTTTCCTACCATTGTGCGTTTTTACCACAGGTTGAATCCTCAGCTGCTGTATTGCACCCATGATTCCCCATTTTTCAAAATGGCCCTGGTCTTCTTTTTTGCCATTTCTTGTTTGTAAGGTCCTTCTTGTTTGTAAGGTTCTTCTTGAGATTTACTCTGCACGCCAAACCACATTTGGTTCCTTTGTTCTTTTTGTTATTGGCGGGATTCACGGGTGAAGCCTGCCTCTGGCTCCAGCAGGTCTGGCAGGGCAGGAAGCGAGGGAGGTTCCCGAAACTCTCTGTGCTTAGTCTCCTTGGTTACAGGGATGCACCCAAAGCTGATTGGCTGGATGGCCGTCTTTGGAGGACAGCCACCCTGCTGTGTGAGTGACAGCTAGGCTGCAAATGAATGGGATAAACTTGAATAAAAGTTGAGGTATTTTGCAAGGAAGGTAGAGTCCACGACTGGACGCATAAACTGAAGAAGAAACTGGAAGAGAAGCTTGCTGCACCCTCCTGGACCGTTGGTTTGCCCGGTGAAGCCCTGCTGCAGTGTTGAAGCTCCAAATGTTATATCGACTAAAGAAACCCGGCATGGACGACTTTTTCCCTTGGGTTGGTGGAACCAACTGACCCCAAGACGAACTTGACTTGAACCCCTTTCCACACTGGATGTACTTCATTGCTGCTGCTGGAACTGAGTGCCAGGGGACAGGAACACCAGGAACGAGTGCCTCGTCTTTAAGCCAGACCTGAGCTCCAGGAAGATCCTTTGGACTCCCTTGAAGCAGGGTGACCCAAGCCTGAGCCACCTTAACAAAGTGCCGAACCCCAGTAGCAAGGGGAGCGCACAAGGTGTCCAAGAACCGTGGTGGTACTTCTTGCCGGTAGCTGAAAGAGTGAAGTGCTGCTGATCTGGAGTAAGTCCATTGCTGCCGCCGACCTACAAACCATAGCAGGAGTCCCCAGATGTCGTCCCTCTCGTCCCCATGACTGAAGCCCAGGAACAGCAGGATCTGCAGGACTACAACAGGATCAGAAGCCAGCTGTACCCTTTTCTTCACACTCAAGGTACTGTGTAACTAGGGGTACTTACCTCTTGTTGTGTGTAGCTTGCTTGCTGGAGACTTGCATTGGCTGGCCTTTGCAGAGTTGCTTGCAGCTTTGCTTTTCACAAGCCTCCCAGCTTGTGGCCCAACAGTGATTATCTTTACAACAAGACTTTTGTGCTATCTTCAAGAAGTGCCTCAGCATCCCTAGACTTTGCTCAATTGTTTATTGGCTGTCCTGGCTCCCTGGCTCCCTGAAGACTCTTCTTACCCTCTGACTTTGTGTTTAACTGTCCCTCAAAAAGTCATACATAAGTTACTTGTATAGCTGGGAAAGGGTTAACCTATATGTCATTGGGAGATTGTAAAGTGCTTACCTGCTTGGAGAAACTTGTTAACCTTTGTTTCCTTCCCTAGCCTGTTAATTTTTCCACAATCACAGTATTGTATTTAAGTGTAAACGTGACATATCAATGTCACCAGTGTCCTAGCAATTGAAGTCACCTCAGGGTGTAGGAAGTGTGTGTGTGTGAAATCCCTAAAGTGTATCTACTTACTTGCTGAAACTGAAGGAGTGTATTTTTTAAGTGTATTTTATTGTTGCATATTGCCCTTTCTAAAGAAGGCTTATTTTAAAACCGATTGTTAAATTAATAAATACTTATTTTAATAAGAAACCTTGAGTACAAGTGTTATTTGAATACCTGTCATTGTGAATTTCTATGTTACACCTCTACAGCTCACATTGACCCCTCTTGAGAGAAGTCTGGCTGTTCAGTCACTCTACCAACTTGTGTAGTACAGACCTATACCAAAGGTTGGGTTGCCTATTGCCAAGAGGACAAGTCTGGCTGATGTAGTCTCCTGCATGGTTACTACATAAATCTTGCCTAACAGCTAGGTATTCGGGAGGTTGGGAGGCCCGCCCCGGACTCAAGCAGGGCACTGCCGCGGCACACGTCATGCCCTCATACCAGCCCGCTCTTGGGACTCCAGAGGCCGGCACTCGCTTAACACGGGACCTCGTCAGATGGACCGATGGTCGTTGTGCAAGAACCTGATAGGAGACGCAAGTTCCGCATGGCGGGTGCTCACATTAGCGTGCTGCAGCATAGCTGAACTCTGAACTGAACGCAGGTTTTCCCATCATCGTCGCCAGTTGTTACAGGGCCGGGTAAGGCCGGGCCCCCTCCAGCATTCAATCATGGAGGAAAACACGGGAACCTGAGAGTTTGTGTGGCGCAGGGGAAGCCATGTGCCCCTTTTATTTACACAGTCACATGGTCAGACATGTGACCCGAACTATGTGACACCACACAAGCCCTGTGGCTGTGCTGATGTCACAACGCAAATCTCTTTACAAGTTCCTTTGCCATGCACAAATTGAAAAAGATTTCAAATACGGGTTGCAAAAAAGAGCTCTCCTGCTGTGCTTTTATACACATACTCGAACATAACACAACATCACACACCCTTACATACACGCACACACACACACACACACACACACATCAAACACACACACACACACTTGTTATATGGCAAGCGACCTCAGGAGATCTGTATTTTGTTGTATCTTTCAGTGGCAAAAAGAGAAAACGTAGTGATATATGTATGGTGTTGTTGCCAAATCCTGACGGGTGGCAGCCAAAACTTGAATAAAGTGCGTACGTAGTCATCCTGAAATCCTAAGGTGCAAAGTGAAGATGCAATGGCGCTGTGATCAGGCCAGCACCAACACGTGACTGCACTCACCCAGTGCCAACACATGGCCAGGATTCCGCAGGCGCAGTCGACCTATGTGCGCCACCTTGACTCTCCAGGACTCAATGCATCAACTGATCTTTACCAAATCCAGTAATTGATGGGAAATTAAACAATCGTATTTGACACTATGTAGTGCAACAAATAGAAACAGCGTTCCTGCTGTCGCTCAAATAAGAGACAAATGGAAGCCTGTTTATCAGCAACTGGACCGAGGGAAAGAGCGTCTCCACTTCCAGTGGCAAAGTCAAAGCACACACATGTTTGTGGCATTGTGATGTAGCACTGTGTCCTTGTCTGACAGTGCACTTGATGCTCCACACAGGCGTCTACTAGACAAGTCCTTGGTGTGTGGATACATGTGATGTGGATGCTGATTACCTGCATGTAGTGATGGGCAGGCGTAAGGTGCCGTTGGAGGGTTGCGCTGAGTGCTCCACACAGGCGTCTACTAGACAAGTCCTTGGTGTGTGGATACATGTGACTTGGATGCTGATTACCTGCATGTAGTGATGGGCAGGCGTAAGGTGCCGTTGGAGGGTTGCGCTGAGCTGGCGCTGGGACCTTGTTAATGTGGGTAACTTGCACTTGGGTAGGTAGGGTTGGAGGTAGGTATTGCATGTGCGCGTGCTGCTGGTGTGGTGTAGTACGACTCTGTTTCTTGCAACCTTTTATATTTAGCAGTGATCTGTTTGAGGGGGTCCAACTTGACTCTGGGTTTTCAGTTTTCTACATCCATTTGTCTCTCTGGACATATGTATGAGGTCAGCAAGATGTTCGAACTTGGGCTGATGGAGCCCTCTAGTTGCCCATATACCAGCCCAGTGGTGCAGTGGGTGGTGGCAGAGATGATCTCCGTGTATGGCACTGCATAGTAGTTGTATATGTTGGAGCCATGCATGATGGCCAGTGAGGTTCCAACACAATGCATACAGGGGTACCTGCCTTTGGTACCAACATCACTGGGCTGGTCCATGGGCAACTAGAGGGCTCCATCAGCCCAAGTTCGAACATCTTGCTAACCTCATACTTATGTCGGATCCCATTTTATCTGACATCCTGTAACACCTGGACTTGGTAGGAACACTGTCTGCCGTGTCAATATCCTGCTGGTATGATGGTGTCATTCCTGAGTCAGTGAAAACAAGGAGGTAGACGACCTAAGAAAAGTCTGAACCTCTTCTTGCAGTTTTAGGGTCAGTCGAGGGGACAATTTGACAACCTCTATGTAGCCATGAGAAGGGCTACTTCAGAACAGGTCAGGGTGAGATTCAAATTCCTCTTCTTCCCTCTTTGTTTCAAAAAGCAGAGCTCCAATTTCCACCCTAGGGATGAAAGACTTCAGCCTATTTATGTCGAAAACTTTAGGGGCCCTGTTCAGGGCATCCCAGGTCCAGTGTTGACCTCACCTAGTCTGTCTAAAACTCTTTGGATGTATTCTGCAAAGCACTAGGCCTTATAGGATCCTTCCATGATCAGGGCCATGATCAGTGCTACCTGACCAGGGATAAAATGGACAAGTGAGGCCTTCTGGTCCTTCCAGTCCATTACTTGTGATTGGCCAGGCTGTAGCGTTTTAGCCTCGGCCTTCAGGAGAGCCATGCTCATCCTCAGACCCAAGAAAACATAGGGCCTCATTACGAGGACGGCGGTAACACACCGGTGCTACCAGCAGGTTGCCACCGTTCTCATAACACTGAATCCACCGCCTGAATTCCCGGTGCCACCAGCACTTTACATGTCCCGGTGAAGTGGGAAGTCAGGCAGCGTTTTTAGTAAGTTCCCATTCCCTTGGAGTCCAACAGGACTCCCCTGGAATTGGTTCACGGAAGCACCAGCCCCATTGTTAACTGTGCCGGTACTTCTGTGACAAATCTGCGGGTGGGTGCAGTCGCTTCCGGCTTTCAGATCTTCCGGGCGTAACAGCTTCCTCCGGCAGAGTCTGAGTGTGGTAGTCCAGAAAAGGTGCAGGTATGTTGCTAGCCGCACCCTTATTTCTGGACCGCCACACTCATTTTGAGGTCCATAGTCCAGCACATTTAAGGTGGGTGACGTATTGTTGGTTTCCCACCCTTCCTTCACCAGAGCCAAGGGGCCCCAGACTGGGTGTCCAAAAGAAGTTCAAAGTGGCTGAAACCAACCCCTGCATGTGGCACCCCTCTGTGAGAAAATAAAATACATGTTAAAAGAGAAGGTCCCACTTCCTTCTCTGGGGCTCCTCAAGAACCCCAATCTTGCTTTTAAAATCCTATGCAATCTCTCCACCAGTCGATTGGTTTGCGGTTTGCATGCAGAGGAAAGCTTGTTGGAACCCCCACCTTCCACCCTCTTGGCCTGCCTATAGTCAGACATAAAGTCTGTGCCTCTGTCTGACACAACCTTTTTAGGAACGTCATCTCTGATAATAAAATACCCAGCAAGGTCCTAGCTGCTGACCTGGTAGTTGCTGCCCTTAGTGGCTTGGCTTCAGGATATCTGGTGGCATAAGCAACAACCACAGGATCAACCTGCTGCAAGAGGCTGTAGGGGGTTGCTAAGGGACTAACATAGTCCAGCCCCAGCCTCTCAAATGATATACCCACTACTGGTAGTGGTGCCAAAGGGGCTTCAACCTTTTCTCCATTTTTGACAGATGACTGACAAGTGGGGCAACACTTGCAGTCAGTCTCTATCTGAACCCCAATCTTAGGCCAGTAAAAAAACCTGGTTAAACTCTCCTTGGTCCTCTTTGTTCCGAGATGACCTGGAAAGGGGACATCATGTGCCAGCTGCAAGAGAAAGGGTCCCATAGACTGGGCTACCACCACCCCCTATGGTCTCCATCTGAGGATTCTATGGGTTTAACGTAAAGTAACCCATCCTCCCAAAATCATCTAACGTTTGCCAGGGGGCTCACCCTCCTACTGAGAACAGGTCTGTTTCCTGAGATCTTCCCATCAAGGACATTCTCGCCTATTTCTTCTCTAAAAGCACCTCCTTTGGAAAGTAAGCTGTTCAATTCAGGGTGACAATTACAGTTAATAATCTCAGGCACCACCTAGACCTTATCAGGTTCAGGTGCTTGGTCAGGTACCTCAAAACCAGTTGCAAGTACTTTAGATAGCGACGCTTCCTTCCCCTTCTTTGACATCTTTGACTCGTTGGCCTTGGGTTTCCCATTTTGCTTAGGCTTTGCCTTAGGCTTGGCATACACAGCCTTCTTTGTCTAAGTCCTAGTACTGAGTATTGCTGCTGTATCTCTTTAAGGTAATTTCCCTGCAGAACCCTCCCTGGGACTTGCCTATGAGCACTCACAGTCATCTCCTAACTAGTCCATTATTTACAGATAAAGTGACAGGCGTTGGTGGGACCATTTGAGGTGGACCCTCTGGAAACGTGGTGGGCCTCAGAGGAGATTCGTCAAGCTCTCTGGGTGTACTTATATGGAATCTACCACAGATCAACTCGCCCCAATGTCCTTGAGAGCTGTGGAATCTCTTCCTTCTGCCGGTAGAATATCTGTGACGTAACGGATAGTGCTATCTGGAACGGCAGGATACTCTTCAACAACGTGTTGCTCCCAAGCCCCAAAGGGACTCTAATGTAACATCAGCTCTTACACCTCTGGACAGAGTTTGAAGGGAAGGATGCCCCTGTAAGAGTATGTCCTTCCTCATAAAGGAAAGCCAGATTCACAGAGTGGACCCCCAAGGTCTTACACTTACATCTGGGGTCACTTGCTGTATATGTGACACAAGATCCTATGGATCTGTGAAAGAAAGGAAACCAATGGTGACCATCCCTTGTTTGGGATGAGAAGTCCCACTACTCTTGCCATGAACCCCCTGTGATTTACTCCCTTATAGTGTGTGGGTCTTATGGGATCCAGTTTTATCAGAACCGCTGTCCTCGTCTGACTCCTTCTGACCTGCTTAGACCTATAAGGACCTACTTTATCCTCTTGCGACACCCTATGGGAAACCAACAGGTCCTCAGCAAGAGCCAGTTTCTTAGGATCTAATGCCTTAGACTCTGCTTAAGGTCTGAGGGGCGAGAAGCAAATATGTGCGTAAGCATCACAAGGTGCCTCATGCCAGCAGAAGTGGTTTCTTAATGGCCTTCAACCCACCCACATCAGTGTTTGAGGGAGTCATTCAACAAATGGCATTCCCAGTCTCGGGAGGATAGCTCAGGGTCTCGGGAGGATAGCTCAGGGTCTCGGGAGGATAGCTCAGGGTCTCGGGAGGATAGCTCAGGGTCTCGGGAGGATAGCGCAGGGTCTCGGAAGGATAGCTCAGGGTCTCGGGAGGATAGCTCAGGGTCTCGGGAGGATAGCTCAGGGTCTCGGGAGGATAGCTCAGGGTCTCGGGAGGATAGCTCAGGGTCTCGGCAGGATAGCTCAGGGTCTCGGGAGGATAGATCAGGGTCTCGGGAGGATAGCTCAGGGTCTCGGGAGGATAGCTCAGGGTCTCGGGAGGATAGCTCAGGGTCTCGGGGGGGATAGCTCAGGGACAACTTGCTTGCCTTGGAAGCAAGGCGATGCAAGAGCAACACAGGTTCGATCCCGTTATAAATAACCAATTATAATTCTTTCTGTGATCTCTAAAACTTTTTTTATGTATTGGCCAGGAGTCTTCCGAAACGGTAGGAGCAGAGGATGTTTACATTTGTTGAAATCTTGTGTATCTGCTTTAGGCAGTGCCACATTGGCACTGTACTCACTCCGAGGAAGCCTGCTGAGAAGCCAAGCAATCTTATCAGTCTCAACAACTTCTACCACTTCAGAAGCAAATTCAAATGCAGTCAGCCATTTTATGATATCATGCTTTTCATCATACGCACAAAGCAGATCCTTCGGGAACCTCGGATGAGAGGAGGAGACAGAGTCATTCCCAGAACACCCCCCCCCCTAAGAGTTTCTATCCTAACTCAGTCTTGCAAGTGGTAGCTCAAAAGACCTGTCCTTCTCTTTCTCTTCTCTACCAGACGCCATTTTAGCCAACTTGTACATCAAATGCACATCCTGTAGTCTAGGCTCCTCCTTTTCAGGATCAAAGAGGGCGTCAGCATCAGCAGCGTTAACGCAAGTGTGAGTAGCATTAGAACAATCATCATCAGAACTATACTTTTCATCCTTCTACTAGAGTAAACATTCACAACTGTCGGGGAAATGCTAAGCCTCTTTACAATGACGCTCAGCCAATGCTAAGTGCCATATTTAGCACGTGCCTTATTGCCATTGTTGTGTGAGCCCTATGTCCAAATGCGCATGTCCTAATCTCGAAAGCTGCACCGCCGGCGTGCCTTGTTCTCGTCCCAGATGTGTTTCCCATTTGACATATGGAAGCGTGTTTTAGTGCACCGCTTTCCCTGGCAACGCAGGTTTAGCAGACGGAAGTTGTCATACAATAAGTGGGACAATTAAACCATATAGAGGTAGTGGGTGGGTAGAAAGAGGTTTTCTAACCCACCCCCTTTACTCAGATCTCCTCAGGTACCACTTCAGAGGCTTCTGAAATGCTTTGTGTCTTGGTTCCGTGGGACAGGGGTCACTGGTGGAGACGTCACATTCGGTGGCAGGATTTATGTCCAGATGGTCAGTATTTCTGTTCTCCGGCAAGATGGTTTCTGGCACTAGACAGCTCAACGACCCTTGCCGTATGAAGAAGGACCACCATGTTGTGGGCGATCTCAGAGCATCTGACTGTACGGCAATGTGTGCAAATACCTATAGGGACTGATCAGTACCCAAAAACAGATGGATTTAGGAAGGTAAGTAAAGCAAAAAAATCAGGTCCGGAATCCAACAGTAGCAAAACGACACGGTGGGTGGGGGGGGGGGTGATGATGGAGGGGGGTGCAGTGGAGTAACTTTTCTGAAAATGTTGGGGGGGACATGACATCTGAAGAAAAGGTGCCCCAGCCAAATGAATGGGAACAAAATGGTGTGCCATGAAAGTTGGGGGGGACAAACACCCCTGTCCCCCCCTAAAATTACGCCCATGGGGGGGGTGGAACTTCAGTGATGTCCATGCAGGGAAAGCAGAACAGAAATCGTTCCTAGCAACTTGCCTGATCAGCACTGCAATAAGACTGCCAATAATGACATCATCCATCGCTCTGCCTTACCCTGTACCCCATCTGTTTGACACTATGCCCCTTTTTTTCTGCCGGGCACCTCAAAGCAATTGCCTTTGCAGTGAGCCCCCAAAAAGTTAACGATCAATAATGAAAATAAATACAGTTTTGTTGTCTACAGATTATAATCTTGTGATCAGCTGTGGGGATAAGGAAACTTGACCGAAATAAAATTCCTACAGAAAATAAGGGCCTTCCTTTCAACCACCACGACTCTTGTTATCCACAAGAGATGAACAACTTCCTGGACTTGTCATTTTTTAAGTCACATCGCTTGGAAAGAATGGTGACCACAAAAGTGATGGGAGGAAGGTTTTGAAGGAATCTGAACCACTGGCAATGCTCTGGGCAACCTTCCACACCACCGTTTTTTAGCCCCTCTGCGCCATTGCAAAAGGGGTCTAGCCATATGCAAATCAGTCAGGTACTGGTACCAATGGTACCAATGGTAGCAGCCCAGCCCGAACTGCTAGGCCAGGTCAAACTGTGACCACAAAAGTGATGGGTTGGAAGGTTTAGAACTCTAAAGCCTCTGTTCCTGCTGATGGAGATAGTGAGAAACAAGCACTGGAAAAGCCAAAAGGTACACTCAATATTGCAAAAATACTCAAACATAAGAAGTGACAATTTAACATTTCATAAGGTTTTTTTAAAGAAATTGCATAAATTCACCTCCAAATTACATTATACTTACAAGTTTATGAAACCCTAACACCTTAGTGGGCACAGCCCTCAAGCTTGTCAACACACATGCATCCAGACAATGGCATAGGTAGGAACAGGTAAAAATACTTATATATTTCGACTTTTAATTTGTAATAATCATTTTCGAAACCCAAGTGCAGCCATGATAAGGGAGATTTGATTACCCTTCAGAATCCTGTACTAAAAGGATTCTGTTTTTAAGAAAAGTAGATTGTGTGCAAAGCATGCCCATCTGATGGGTATGCGCCATGCTGAGGTATTTGCAGTATACCATTAGATGTTTCAATGTCTCTATCTCCTCCGTCCATCTAAATAGTCTACGAACACTGTCGTGTCTGCGGACTCCTTTCCGAGCTTCCGTAATCTCTCTGGTCTGTAACTGATTAAAATGCAAGAGAATAACCAGATCCGGAAATGGCACCTACGCCAATTCTATATGTTGAAATAGACCCTCCTGCCTTTAAATACACTGTTGTGGGGTTTTCCCCCACAAAATCTTCCACATTCTTCTGCCTATCATGCCACCTGGCTTTCTTTCTTCATTTGTTTACAATTATACCAGAACTACAATTCAATTTGATCTACGTGAAATATGTTTGTGAGCCAAGTCTCTTATTAAATAAATTTAATAGCAATTTGCACATGGGATTCATGGTTAGTTTTCTCATCGTAAGGTAAAGATCTAACTTTTTTGCCGGAAGCTTGGCTACGCGGGTTGTGAGATTCAGCGTGGTCCTCATCATTTGCATTGGAGTCTCAGGAAGCAAATCAAGCCAACAGCACCAAAGATTGTCCTCCACTCTCTCTAACCAGCCCTTATCTGAATTTTTGATAGCACTCCAAACCAAAAATGTAGCATTGGCCCAACCTTTGCCTTAGATGCTTTTATTAAATGGGGTAAGTGTGAAAACCATAGATTTCATTGTGTCGATATTCACTTAAAAAAATAGATTATTGTAGTAGCCTTTTAGTTGGACTTGGAAAGGTAGACGCCAACAGACTTCAAGTCGTACAGAATGGGGCAGTCAGAGTGGTCATCGACTTATCTCGCCATGACCATGTCTCTGAAGCCAGACGTTCTTTGAACTGGCTCCCTGTGGAGGCACAAGCTAGGCTTAGACTGTTGGTTATTACTTTTAAATGCAGACAGGGTCTTATGCCCTCCTACCTGCAAGACCTTATCATAGAGAAGGTCAACAGCAGCATTCTTAGGTCCAGCAATCAGAATGACTTGTTTCTCCGCAGAAGTGCCTTTTTTATTGCGGCACCCAAGTCTAGGAACCGATTACCTTCAGCTCTCTGAAGTCAGACCTCCTGAGTGGTCTTTAAGAAAGAAGTGAAGACCTGGCTGTTTTCTTGAATACTGCATGGGAGTTACGCAACGTTGTATTGTTAGCCTAGTCTCGAGCGCCTCTAGATTTTCTGTTTTTCGGTTATTTTGTCTTGTCTGCGCCCTAATGCCCAAGGGTCCAAGACTGCTCTTTACAAATATTTTAAATAAAAAGTAAAGTAAACTAAGGGGCGCCTTGAAGAAAACTGGTCTATGACATTTAACATCTCTGAAGGCCGACCACTGTCATATCAACAAGGAACATATCATCAGCATTTAGAGATAATGTCTGTGGCTCTCACCTAGCTTTGGAGGTATATTTCTAACTATGAGGAAGGTGTCTAGTTAGTCAGCCATATAAAGATCAACAAGAAGGGGGGGTGAACATGCACCCCTACTTCAATCCACCGTGTATTTGTATATGTGCCGCGCAGTCTTGAGCATTTATCGAGACACGCACTGTGGTATTTGTGTAATTGAACAATATTTGTATTTTTTATTTTATTTTTTATTTTATTTTTTATTGGCTCTTTCTGGTTTTCACAAATAAAACCTTATAACCAATGAATTCAAATCCTTTTTTCACCATACGAGGCTCATCTTGTTTCTAAACATCCATCACACTTCACTGATGACCGTCTGGACCCTTCTCATTTTTTTCTTAGTCCACGGTTTTTTCGAAGATTATTCTTAATAGCTTTACTAGAGCAATATTCAAGCTAATTCGTTCTCCTCTCAACAGCTCCAGCCACCATTCATCATATGTTCTGTCGGCGTAATTTTTGGTGCTTTCACCAAGCAATAGTCTTCTTTTGTCTTTTAGCCTTGGGCGGAACATTACCAAGTGCTTCAAATCTTCTTCCACCTCCGGCTCTGCACACCAACGCCAGCCTATGTTATTTTCTTCCTTTCCCCAATGTTTTGTTATTGCCCTTGTTGGAAACAGATTTAATATAAATCTGAGAATTTGATCCCGAAAAAAAGAATTGGGAAATTGTTCTAAATATCTTGGCAGAGTGTTCAATTTTCGACGGTCTACAAAGTTTTTTCCATATCCTTTTAGTGGGTATCTTGCCTCTTGTGCAGCGTACCAGTCTGCTCTATACAATTTGATCTTTATTTTGTCAGTGTTTCCTATTAAGGTGTCTTCCGTTTCATCTAGATCCCAGAGTATGTCTGTGCATATCTGTTTCCTTTCTATCACTGTCTCTTTGCCCTTTTCACTGATAGCGTTGTTTATCGTCTTAAATGCTCTTTGACCTGGGCTGATGATACATTTTCTGTAGAACGCTAGGGTTTTCCATACCACTATACATTTTAGCACTGTTAGGCCCAGTTCCATCCTCAGGGCTTGCATAGGTGTACTTAGTGGGACCCTCATCACGTTGTTCCAGAAAACTCCCGCTATGACTGCCCAGTTTTCAACAATAAGATTTAATAAGCCACTATCTAGTCCCCATTTTTTTAGTGTATTCTATAATAAAGCTCTGTTTAGCACATTAAACGATGTTCTTTCGTCCAGAAAGTCCACATACCAAGGAGGATTACCAAAAGTAGCGGCCTTCCAAATGAGTGCGTTTATGCATAAGTTACAAGGGCTCATTCATATGCCTTTTCCAAATCCAGTCTGGAAATGGGATAAAATTGTACCCAGCTCTCCAATTTAGGTACTAATCTGGAAGCAAATAGTTTACTTAAGTGTCGAGGAGACCAATCAAACGATCGTTATTGGGATCGTCCATATCAGTTTTTTTGCATATCGGGGCTAAATTTGCGTCCGTCCATATTGCTGTTAAGACTTGAGTTTTTATTATATTATGAATTTATTTGAGGGGACTGCAGACTTGGACATTAAGATTGGGCGACACAAGGTGAAACACCCGGTCATAGTAGTAACTCCAGAGGGCACCCCTTGTTTACTAGGGAATGACCTCCTGAGAAGGTGTCACCCCTAATAGATTGCGTAAACAAGGTCCTCTAGACCCAGACTAGTCGACCAATAAAATTAAAACAGAGTGTCAACCATGTTAGTTTAAATGGCACCTGCCACATGGTTGAACAAAAATCTGACCAAGTAGAATTTCACTTCCAGAACAACCAAATTCCAGACGTGACAGTAATAGCAGTAGGACAACCATATTATGAAATAAGTGTTTCAAGATCGAGGACCAAAAATCTACATCTGTTTTGGTCACGCTAATTGGGAGCTCTGGAGTTCTTTGAACTCTTAATTATTGCCATAAGATCACCTTTACTTATCAATAAATCCCACTCTCCTTTAACATCTTGCTTGCATGTGTAGGAACCACAAATTTACTAACTCTATTAAATATTTACGAGCTACATTAAATAATAACATTAACGGTCTCATCAAAGAAAAGCTTGGATAAAAGTAGAACAATTAAGAGATGTTATGTTGATATTTGACAAATCACTGGTAAATTTCTAATAATCCTGATCACTACTGTTGTCTACGGTGCAGACCTTTTGGCCTGTTTTGATTTGAGAAAACTGGAAAAGCTTACCCATGGAAGACTTTTGGACTGATCTAAATCCACCACGCTGTTGCTGATTAATGTAGAGCTGGATAATATGACTTGGCAATCGATGGCAACAAGGCCACTAATTTCACTCGCAAGGTTCTGTCTGCAGAAGTCCATCTGATGGCCCTGATACCTACATTTGGCTCATAATACTTGGCACTTTAAATTTACTCTAGAACTTTTGCCTAGAGTCGATTATTGCGGGGCCCGGGATACAACAGGAACTCACCACAAAAGACGTTTGGGACTGTTGCAACTTTAAAACAACTCAGTAGTTTAAATGTGTTGTTTGTTACAAAATACAGTAAAAGATTAAAGAATGATGGCAAGAGAGAGCATTGCCTATTACTATCTCTAACCAAACATAATCAGAGGAGCTACACCCTCCCTAGTTTTAATCAATTGCTGACATTGCAAGTTGTAATAGACCCTAGATGAAAGATGAAGCCTAAAACATCTTTACACATCATGCATGACACGTGATCAGCCTTGAGTCAGCATTTCTGGAAGTTTCATTGAGCCTCAATAGAACCTTAGAATGGATTATCTGGAAAGAATGATTAGAGAGTGATGATACTTGCTAGATGTTAGCAATTTGATATTATTGCTAATATGTTGTAACTCACAGTTTTATGGTGTTAATTTTTGCCCCGTTTGTGTATTGATGCATATTTATATTTTGCTCTGTGAAAAAATAAGTTGTTATTAGTATTTTTCCACATTTATTTGATCAGCATGTGGGTGCCTGCAATGAATGGGAAGCTTAAAGAGCTGGGTTCACGCACATCAAGTGGACGTCTCCATATATGCAGCCATTTAAAGACCTTAACAAGGAAACACATTCCTCTTTCCACCTGTTACAGGGCACAATGCATCATTGACAACTTAAGGACCAAACCAAGAGACACGCATTCCATTTCTTTTTCATTTGTTTACAGATAAATACTGAAATCTGTATGTATTTGTAAAAATCAGTAAAAACGAAAGCACAGAGCCTTAGTTATAACTATTACGACTCAGTGTATAGACCCCCGCAAAGTACCTGCACGCAAAAGCATATTATGCGAGTTCCCTGTATTCATAGAATTGCAACCGCAAAGTAACCCTAGGCTCAAGTAGCGGCTGGAACGCCCACAACATGCCACTGCGCAAAGCAGATCCAGCCACATATGCCAACCGTTGCGCAGTCTGGATCCCCGCTAACATGCACCTCGTCAACACTGCGGGGCGCCTCCTGCAATCAAGGCAGTACCCCGGTGATATGGCATACAGTCCCGCGTAAAGCCCAACCTCACCCGGATAAAATGCGTTACATGTCACGTAACTCAAGTTGGCCCCCAGTAAATCTGTGTGCGAACCGCAGTAAATGACGGCTGCACCCCGCTGATCTGTATACACGCACCCCTAACTTCAATCGTCACCTCAACTGCGTGCTGACACCCCTAAATTCCTGGAAGTACCATACCTGTGCCCGTTGTTTCCTATGCGATTTGGTCTTTGCACGTCCTTTCATGTGGCGTTAGAATTGCAAGCTTTTCGTGTATCCTCACCCAACGTGACGCTGAACAGTCAGATCCATGAATATGCTTGTGTTTGCGCATTGCTGGGTGTGCGATTCATTTGCGTAGCCCGTCCCTCAACACACCCACGTAAGTCCTTGTTCTTCCTCATTCTGTGTAGGGAATAGGGAATATGCATGTTCTGCCTCCTATTTATTTCCTTGTGTAGGCAAGTCCCACACTTTGGATGGAGTTTCGCGCAGAGAGCCGACTGCACACAAAAACGGGACGGACCTGCGCGTAGTCCCCTCAAGGTCCCAGAAATGCATGCAAAGTCTGATCCATAAATCGACGGAAGGAGTTTTGCAAGCTGATTACTGCTTTCAGCGTGCAAAAAATTCTGTAACTAAGGCCCTTAGTCTTGTCTAGTGCAATATTAATCTAATTTTTCTTATCTGTTTTTATGATAATGATATGTTATTTAAATAGCACTTTCGCCAAAACGCTTTACAGACAACATATTTACATACAATCTCACCCAACTGAAGTTGGTACTCATTTATCGACCTTGTAAGGATGAAAGGTTGAGTTGGCCTTGCCGGGATTAGAACCTGTGACCTGCAGATCACACATAGATTCCAGCAGTGACCGTCTGAGCTATCTCACCATAAAAGGCAAAGGCTCTGGATCCTATTTGCCTTTTGGTTAAGAAAGATTGCTCGGGAGAATCTTCAAGTCATATTGCTTCTGTACTGAATTAAGGGCCAGTATATATGTTAATGCCACGCTGTGTTAAGCACGTGTTTTTGTCACGATTCTGATTTGTAAGCTACTGTCCTCGTTCAGGAAAGCGGCCTTGTATCCTCTTCCGCAGGACTCTTCTTACAGTGTCAGTTTACTACAACAGGTGCACTAATTCTGCTATTATTTAAAGAGTCATTACAGCATTATGGGATCACTGTTAAAATACACGTGCTATGACAACGCAGGTCCAGGCTCGAGTCATGTCTCACTCGGTTGGTATAAAGGATTTTCATACCAGAGATAGCTCAGTGGGCTTATGCACCATCTGTTATGGCAGGGCAATCTGGAGTTCACTGGTGCTATTTCTAGAAAGGTGACCTCCTGTCTTCCCCCCTCTGTGCCAGAAATATCAAAAGCCAAGTCATAAACATTGTTTGCTGTGTTTCCAGATGGTTTACAGGAATTGCAGCAGTGTGAAGTGCACCACTGCTGCTCTGATCATGCTCTGAACATGCTTCATGACAATGCTGTGTCCTTACTATACATCCCTCACTGCACCACCTGCTCTGCTCGCTTAAGAGCTCCAATTAAAGAAGGGTCGTTTGTCACCAATGTGTATTACCTCCATGTCCCTCTTCCTCGTCCCAGTACTTACCTCTGAGGCCCCGCCTCCACTCAACCACTCAAGAAACCCGTCTTCACTTTCCACAAGCCCCAGCTTTAAATGTCCTGCCCTCCGGCCAGGAGTGTTTCGGATAACTTTGCAGTGCACAAAACACCCAATGGACTTAGGCAAATGAAGCTAGAGAGATCACTTGTATAACAAACATTTATTATTTAATATATTTGTATCAAAATATTGTGATTATTTCAAAAAACACTTTCAATATTGTTTGTTCATGGCAAATCATATATCACAATTGTCAAACATCTTTCTCTTCTCTCTCACCATTCATTCTCATTTTAATTTCACACACTCAATGATTACTTCATACACAAAAAACGTGAAACACAGGTAATGACATCTAACGTAAAACAATCCCCTTGGTAACAGTATTGTTCCACCACAGACACTGTTTCGTGTGTGTTCCTAGAATATCAAAACTCGCTTTTCTACAAGATCTACATATGTTTCGGTCGTGTTGTGGCCCAATCGGCCCAATATTTTCTGACCTTCATCAGGGTCAACCCAACTGCAGGTATAACCCAATAACACAAGGTGAGTGATGCCCCCTGGGGCTCCTCTATACAATCAAACAAACAATAACAAACCATTAATCTCTAGTTTCTCTCTTTTTGACAACACAGCAATCGTGTGTGTATCCATCCACAATGATGGTACCAGTCAACACTCACCTCCAACCTATCGTGTCGGGGGTAGTAACAACAACGGAACTAATCCTTCACGCTTCTGTCCTCACACTCACAGGAGCCTGAAATACATTTCGAGAGAATGTCCTCAATATTCACACTATTCTCTCGTTCTCTTAATAACATCTCACCACATGGACTCAGAGTTATGAGGTATTAAGAGAACTCTCGACTTATTTAGTCATATGATTTAATGGGTCTGTTGAATCTCATGTCTTTGTATAGTGTCAACCGATCCTCAGTACTTTCCAGGATCCAGTTTTTACTGAGGATAACTTTGCAGGGCATAAATCCCCTCCTGTGGGGTGCACTCCTGGTCTCCCCTGCAGGTTTTTGGGGGCCAGTTGAGTGAGGGTACATCTCCCAGACTCTCTGCGGGGAGTGAGACTTTTGGGAGGTGCCGCTTCCAGTCGGCTTGCTGACTGCTCCAAGTTATCGGGCCAGAGCGTGCCGGTGAGTGCTGGGGGATTTCTGTGTGATTTTGCGTGTGTTCAGTGGGGCTGGGTGTATGGGGGATTAAGGCACAGCCCTCACCCACTTTTGATTTCTTCCTGTGTCTGGGACTTGTCAGCTGAGGAGAGGCATCAGGCATTTGCCAGGGGCTCACCTGGCCGCGGAGCTGCGGGCTATGGGGCCCCTGCGTGGCTGTTTCAGTGGCCACGCTGCCGGCTGGGGAGTTTTATTTGTATATTTATTTCTCTGCCGCCTCAGCTTGGGCAGGTATGCTGTGGGGATGGGCTTGTTGCCAGGGTGCGGCGAAGCCGGTACTTGGTTGGTTTGTTCCCACACTGCGGGATTTAAAGGTAGCAGTGTGTTTTTCATTTTGGTTTTCACTGTACTCAGAGGCTGACCGGCCCCCGAAGGGGGCGCTAGAGGGACAGCCTACATAGCGGGCTGTCCCTTCTGGCCACCCCCTTCCGGTCTCTGGTCAAGCCTCTCTCCTCTTCCTCTCCTCCTCTGAAGGGGAAGAGGCGTTTCCAGGTGGACCTGGCTTCCGGTCAGGTCCCCCTGCGGACACTTATAAGGGCGGGAGCTGCTGGCCATCAGTCTCTTTGCCCAGCAGCTCCCGCCCAGTGTGAATTAACACAGCATCGATCGGTCGTCACAACGGAATTGGTAAGTATCGGGGGGAGGGGAGAAGGGTCTGCTCGCTGGCCGCCGCGCCAGCTGGAGCGGACCCGAGGAATGCATTAGATGATGAATGGTACGATTCCCAGCGCTGGGGCCCCCCCCTCTCGTTTTCAGTTTGAATTGCGGACTGCGTGGTTAGAACGCGCCGAACTGGAGAGGTCCAGATGCTTTGTCAGGTCAACCGTGTTGCTTTATGTAATCTGGGCCGCCGAGTGATGCATAGCCGATCTCGGTGGCACAGTGGGGTCGCGTCAGTCCTCTGACTTCAAAAAAAAAAAAAAAATTAATTTTTCTAAGGTATTGTGATAAAGAATTACGTTGTTATTATGGTCGGTTCGGGGATTTTATGGCCACCGTGCCGCATGCATGTATCAGGGCCGCCGTGCCTCATGTGTCCACAAAGGAATTTTTACCACAAAGGAATTTTTATGGCGTGTTCTGTTTGTATTATGGCCGCCGTGCCGCAGTTATGTGCCTCGTGTATTCAAAGCCGAATTTTATGTTGATTCTGTTTATATTATGGCATGCCGCATGCATGTATCAGGGCCGCCGTGCCTCATGTACCCACAATGGAATTTTTATGGCGTGTTCTGTTAGTATTATGGCCGCCGTGCCGCAGTTATGTGCCTCGTGTATTCAAAGCCGAATTTTATGTTGGTTCTGTTTATATTATGGCGTGCCGCATGCATGTATCAGGGCCGCCGTGCCTCATGTGTCCACAAAGGAATTTTTTATCACAAAGGAATTTTTATGGCGTGTTCTGTTTGTATTATGGCCGCCGTGCCGCATTTATGTGCCTCATGTGTTCGAAGCCGAATTTTATGTTGGTTCTGTTTATATTATGGCCTTCGAACCGCGGGGATGTTAACAGGGCCGCCGTGCATCAGGGTAGTTAAAGATGCCTAGCATGGCCGGCTCTTTTTATATTAAGGCGCTGTGCCGCGTTTATTTACAAGAGCACCGAGTTTCGGGTGTTCGAGGTAGCTTCATTTGGTCTGTTCTGTTGTCGAGCTAGATTCTGTAGGAGTGGCACAGTGAGTAGAGCGCTCGCTTTGATATCCGTGCAGAGCCTGCTAACGCAGGTTCGAATCCCGGCGGGGGACATAGTCAGCCTTTTCATCCGCCGCAGATACCCAGAGGGTTCGTAGCACTATAATAGTGCCAAAATATTAGTATTTCTGAATTGGTTGGGGGTTCGAGCCAAACCGCCAACGGAAAAATTCGCAAATAGTTGCAAAACTAATTATGAATTTAAATTAGGGCTGCCGTAGTGCGGGTTCGAGCGGGGCCCCGCGCCTCGGGTACGCAAAGATGTCTGGTCTCCCCCCCTTGACCATAACTGTTCTTTGGCCGCGATCTGGGGCGCCGCAATGAGGGTATTGTGGGCGCAAACCGCGGAGGGATGGGGTTGGAACTGTCGCTGAGCAACAAGGGAATGGCCGCCGTGCCAGGCTGGTGTTTGGGACTCTCTATTTTGAGTAGCCGATACCTGAGGGTTCATAGCGCTTGATAAATGCCAAGTGATTTAACAGTAACGCAGTAAGCTTTGTCTATTAGGTTCATTTCAGCCCTCCAGCCTGCCTATTGTATGCAATTTGGCAGGGCCACAAATGTTTTCTTTTTCCCGAGCATGGGGCGCCGCATCAGGCGGGCCTGAGTATTTGTGCCAAACCACTGCAACTCCCCCACAACACCCCCCCCACCCCCCCCACGGCAGATGACTGGGGTTTAACCAAAAGCCCTCGCAAAACCGGGAAGGCTGGGGGCACAGAGGAGGCGCTTTGTGCAGAATGCGGAACACGTTAACACAGCTGCTCCTCCAGAAAAGGGAAGCAAGGTTGATTTCCGAGGGGTTTTTTGGCAGGTTTATTCGGTTTTGCACATTATGTTGAACTTCATGCTTTATTTTGAATACAGGTCGGGCAAAGAAGCTGCAAATAAGAGGGATCTAACCCCCCCCCCTTTTTTCCAAAAGACAGAAGAGTGGTAAGGTACAGGGCATGTAATACTGTTTTTTCATCAAGTTGGCGACAGGGGGCTAGTAAGGCACTTCTGGGGCCAAGCACCGTTTAATCCACTAAAGAGGGTATTGATTGAACTGTTTCTCATTCCAGTATAGGATGTCGTCTGTGGAGGATTCTCAGGACCTGTTCCACTCAATTGAGGAAGTGCCCAACACCCCGGGTTCAAGTGAGGAAGAGGACGAAGGTGCCATATGGGCGTTATTCCGAGAAAGGATGCGCAGTGAGGGGAAGGGCTGGGCTAAGGAAGTGTTAGCCAGGAAGCAACCGCTGCCCCCCCAACAAGTGGTGGTAGAGGCGCAAATCTGTCCAACCCCCGTGGTTGACACCCCCCCCCCAGCGAAATCACACCAAAGCCCTTACCGGCAAAGAGAAAACGCCAGCAGAAGGGTAAGAAAACGGAGGTGTGGCAAATGTCGCCTGCTGTTCAAATTACAAGTGAACTTGGGCAAGGGGTGATGGCGGGGCCAGGGGTTATGAGTATAAATCAAGCGCAATTGACCATCGCACCACCCCTGTTACAGGTGTCTGCGGCTAACTCAGAGGTGACACCATCAATCAGCGGTGCTGTTGGGAATGAAAGGTTTGGGATGATTTTGGAGGAACTGTTGTTGTTAGTTAAGGGCAGTGGGGCGCCTGCTGTGGTGGCAGCGGACAAATTACCAGTTGCTAGGAGCGTGTGGGAGGGTACCAATGTGGGCACTACTAATAACAATCCACCCACAGTTTCCACACCCACCGCCCCTGCAACAGCCCTGGGGCCAGGCATGAACTCGGTCATCCCTACTCTTCCCCCACCTACCGTACCTTTGGATGCTGTGCAGCCCGTGACAGTCGCACCCTTGTTGTCAGGCAGGTCATCCTTGGCATGGCATATACCACAGGAAATTAAGGAACAGATATGGGCTAGGAAGAATATCGACATATTCAGCCTGTTGGCTATAGAAGATGCCGGGCCCAATGTCACCTTAAGTGCAGAGGAGAATAATAAGAGGCACCGTAAGTATCACCCAGAGGAGAACATCGCTAACTGGGAGAAAGCGTTCGCTATACTGTCAGTAATAGTGATGGAAAGGAATCCTGAGCAGGGACCATGTTTGGTCATATATAGGGAATCCATTTTAGAGGAAGCAAAAGAGTACGGTTCTACCGGGTGGATTGATTATGACAGGAAATTTAGATTTATGATGGAGCAATGCCCCGAGATGACTTGGGATCAAAAGATGATGGATGGTTGGGTCTCTTTCATGGGTGGTAAGCAAAGGAAGAGCATTGGATGGGCTGATGTACAAAAAAGCGGTAAGAGTAATTGGTATGGTAAGCAAAATAGTGGGGGTAAGGGGCAACCCTTTCACAATGCCCCCCAGGGACGGGGGGGTCAGGAGTCAGGAGCCACAGGATCTGGTGTTGCAAAGGGAAATAAAGAGGAGAAGAAAACAGGGAACAGAAAATGCTGTTATTTTAATAAAGGCAGCTGCAACTGGGGTCCGAAGTGTAGGTACAGCCACGAATGTGGGAAATGTGGCGGGAACCACCCCCTGGTCAAGTGTTTCAAGCGGGAAGGTTTCTCCGCTGGCAGGGGTCAGCGCAAAGGCCAGTAAGTCCACTACCTTTTCCCTCCCGCCCCCGGCAATCAGTGCAGCAGCACAGAAACTGGATTTGTCCACTAAGGGCCCCTCTCCAGTTAACTTACAGGTGTTAGGTGAACATCTAAACCACTACCCCAAACAGCGCGAGAGGGATTTGCTATTTCGGGGTTTCACGGAAGGGTTTGTTATCCCTTACGAGGGACCACACACCTGCCGCTTTGCCAAGAACCTACCTTCAGCAAGGGACCTGCCGGGGGAAGTTGATAGAAAAGTGAGCAAAGAACTGGAGCTAGGCAGAATTGCGGGGCCATTTGATGCCCCACCCCTCCCTAACTTTATTGTGTCACCACTGGGCATAGTTCCCAAAAAGGAGAAAGGTAAGTACAGGCTCATCCACCACCTTTCATACCCAAAAGGAGAGTCTGTCAACGATTGGTTGAGCCCTGAGACATGCTCTGTCCACTATGCTTCTTTTGACCAGGCTATGCTGGTTGTGGCCAACATGGGGAAAGGGGCTTTGATGGCCAAGGTGGATATAGAATCTGCATTTCGCTTGTTGCCTGTAAATCCGGCCAGCTTTCATTTGTTGGGGTTCCATTGGAAGGAGGGTTTCTTTGTGGATAAGTGCATGCCCATGGGGTGCTCAGTGTCTTGTTCCTTTTTCGAAGCATTCAGCACGTTCCTTGAATGGGCGGCGCGCAGAAGAGAGCAGCGGGGGGCAATGGTCCATTACCTGGACGATTTTCTATTCACTGGCAAGGATGGGTCCGATGACTGTTCAAGTGCAATGTCTGCCTTTCAGCAAATGATGGGAGAGATGGGGGTTCCCTTAGCGCCTGGGAAGACAGAGGGTCCATGTAGGGTTTTAACATTCCTTGGCATTGAGATTGACACTGTTAAGGGGACCTGCAGGTTACCAGAGGACAAAGTCGAAGGCCTAAACGCTGAGATTAGGAATAATTTGTCGAAGGACAAGACCACCCTGGAGAAGATGCAGCAACTCCTGGGTAAGCTGAATTTTGCGGCCAAAGTCATCCCGGCAGGGAGGGTCTTTGCACGAAGGCTAGCCAGGGCAACAGCTGGTGTGGCTCAGAAGCAGCACCACATTAGATTAAGCGCTGCCCTCAAAGAGGACTTGAAGATGTGGTGCAGATTCTTAGATAGCTTCAATGGGGTTCAGTTATGGCGAACCCTGTGGGAAACCAGCGCTGAGCTACAGATGTTTTCGGATGCTGCAGGAAGCGAAGGTTTCGGTGTGATCCTAGGGCCCGAGTGGTGTGCTCAGAAGTGGCCACAGCAATGGCACAAGAAGGGCAGAACAAAAAACATAATGGTCCTAGAGATGTTCCCCATTGTAGTCGCATTGTTGTTGTGGCCTACAATTCTGGCCAACAAGAGGGTTCGTTTTTGGTCCGACAACAATGCGGTAGTCCAAGCCATTAACTTACAGTCTGCTTCTTGCCCAGCAATGTTGAGCTTGCTCAGAAAACTAGTGGAAGTATGTTTATATCATAACATTGAATTTAGGGCTCGACATGTGCCGGGCACTGCAAATGTTGCTGCTGACGCTCTTTCTCGCTTTCAGTGGTCCAAGTTCCGGAATGCCCACCCGGAGGGCAAGCTGGAGGGAGCACAGTTCAAAAAGGAATGGTGGCAGTTGGTGGTGTGGACAGGGCACTCGCAGAGTTGAGTGAGCGCTCACTCACGCCCGGAGTAAGATGCAGATACCAGCAAGGTTATGGTAAGTTCAAGAGCGTGATTTCTTATCTACAGTGCGAAAAACAGACTGCGGAGGAACAGGTACGCACTTTTGTGGTTTGGGCGCACTCAGAAGGATTGTCAAAGAGTTGGGCGGCGTCGCACCTGGCGGCGGTTGCCTTCCACTCCAAGTTGGAGGGGAGGGGTGATCCCACAAAGGGGTTTTTGGTGTGCTCGGCATTGAAAGGCTGGGCCCGTTCGGAGCCAAGGTCCGAGGACGTGCGCAAACCAATTGACTTTGGGTTATTGGTGAGGTTGTTGGCCACATTACCTAGCATATGCTTCGGCGAATACGAAACGGCGCTATTCAGGTGGGCGTTCGCATGGGCCTTTTTTGGGGCCTTCAGGATTAGTGAGCTAGTTTCTGCATCCAAGAAAGACACATCTGGGAGGGCCATTGCTTTGGGGGATGCATCCCTGTGCCACAAAGACTCAGGTGAAGGGGTCAGTATATGGTTGAGGAAAATCAAGACGGATCAGCAAGGAAAGGGTTTTCACATATGCCTACATGGGGCCCCCCTGGCGGATTGCTGCCCTGTGCACCTTTTCAAGAGGTTTATACAAATAAGAGCTACAAGCACTGGCCCCCCGCTAACCCACGCCGACACTTCCCCCCTCTCTGTATTTCAATTTCGCAAGGTGCTGACAATGGCCTTGAAGGCCTTGGGAATTCAGGGGGAAGGGTGGTCTACCCATAGTTTCAGGATAGGCGCGGCTACCACTGCCTTTCAGCAGGGCATGTCTCCACGGGCAATCATGAAGGTGGGGAGGTGGGAGTCGGGCCGTTATCGATTGTATGTCCGCCCCCAGCATAATGCATCCCCTGAAGAATACTAGATACAGAGGGCACTCAAGGGCGGGGCGGGGTAGTGTGTGTTGGATCCGGGCGGATCAAAGGATTTATGGGATGGTATGTTTTTTCCCCTTAGATGATGCAGTATGGCTGATCGGCCACTCATTTGTGACACGCGCTGAAAAAAGGGCCAGGCAATGGACGATCGGCCACAACCTGGGTTTCAAGGCTACCGAATGTGTGTGGCTGGGCACTCCGGGCATGAGGTGGCATTCCTTGCTGCCGGCAATTCACTGGCGACTCCAGTGGCGGCGGGCACCAAAGTGGTTAGTTATTCATTTGGGGGGCAACGATCTGGCCAAGTTGGGTCGCGGACGCTTGCTCGCACAAATACAGGTTACTTTTCGTATAATGGCGCACGAGTTGCCAGGCACAGAAATATTCTGGTCAGAAGTCGTGCAAAGGCAAGTATGGAGAGACGCCATTTCTGTAGCCGGCATGGAGAAGTCCAGAAAGCGCCTCAACAGAAGTGTTGCGAAATTCACCAAGGCAGAGGGCCTGGGGTACGTGGGGCACTGCTGTTTGAGCTCCTTGCCTTCCCATTTTGAAGCGGATGGGGTCCACCTATCTGATAAAGGCAACGATGTTTTCCTAACGGCTTTATTGGGCGAGCTAAAGAGGGCAGGTTGCAGATGAATTCAATGGTGAGTAAGGCAAGCTGTAATTGTCTAGTAAAATTGAAAGAATTCAATGGTGAGTAAGGCAAGCTGTAATTGTCTAGTAAATGGGAAAGAGAAGCAAGGTCCTAGGGTTTGGGGGCATTGATGGCAGCGTCAGTCACCATCAAAGCGTGGCGGAGTATCGGGGCGGTCCTAGCCAATGAGGTACTTCACGCTGCAGCTGCAGCGGCTCGGGATTGGCCGGGCTCGAGCCGATCCCTCGACGGGCACTGACTCCCTTCCTTAGGGCTTTAGGCCAACAATCATCCTGGTCAGTGCCCCTGGTTCCTGCTGGCTGTGCCAGTGTAGCTGGAAGAACCAGCAGTTTGTCAGTTTGGCCAGTGGCTAAAGTGGTGACATGGTTCACCCGTATCTGACTGTTTGTAATGTGGCTGGGACCGTCCCAAGTTGTCTTGCTCCAAAATAAACTGTGACCTTGTGTTTTTCCAAAGAACTTTAATACAGTTGTCTGTGTATTCATTTATTCATTTCATAGTGTTATGATAATGACCTAAGGAGGTGGGGGTGTCCAATGGGGATCTCCCCGCTCTGCCTGCGTGCACTATGGGGAAACGTGGCGAAGCATCGTCACCTGGAGTCCTCGTCTTCTTCTGACTCACTGAGGCCTCAGCGGTTTTCCTGTCCCAAAAGACTAATAAAGATTTGCTGTGGCTGGCTGCTCGCAAACATGGGAGTAGGGGCAACTTCAAGCCAGCGCTGCAAGGGTACCAGGCGTGGGCAGGGAACCTGTGGCCCATGGCTGACAGGTCAGGGAGAGGGCGGGGGCAGCCTGAGCACAAGGATACCGCATACCCCCTCTCCCCTCGCCCCAATTACTCTTTTATGTCCCCCCCCCACCCCCGGGAGCAGTCACAACAACACCAGACAAGCAGGAGGAAGGAAGGGCAAGGTGGACTCAACACCTTGCCCTTCTTCACAATGAGGTGTCAAGCACCCAAGTCAGGAGAGGAAGGAACCAGACAGGGACCAACAGGGAAAGCACCTCGGGGTGCGGCATGCCGTCGGTGTCTGCCGGCCGGGGGGCTGGTAACACAGCCCCCCACACAGGCACAACAAAGACCCAGGGCCAGCCCCTGGGTCCAACATAAGGAGCTGCTTTGGCAGCAGAAACCAGAAATCAGTTAGGGACCCTGCATGTGACAAAAGCGAAAAGAGTACTTTGCGCACAAAGAGTCGCTCTCTTCTTTTTCCCAGAACCCTCCCACCCTAGAAAAAGGGAGAGAAGAAAGAGAAAGAAGACAGTTCACCATACGGTGGCCACACTGTTGTGGGACAAGGAAGGCGGCATGGGCCAGAGGGTGCAACCTCAGGACCCGGTGCCCAAAAGTACAGCATATTATGGTTACTGTAATTATGATTATGTTTGTTTATTAGCATAATTAATGCAATAAAATTCCACAGCATTTTATTGCCAACACTCACCCAATGTTTTCTTGTATTACATGGAGGTGGGTGAGATACATGTTTCTATCCAGATTTGTGTTTTTATCCGGTCTGCATCTGGGTCCACTGGTTACTCTTCCTATTCTCTGTCTTCTGGGACTGAAGCCTCATCCTTGGATGACCCTTCTTTGGAGGTGGATGCTGAGGCGAAGTACCTGCACCGTGATGCTGTGGCTGCTGTCTTAACGCAGTTGTCAGACTGGATGTGGTTTTCAGAGCCTTTGGTCCAGGCTAACTATTCCAATCCCTCTATTAGACAGTACAAACCCACGGACGGGGTTGCCGCTTATTGCAGATATTCTCAGGAAGATCCTAAGGGATGGAAGGACCCTGAACGTCAATACTTGCTCTCAGACTCTGTTGAGGTGGACAATATTCTTGCCAGTCTGGCAGAGCAGTCCTACATGTCGGGTGAGGAGGTGGCTGTCCAGGACAAGGTAGATCGCAAGGTTAACTCGGGCCTTATGAAGCACTAGGTGGAGTTGTTGTCGGACCTGGCCTATGATGATGTGCGTGGTGCTGCTATGGCATTGGGTGCAAGTATTTCAGCTCAGGCATGTTCATCTTCGGTATTGGAAGTCTGAAAGTCTGCAGAAGATGGCGGCTCTTAAAATTCCTTTCAAAAGGGCAAAACCTTTCAGTGATATGTTGGAGGACAAGGGCCACAAGGTGTTCTGTGTGAACAAATATGCAGAAAAGCTGCGTAGAAAGCCTCCCTCAGCCTCCAAGAAATCCTCTGACAGGTCGAGCACTGTTTTTTCTGGTTCCAAGTCCCATTCCTTTCATAGACCTCGGAAGGGGGGTGTTGCTCCACCTCGCACCTCTCACTCTTCGGGCCCTGTGCAGAAGTCCTATGGTTCCAGTGGGCCAGTGGGCAGTCATCTACTGCTGTTTATTCCGGTGTGGATCCAGTTGTGTTCCGACACGTGGGGTCTTCGAGCTGTGTGGGATGGGTATCAAGTGGACTTCCTGTCTCCCCTGGTTCAGCCCTTCTTGGTCTGGATGCCACTTCCTCGCAAGCTACAGCCCTGTCAGAGTTGTATCAGAAGAACACTATTGTGCTAGTCTTTCAAGCTCAGCGGGATCAGGGTTTTTACTCAAGGTTTTTTCTAGATCCAAAACCTTCTGGGAAGTTAAGCCTTGTCCTCGATGTCAGTCACTTGAACTGTATCATCAGGAGGGAACGGTACAAGATGGAGACTCTGCAGAACATTCTCCCTCTGGTTTAGAAAGGGGATTGGTTGGCATCCTTGGATCTCCAGGACACTTACTACATGCGACTCTGCGCCCCTCCCATATCAAGCACTTCTATTGTTCTGTGGGTCATCAACATTTTCAATGACTGGTTCTCCCGTTTGGGTTGCGTTCAGCTCCTCCGTGTTTACCAAGTTGGTGGCTCTCCTAGTTGCTCATCTTTCCCTACAAGGTTTTCAGCCATTTCCCTAACTGAACGACTGGCTTGTCAAGGCAATGCGGCGGGATACAGTTCTGGTGCATCTCTGTCTGGTCTGACCGGCTCTACGAGACTGGGGGTTCTGATCGAGTGGACCAAATCCGACCTGTGTCCCTCCCAGGATCTGGTTTTCATTGGGGCCCAGTTTTGAAACAGGGTGGGGAAGGTCGTCATGCCTCTGATGAGGGTCCGGCGTCTTCTGTCTGTTCTCAGGGTTTTCAGGTGGATGTAGGCCCCGGCTCACATGTTACTTGCTCTGCAGGGGCACATGGCCTGCCTCCATCTGTGTCCCCTGGTCTCCTACCTTCTGTCCCACTGTCTCTGGCTCTCAGGCGTACAAGGTCTCTGTCCTGATCTCTTGAGTTCTGAAGGTGGGTCTGCTGTGGTGGCTGCAGGTCTGGAATCTCTGGGTGGTGGTGGACCTGGTTCATCCCGTGCAGAATACTCTTACTACCGATGCCAGTAGGTGGGGGTGGGGAGCCACTCTGGTGTTCTATTTGGTGCAGGGCATGTGGGAGCCATAGGGGCTTCATTGTTCGTCCCACTGGAAGAAATTATGTGCCGTTCACCAGGCCCTGTTGTTTTTCGGGGAGTCCCTGAGGGGCAAGGCGTAGGTGGTCAGGATGGATAACATGATGGACTTGGCCTATGTCAATCGTCAGGGGGGCAAGGGTTGCTCCTTGAATGCCCTGGCCTGTCTGATTGCTGCCTTGGAGGAGGAATATCTGGTGTCTCTGGAGGCCGCGCACATCAGGTGGCAGACAACTTTCAGGTGGAACGTCTCAGTAGGCGTTTCCTCTCTTCCCTGGATCCGGTCCTCTCAGACAGGCTGTTTGCAGAGATCTGCCACAGGTTTGGGTGTCTAGTTCTGGATCTCTTTGCCTCTTCACCCCCGACGAAGGTGCCCTTCTTCTACTCCCAGTTTCCATGAGTGGGTGCCTGGGGGTGGACACTGTGAATCTGGTATGGCCAAGGGGTCTCCTCTACACCTTCCTTCCTCTCCTTCTTGTTCCCCGGGTGGTGCAGCGGGTCTGGGGACCCAGGGCAACTGTTATGTTGGTGGCTCATTTCTGGAATTGTCGGGGTTGGTTCCCTTCCCTCCTGGAGCTCCAGGTTCGGAGGCCGTGGTTGGTTCTGAAGTGGCCTTGCCCTCTGTAAGTGGCGCTGGAGTGCAGGGTTCAGCAGATTCAATTGGAAGTTTGGTTCTTGCATGGTCTCGAGGGGTTTCCTGGTCCTGTGGTTGAGTCCATCATCCGGGCTAGGTGCCCTTCTACCTTGAAGTTCTATGACAGACACTGGGGACATTTCTGCCTTGCTGTCAGAGGTCACAGGTTCTCCCGCTTCTGTGTGGGTTGCCTTCTGTTCTTCAGTTTCTACCGGAGGGGTTAACAAGGGGCTGGCTGTGTCCACTCTTTGTTCCCAGTGGGCCTCCATTAAGATCCTCAAGGCAACTCTGAGGGCCGTACAGTGGAGGATGTCTTGGTGAGGAAGTTCCTTAGGGGTCTTTCTGCTTCTTGTCCCTGTCGTTATAAGGGCCTACCTCCGAAGGTTCCTCTGGTTTTGAAGCTTCTCCAGGGTCTGCTATGTGAGCCCCGTGAAGTCATCAACATCTGGCTCCTCACTCTCAAGATTGCCATTCTTATTGCGATCACGTCTGCCAGGGTCTGGGGCAGTTGGAGGCTTTGTTCTGTCACCCTCCCTTTTTGCAGTTTAGTTTAATTTAGTTAATTTTATTTGTAGAGTGTGCCAAGCCCGTAGGCATCTGGGCGCTATGCTTACAGGTTACAGGATACATTACAACAATATATTACAATAAGGACAATAGGCAGACAGACAGTGAAAATCGAGGGCATTATATTACATAGGTACAATTGTAAAACTTACAATGCAAATTGAAAGGAGATACATATATATGTACATAAAAGTTGATTCGCCCATGTGCACACAGTTAGAAGGCAATATGCAAGCACAGTGCACTGGAAAACGCGGGACGTGGTTAAACAACAGGGCAGACATCTTGCCCCAGAAGCCATACCTTAGCATTTTCCCTAAATAACAGGTAGGATGGTTCCCCTCTTAGTGATAAAGGGAGGGTGTTCCGTTTTTTAGCTGCAAGGACCGGGAAGCTTACTCCACCTGCTCTTTGTAGCTTGAACCGTGGGATATTGACGCAATGAGTCTGGGCAGTTCTAGTTGGCCGGGTTGAGGTGTAGCGGGTGATGCTGTTGGATAGATATTTAGGTGCCTCATCTGATAAACACTTGTGGGTGAGGACCACGTTTTGAGTGGAATTCTTTGCTTAATATTTATTTAGCCCGTTTAGCCAATTTAAGGCATATCTGGTTTCAGAAATATGTTGTTTCCTAGAGATGTTCAATGCTGCCTTAATGGCGTTGTTTTGAATTATTTGCATCGTGTCAAGGTTTTGTTGAGTGGTACCTGAATATAGTGCATTACAATCGTCCAATTTGGAGAGGACCAGGGCTCTTGCTATAGTGATACAATTTGACGGTGTCAAGAAGGGTCTACAGGCCGTGATAAGCTTGCAAATGTGAGCCGATGAGGAGGCCAAGGTGTTAGTCTGTCTTGATAATGATAAAGTGGAGTCGATGTATATGCCTAGAGTTTTTACAACCTTAGAGACTTTAATTATTTTACCATCAATAGTGAAGGAGGTGCATAGGTCGTCAAGCTTGTTTAGGTTGGCAGGCGATCCTAAAAGGAGCAGCTCTGTCTTCTCGTCATTGAGGCATAACCCATGCTTGGCCATCCAAGCTTGTATAATGAGGTAAATGTCATTGAGAGTTTTACTGTCTACAATGTAGTCACCAGTGATAGGGATAAGTATTTGGGCATCATCCGTGTAATAGGTATAGGTGACACCCAAATAGTCAAGATCATCAAATAGAGGCTTGGTGAATACATTATAGAGACTGGGGGGGGACACAGGACCCTTGGGGGACCACGCAGGTGACCAGGGTGGGTTCTGCCGAGGCTGAATGCGCAAAGACCCTTATGGATCTATTGTTAAGGAAACGCTGGATCCAGGCATTCGCTTGGTCTGAGAAGTGCGCAGCAGATGTTAGATGTTGGCATAGGAATTTATGGTTCACCAAATCGAAATGCCCCTGATAAATCAAGTAAGAGAAGCAGGGCTAGTTTAACCTTTGTCTTTCAGGATTTGGATTTGTACCTTGAGGTCGATCAGTGCTATTTCATTTCCATGTCTGGGTTTGAATCCTGACTGTCTGAGACCCAGCAGGTTATTGGATTCAAGGTATTGATGTATCTGCAGGTAGGTTGCTTGGTCTAGGATTTTCAATAAAAAGTGCACTGTTGTGAAAGGTCTGTAGTTTGAAGGATTATTTGGGTCTAAGGAGGGTTTTTCTAGAAGCAGAAATACCCAGGAGTCTTTTCGGTTATTGGGTCTGTGATGGATTTGAATGAATCATTAACAGAGGAACTGTTGAAAGCTGCATGTTCTTTCACAGTTACTCCCTGATTCTACTGTTTTGCGCTGTGACCCCATGTTTCTACCTAAGGTAGTGTCTCATTTTCACACTTTGCAGGACCTGGGTCTTCTGGCTTTTTTCCAGGACTCCCAGACTCCTGACAAGGTGGCTTGGCATGCCATTGATGTTCGACAGGCTGTCCTGGAGTACCTTTATAGGACGGAACTGTTCTGTTGGGTTGATCGCCTACATGTCATGTTTCGGGCTGCTGGTGCGGGGTGGAAGGACTAGGTGGTGTCCATCAGCACTAAGGCTTATGTGTCCGCTGGTTTTCCTGTGCCTGACCAGGTCCAGGGTCGTTCCACTAGGGTTATGGCGGGTTCCTGGGCTGATGCCTGCAGAGTGTCCCTGCAGGAGATCTGTAGGGCTACTACCTAGGCGCGTTCTGATCAGGGCACCTTTTTCAACCATTACAGGCTGAATGTGGCTCACCCCTCGGAAGACTCCTTTGGGATTGCCGTTTTGTCTGTTTGCATGTGAAGTTCTGGGGGATTAATTGTGTTGTCATTGGCTCTCTATGTCTCACTGGGACCTCTTCCCACTGGCTGTGGCTTGGTATACCTCAGAGGTAAGTACTGGAACAAGGAAAAGGACGTGGAGGTAATGCCCAGATTACTTACCAGTAATCTTCATTACTCCTAGTGCTAGCCTTCCTCTTCACAGTACTGCCGACCTTCCTCTGCCTCCCTGCAGGAAAGGTTACATGATCCGGCTTCAATATTGTTGACTGGGGTTTATGGGTAAAGAGGAGGTAATATAACTCAGAAGAAAAGAAAGTGTAGAAGAGTTCCTGGAGTGGAGGTGGGGCCTCAGTGTTAAGTACTGTGACGAGGAAAAGTAGGACTAGTAGTAATGAAGATTATCATCAAGTAATCCAAGAGCAGAATATATAGCTCAATGCTGGTTTTAGGTTCTGTTATTAAAATAGCTGAAACAATGCTACTTTAATTGAAATGCAAAAGTAGCTTATTAAAAGTTGGAAACAGTGGGTAAATGGAAGCTATATTTTTATAGCCACATTAACCAGGGGCAGCAGACTGATAATTCTTGAGAGGTAGGGTATGTTTTTAGCTATGGGTCATACGTGAAATCCTTTTAGCCACAATCTATTGCACTTGGAGTGGATGATTTATTCATGGAAAGTACATACGCGACATTTAGAAAAGCACTGTGTGAGAGTGATCTTTAGCAGACATAGAGATCTTCCTGCAGAACAAACTGTCTGAAATGAAATGGGTTGAGAGCAGCTATTAATCCACACCTTATCTTAATCTGTGTCACTTTGTAATGATTTTGTAGGCAACCAACAAAAATAAATACAACCTTCTTGACTCTGTGCGCCTTTTAAGGACTCGATTATTCTAAATAATACAGCATTCCAGGAAAGTTACATGGATAGTGCTTGTCATAGGTGAACTTATCTGCACATGTTATTCTGCTGTTTAATCTCTAATATATGTTCTGTTCCCGCCTCTTATAGGATGGGCAAATGTTGAATATATTTTCCTTTTCACTGTAGTGCAGAATGACTATTCCATAATGACTGATTCAGGCACAGATAATGCAGTCAAAAATGTCTCTAAAATAACACATCCAAATAGCCCTCCCGGTTGCTTGTTCCCCCTTTTTATTTGTTTTTCCACACTTTGTTGTGGAGTTCAGGGAGGGTCCGTTCTATATGAGGAATTCATGTTGCGAGTTCCATATTGATGACTGGGGGTGCAGCAAACTGAGCGTGGTTCACATTTTGCTCAGAACTGATACAATATTATCTTGCACGCACGCAAAAAGATAATGTATCAAATCTACTAAATGTAAAACCATACATGTACCGTAATATAAAAACACGAGAAATTCGTGAATCTCAATATAAATGCCCTTTTTACATGGAATCAGAACATAGTGGTTAGGGCTCTCTTGCAAAATGCACTTTGACTTCTAAACAGGTTTTCTTTCAGACGACTACATGAGTAAACTCAACCTTTTGCAGGCAGCATCTGTAGAAATAGCCTTGAGTTTCTGGTCTGCTAAGTCTTGGAGATAGTAGAGATAATCTCCTGATGTTTGAGAGCGTGACCAAAAGAGTTTTGTTGTTTATTCTGGTCAGTAGTCAAACACGGAATAAGCTAAATGCCTAAAGCCATTTAGGAGTTTCAATTGAGTGATAAAGTGGGAACCTTGTAGATTGGAAAAATTGCAAAGGAACAGATGTTATCTTGCCCTTTGTATTAATATCTTTATAGGGGATTAGTAATTTGTTCGGTTAAGTATTTTTCTGGGTCATCAGAGGTTGTATGTAGCTATATAACTTAGAAGGTCTTTTAAAAGTGCCAGATGTTTGTGGAATGGAGATGGATATCTATAGTTCAAGAGAAATAATGGTTAAGCAGACCTTCCTCTATTTGCAAAAATAAGTCAGCGAAACCATGTGCAATCATACTTAAAGTTAAAGGTTTTAGGCCAGTTATTGCTAGCAATGAATTATGTTTTCAATACTAATGTTTAAACTATGCACCAATGTCAGGATCTACTACACCCAATCCCAAAAAGAGGTGTGTTTTCAAATATGATATAAAGATAATAATGAAGATATGCCTGACCAATGAAAATTGAAGAATTAGGGAAAGATGGGATTTCTTTGAAGAAGTTTTGTCCAATCATATTTGGTGGGTGGAGAGTAATACATGTATCTGGGAGTGTTTTAAATTGTTGTAAAAAGTTTATAAACTGACAACTGGTGTTGTATTGTTTCCAATTGGGTTAGTTTGGTCCTGCAACACCATCTAACCATTCCCCAGAGCTTTGTACAATAAACTTGCTTTATGTACAACCGTGAACTTGCTTATTAAGTGGAGGGCCTTTTTTTATTTAAGGTGATTAAAGGTCCATCCCCACACCTCTTTGAGTTCCTCTCTCTGCCTGCCACTCCCTCTCCCACCCTTGTTTAACACTCCTTTCCTAGGGCGTCCCATACCTGGATACCCCAAGCAAATGACAGATATAGAGAATGTCTTTGGATTGGATGTGTTAGTGCTTGGAAAGGGCCAAGGGTCTCCATCTGTGCCTCACCACCATCAAGTAAAATATCAGCAACTATCTCCTGCCAAAAATAATACTTTAGGGCACATAACTGTATCACAAACCTTTGCAACCTCATTGCCATCCCTCCCATTGCCTTCCAACAATTCCCACCATCCCGCTCGCACAGACTCATGGTTATCAACACCCAGCCTACTGTGCAACGCACCTCACACATTGTGAACCTAATCGCAGTACTCAACCCAGACGCATTCTTCATCACAGAGATCTTATTTACTCCCACCTCCTCACATTAAGCTAACCCCCTTCCCATAACATGCAGCATTCCAGGCACTGACTGGATAGGAATGGCTGGTGTTGCTCTCGCAGTGGTCCATACATTAGCTTAGCTATGTTCCTTGAAGGACTCTATTACCCTGAATTCTATAGTGCTTGCCCAGCATGTTCCTGATCACCAGGTGAAACGGTTGTCTTCCACAAATGGAACCTTTTACAGGAGCTAAACAATCCCATCACAGCACCTTCAGTCACATACTCATTTACCATTTTCTTGAGGGATCTCAACTTACTCGGTTCTCAGACTGCCAATGGAGCAAACAACACCCTCCTGAACATCTTGGATTCAGTGGACAGAACTCAGAGACACCATCAATAACAGGTGCAACAAACATCACCTAATGCCCTCTGCATCCCTGCTATCGCACTTGAACACCAGGCCGTAATCTACATTCATATCTCCCATACCATGCCCAACCACTGGAACTGGACAAACCCACTAGCCTGTTATCCCACTCATTCAAGAACTTACATGAATCAGCTCCAGAACAAAGTATCCAAACTAAGCTACTATCCGTAATCCTACACAGATGAGGCTGCCATGACCCTGACAACTTACAACCAGACGATAAAAAACTCCAAAACGTTTCAACACACACACATGCACTCGGGAAGCTACGCCAGACTAGGGTTAGAACATCTGCTCCATGGTGCACAGACAAGCTAACGGGCAACATGAAATCTGGAGAAACGGAAAGAGTTGGTAAACAATAATTACATGAAACACTGTCACAATCTAAACACCAACTTGAGTCCACGCCGTGCACTCATCACCACACCCAAAGCAGCCTGCTATTCACCAATCATAGCATAGGCTGCTAACAGGAGGATGGCTCTCTTTGAGGTAGTCAGACATGGCTGTAACCCACAACCTGAACCAGAGAGCCCTGCATTGGATGTAATACCATCAACAATGTCTTCCTCGACATAGTAAACAACACCAGACAACACACTGACATAGCTACTCCACCTCCTCTTTAACCCAACTCCCTGGCCTGCAAAATGCCATCCTTGGGCCAATTGAACATGCCCTGACCAGGCCATATTCTGCCATCTCTTAAATCCTTATCTTCAAAAGACAACTTCATCCCACCTCCTTCGTGAAGGATATCCCTAATACAGCATTTACAACCTTCCTCCAGATCAACAACATGTTTTTATCATAAAGCATATTCTGCAGAGTGCTCTCAAATGGACCAATTGTTCCAGTTATAAAACAAACACTCAACCACAGCCATCTCCATAACCAGAGTCACATCTCTTGCCTGTGCCTCAGAGGCACATTCCGAGAGAAACTCCAGTGTTATGACTGTATCTCTCAACACAGACCTCTTGACGACTACCAATGCATCTTCAGACCCAGATACTGCACAGAGAGTGCAGCATTCCAGATAATGGACAAGGCCCTCTACATTATGTGTATGAAGGAGGGTAAGTCCCAATTTTTTGTTAAAGGGGGATTGAGCTGAAAACGGGACTTGGTTCTGGAAGGAAAACAAAGGAACACAAGCTCAATTACCCCTCTTTTCGTCCGCCTTGCAAGGGAACAGGGACAAAGGGATTTTTTGATAGATATATTTCTTATCTAAGAATCGCATAGAAGTATTTCATTATTCAGAGAGCAGTCAAATTAAAAACACAAATTTTAATAGTTTAAGTTATACACTTTTGTAAGTAGTCGGTGCTTTCCACAAGGCACCTCCAGACTTAGAAAGAAATACATGAAATTAAAAAGTCCAGCAAAAACACACACATATTCTGCTCGTGGTGTCTAGGGTTAGTAAAGTGACAATTCTGATAAGACACTTTATCAATTTAATTGTTAAATTTCTTATTCAGATTTGGGGAAACCAAGACATTAAGTGTACAGCATACAGATTTTAACGCTGCAAAAAACACAATTATTTTAGTGTCAGGATGTCTACATATGTTTCGGCACACAGTTTGCATCAACACCATCCCTGGTGTTCTGCTGTTTTAATTGTGGCCCTCTTCAGGACAGGATGTTGTTTTTCAAAATGACAAAAGTTCAGAAAACCCCAGGTATTCACGCTATTTTCCAGTGCTTTATATGCTTTTATAGTCAGACTCAAGATTTTTAGTTTTATTTGTAGCGACAGGTGGATTCACTGCCATGTCCTGTATGTCGTCATACAGTGGATTGCTTTTATCTTGTTTGGGCTTAGTAGTTGGTCCTTGCGTCGAAGTAATTCAGACTTTCAAACCTGATGATTTTGTCGAGGTCATATAATCCAGTTTGGCACTAGTTGTTTTTGCAAATACACGTTTCCCCTGTATGTAATTTCCTAAGGGTACCTTCTTTTTCTATTCAAAAAGACCTTCTGAATGATTCAGTAGGACGATCTTTTCTCATCGCAGTGCAGCTACTCTCAGTATCGACGAGTTGATTTTCCCGCGTCGATACTGAGAGGAGCTGCACTGCGATGAGAAAAGATCGTCCTACTGAATCATTCAGAAGGTCTTTTTGAATAGAAAAAGAAGGTACCCCTAGGAAATTACATACAGGGGAAACGTGTATTTGCAAAAACAACTAGTGCCAAACTGGATTATATGACCTCGACAAAATCATCAGGTTTAAAAGTCTGAATTACTTCGACGCAAGGACCAACTACTAAGCCCAAACAAGATAAAAGCAATCCACTGTATGACGACATACAGGACATGGCAGTGAATCCACCTGTCGCTACAAAAAAACCTAAAAATCTTGAGTCTGACTATAAAAGCATATAAAGCACTGGAAAATAGCGTGAATACCTGGGGTTTTCTGAACTTTTGTCATTTTGAAAAACAACATCCTGTCCTGAAGAGGGCCACAATTAAAACAGCAGAACACCAGGGATGGTGTTGATGCAAACTGTGTGCCGAAACATATGTAGACATCCTGACACTAAAATAATTGTGTTTTTTGCAGCATTAAAATCTGTATGCTGTACACTTAATGTCTTGGTTTCCCCAAATCTGAATAAGAAATTTAACAATTAAATTGACAAAGTGTCTTATCAGAATTGTCACTTTACTAACCCTAGACACCACGAGCAGAATATGTGTGTGTTTTTGCTGGACTTTTTAATTTCATGTATTTCTTTCTAAGTCTGGAGGTGCCTTGTGGAAAGCACCGACTACTTACAAAAGTGTATAACTTAAACTATTAAAATTTGTGTTTTTACTTTGACTGCTCTCTGAATAATGAAATACTTCTATGCGACTCTTAGATAAGAAATATATCTATCAAAAAATCCCTTTGTCCCTGTTCCCTTGCAAGGCGGACGAAAAGAGGGGTAATTGAGCTTGTGTTCCTTTGTTTTCCCTCTACATTATGGACAAGGGAGTACGAGACATTCTGGTTCTTCTCAACCTGCCGGCCCCGTTCTATCACAACACGCTAATGAACCAGCTCACCACCTGCATGGGGTTTGCCGATGCTGTCCTGAACTGGCTCGACTCCTACTTTGCAGACAAACACCTGGCTATTCAGATGGGCAACCCCAGATCTGAACTCAACCCAGTCATGTGCAAAGCCTGTCGGGGCTCCATCCTTTCACGGGGCATCTTCAATCTTTATATGGAGCCCCTAAGGGCAATCATTACCAATCCGGACTTCAATATCCTGACGACGCACGGTTCTATCTCAAAGCCAAATATGTACAGGGCGTCATCTTCCTCCGGGAATAACTTACACTCATCCACAGATGGATGAAAAGCACCTACCCCAGCTTAACACAGTCAAAACCGAATGTGTGTTACTCAGGAACACATCCAAACAAAATGGCTGCCAGTAGGATTCACACCCCAGCTCGAACCAAATGTCATATCGCTCAGATTCAGCATCAACAACAGACCATGTTACCAAGAAAGCCTAGACTGTTGGCTACCAGTTCTGCCTCCTAAATATTACTACTTTCTACCCAAAAAATAAATATGTGTTCTCTGTTTTTTAAACAAACTAAATACAGTTCCTCTGTACCTCATTGGAAGGTCCTCCTTTTTGATCTGTGCTTTTGATCGAGTTTTAATGGCACCTATTGAGGCACACACTTTAGTGTGTGTGTAGATGAAGAGAGGACATTGCGGAGGAAGCACATGTTTGCAGGTGGCCTAAGGCTACTAGGCTTTGGCTAAGGGGATGCTTTTGTTCCGCCCTTCATTTCGGGGCACAGATGGTACTCTAGTGTAGCTCCTTGAGAACGGGTTAGCACTACTATTAGTTACAGTTTAGGTGGCACTTTAATGGTTAGTTCTGGCTCATCAGTTGTGCTTTGGCATCACCTAGTGAGAGTTTTTGAGTTATAAAGGCGACTCTTCAGCAGCATGATTAGTTTAAGAAGCTGGATGGCACTTTAGTGGCAAAGAGAGAGAGAGTCAAGACATTGTTATGTGGCATGTAACAGATTGTTTCCGCTGAAAGACATGGGGGGGGGTGGAGAGCAGAGAGGGCAGCGACACTGCACTCCACTCCATGGCTTATTTGGCCATGCCGGCCATCTCCTGCAAGGTGAACCAGGGGATGCAGCCCCCTCAAGGTCTTGCCATACCCCCAACCCCCAAAAAAGAGGCCTTGCCAGCGGTGTTAACCACCTTGGGACCTGGGAGTGTGGGGGGCACTGGCGTTTCAGGCAGAGATGATTCCTCTCTAAATGTGTGGCAGCAAATTCAGAATGATTAGTATCCTAAGCGCCTGCACCACAGGATGTTGAGCCAGTATTTGTTTGCTTGGCCTAGGCATTGTGTTATGCCCTACAGCCATGAAAACACAAATGACCAGGGAGATGGAATGCCATTCACACCTCTGAGTGAGGGAGCATAATGCATACTTGCTCTAGCAGGCTGCCTACAACTGTCTAGCAAGATCCTGTGTTGCTTTTTATAACTGCACTGTTCCTCTTACAATTCCAACCTCTCAGTTACAAGAAAGCTACATTCCAAACCTATCAAGTTGATTCCTGTAATTTAAAGCATGTTTATTTTGTGTTGGAATGTAACGGTTGTTCCCATCATGCCTAATAAAACGGTTAACTCTAGCAAACAATAAATGGCAGGTGATGAGGCTTGGAAACAGATTTCTACAGCAGGTGCATAAACGGCAGAGGGCCCTGACAAATTACATTCAAAGTATATATTTGGCTGCATTAACTACTTGTGAAGAAGTGAAAAGATGAGGTTGGTAGCAAGGCTTTCAGTTAAACATTACCACTATAATTTCTCTGGGCAGTCTTCCACTCCACAAGTCTTTAGTAGGTCTGTGCCATTTCAGAAGGGGACAAGCCATTAGTCTTGGTTCTGCCATCAAAGAGCACAGTTCAATCTAGTTGCGAGGCCATGCCCACTCTGCACTGGAATACAAGCCCTGCAGGCATTCTTAATCCTTATGGTCTAGCAGTTTGGACGGTTCTGCACACATTATCAATACATCTTTATTAAAAATTGAATTTCTCCATTGACAAAATTAAGCACATAAATTCAATTCACACAGGAAACATAAAATGTCACACTGTTAACCCATAGAATTATTGATAGAGAAGTCCCAACCCCATCCTATCACAATTTAAAAAATCTAAATACACAAAGAATTAAACCACAACAAAAGTGCTACACTAACACATTCATGCAAACTATGAACTCAATTCATTACAACTCATTATAAAACACAACGCATCCCAGGAAAACCTAACACTATGCAAGCTAAAATGGTGTTTTAGACATTTACTACACAAATCGGAGTAGTTTTTGCAAAAAAAGTAAAAAGTGACACACGTCCATGGGGCTCTTGTCCCATTTCCTTTGAACATCTAACAGCAGCACCAGCACAGTCAAACAGACTGTGATTGGTTATTTATAACGCGCTTAATACCCAGAGGTTTCTAAGCGCGGACCCGGGGATCAAACCTGTGTTGCTCAAATCGTCTTGCTTCCAAGCCGAGCACATTACCCCTGAGCTATCCTCCCGAGACTAGAGGATTATTAATACCAGTGCTATGCAGTCTGCAGATTTCATACTGCATAATGTACCTCCTTGCATAGTATTTACATATCAAGTAGGATAAGGTGCACATGTGTTGTCTGCTCATCTCCATATCATGCCTTAATGCGTTCAGTTTAAGAATATGTTTTTAAGTAATTCAACAAAATATACTTAAAACCATCTAGATTTTTAAACTCCTACCTTACTAAAAGATTATGACCTTCCCTGTACCAAACACATTTATTAATTAAAGGGAACCCTTCTATTTCCCCCAATACTTTAGTCATGCAGGGGTTTTAAGAATATCGCAAGTATATTTTTAGGAAATAAGAAGCATACCTCAATTTTGTCTGAATTTCTATGCTTGGGATTCCCAATTCTAAGTGTACCACACAATTAGGGGTGCCTTGTGGAAGAGTTAATAGTCGCTTTAAGGTTTTGTTTTGTATTACCTCAGTGCCTCCAAATCTCACTGCCGTATAACAATAGGGTGTGCACCTTAGCATTATAACACCAAGAAACGTATCATGTAATCGGTCACCACGCATATGATAGTATTTGAACCTAGCTGATGTTTTTGGTGCAATAATTTCTATACGCTTTGGGAACTTCCCATTATTTATGCAAAAGTAATCCCAAATAACAATAGGAGTGAACGTCCTCAATAGGCTCCCCTTTTAAGTGCCACGAGTAATGCCTTCTCCTGCATGTTCAGCTATAAACTCTGGGCACTGAAATATTCCTCTGCATAGGTACGTCCTTACTGCTGCAGTCCCGCTGGCGTCAAGTCTAGAAGGGCTGCAGTCCCCCTGGCATCAAGTCTAGTGGGGCTGCAGTTCCCCTGGCCTCAAGTCTAGTAGGGCTGCAGTCCCCTTGGTGTCAAGTCTAGTAGGGATGCAGTCCCCCTGGCATCAAGTCTAGTAGGGCTGCAGTCCCCCTGGCGTCAAGTCTAGTAGGGCTGCAGTCCTCCTGGCGTCAAGTCTAATAGGGCTGCCTGCAGTCCCCCTGGAGTAAAGTCTGGTAGGGCTGCAGTCCCCCTGGAGTCAAGTCTAGTAGGGCTGCAGTCCCCTTGGTGTCAAGTCTAGTAGGGATGCAGTCCCCCTGGCGTCAAGTCTAGTAGTGCTGCAGTCCCCCTGGCGTCAAGTCTAGTCGGGATGCCTGCAGTCCCCCTGGAGTAAAGTCTGGTAGGGCTGCACTCCACCTAGTGTCAAGTCTAGTAGAGCTGCAGTCCCCCTGGCATCAAGTCTAGTAGAGCTGCAGTCCCCCTGGTGTCAAGTCTAGTAGGGCTGCAGTTCCCCTGGCGTCAAGTCTAGTAGAGCTGCCTGCAGTCCCCCTGGAGTAAAGTCTGGTAGCGCATCAGTCCCCCTGGCATCAAGTCTAGTAGGGCTGCACTCCGCCTGGGGTCAAGTCTAGTAGGGCTGCAGCCCCCTTAATGTCAAGTCTAGTAGGGCTGCAGTCCCCCTGGCGTCAAATCTAGTAGGGCTGCAGTCCCCCTGGCGTCACGTCTAGTAGGGCTGCCTGCAGTCCCCCTGGCGTCAAGTCTAGTAGGGCTGCAGTCCCCCTGGCGTCAAGTCTAGTAGGGTTTCAGTCCCCCCGGCATCAAGTCTAGTAGGGCTGCAGTCCCCCTGGCGTCAAGTCTAGTAGGGCTGCCTGTTGTACCCCTAGAGTAAAGTCTGGTAGCGCGTCAGTCCCCCTAGTGTCAAGTCTAGTAGGGCTGCACTCCGCCTGGCGTCAAGTCTAGTAGGGCCGCATTCCCCCTGGCGTCAAGTCTAGTAGGGCTGCAGTCCCCCTGGCGTCAAGTCTACTAGGGCTGCAGTCCCTCTGACATCAGGTCTAGTATGCCTGCAGTCCCCCTGGCGTCAAGTCTAGTAGGGCTGCCTGCAGTCCCCCTGGAGTAAAGTCTGGTAGGGCTGCAGTCCCCCGGGAGTCAAGTCTAGTAGGGCTGCAGTCCCCTTGGTGTCAAGTCTAGTAGGGATGCAGTCTCCCTGGCATAAAGTCTAGTAGGGCTGCAGTCCCCCTGGCATCAAGTCTAGTCAGGATGCCTGCAGTCCCCCTGGAGTAAAGTCTGGTAGGGCTGCACTCCACCTAGTGTCAAGTCTAGTAGAGCTGCAGTCCCCCTGGTGTCAAGTCTAGTAGGGCTGCAGTCCCCCTGGCGTCAAGTCTAGTAGGGCTGCAGTCCCCCTGGCGTCAAGTCTAGTAGGGCTGCAGTCCCCCTGGCATCAAGTCTAGTCGGGATGCCTGCAGTCCCCCTGGAGTAAAGTCTGGTAGGGCTGCATTCCCCCTGGCGTCAAGTCTAGTAGAGCTGCAGTCCCCCTGGTGTCAAGTCTAGTAGGGCTGCAGTCCCCCTGGCGTCAAGTCTAGTAGGGCTGCAGTCTCCCTGGCGTCAAGTCTAGTAGAGCTGCCTGCAGTCCCCCTGGGGTAAAGTCTGGTAGCGCATCAGTCCCCCTGGCATCAATCCTAGTAGGGCTGCACTCCGCACGGGGTCAAGTCTAGTAGGGCTACAGCCCCCTTAGTGTCAAGTCTAGTAGGGCTGCAGTCCCCTTGGTGCCAAGTCTAGGAGGGCTGCAGTCCCCCTGGCGTCAAATCTAGTAGGGCTGCATTCCCCCTGGCGTCAAGTCTAGTAGGGCTGCCTGCAGTCCCCCTGCAGTAAAGTCTGGTAGGGCTGCAGTCCCCCTGGAGTCAAGTCTAGTAGGGCTGCCCTCTGCCTGGCATCAAGTCTAGTAGAGCTGCATTCCCCCTGGCGTCAAGTCTAGTAGGGCTGCAGTCCACCTGGCGTCAAGTCTAGTAGGGCTGCAGTCCCCCCGGCATCAAGTCTAGTAGGGCTGCAGACCCCCTGGCGTCAAGTCTAGTAGGGCTGCCTGCTGTCCCCCTAGAGTAAAGTCTGGTAGCGCGTCAGTCCCCCTAGTGTCAAGTCTAGTAGGGCTGCAGTCCCCCTGGCATGAAGTCTAGTAGGCTGCAGTCCCCCTGGCGTCAAGTCTACTAGGCCTGCAGTCCCTCTGACATCAGGTCTAGTATGGCTGCGGTCCCCCTGGCATCAAGACTAGTAGGTCTGTGTCGTCTGCATTGAAATGTGCCCTAAATCAAGTACTTTCCCACTTTGTCGAACGGGAAATTATATCGTGCCTCCTATACTGTATGAATATATGTATATTGGCCTACGCCAAGCTGCTTATAAGCCACTTGCGAGGAAATCCGCGTTGCAAGGTCTTGACCTTAGATCAGTGTAAGCCGCCATTTTAGATCTATCTGCCATTTTAGGCTCTCCCTCTAAAGTCACCCTGTGTTCTAAGATGGTGGACAATGTCATTTCGAATACAACATGGCCGTCTTGACCTCTGTGTATAAACTAATGTATAACTTGCCTGCAGGCTATATGTTGGGGTCATGAACTGAGACCTTGTCCTTCGCTGACCTGTGTGTAGAGGATTACTTGAACCAACAAAGCTAATCCACGAGCATATGTTAAACACAATGTATTCAAATACTGAAATGTGAACACTTGCTTGACTACATTGTATAAAACTGTTTAGAAGGCTTACCATGAAATCCTAAGATATACTGTTGCCAGTAAGGCTTGTTAGTGAATACATTGAAGGTAAACTCTAAGTGCACAGATGCGTGAACTCGGCACAAACCCTAGATCCGTAATGCATTAACTAATATTAACTGGGAAATGGGTTGAACATCATGTTTTCGAAGGTATATAAAGTGCGACTATTCTAATGTACAGTCCTACTCAGTGAGCACACCGAACCACGCTGGAGTTCGCTGTGTTGTACTGAGGGCCGATAGCTATCTGTTGCTTTGTCTTTTGAAACTGTTCAGTATAAAATAAAGATCTCTATATGTTCCTTTGTAACCCGTGATCGGTGTATTTCCTTTTGGGGTACTCAGCCTCGATATCTTCTTTTTGTTTTCACAACGAGGGAGGGTTTACGTTTTTTATATTTATTTGAAGAGTCAACATCAGAAAGAAATCGAATAAATAATAATGTGGCAAGTGCACAGCCTTGCTTCACCCCTTTGTGGGGAAATCTGCTGAGATGCTGCCTGGTCTCGTACTCTTCAGTGCCGCCTATTCAGTGTGGCCGATGGAATGAAAGGCTTTTTCTAAATCAGTGAATACCTCGTACAGCTTCCCAACCCTAATCAAACAGTGCTTTGCAATAAGAATATTTAAAAGTAGGCAATGCTCCATCATTGAAAATCCTTTCCTAAATCCCACCTGCAAGGGGTTTAGTAACTTCATTGAAGCAGCCCACCCCTCTAATCTACTCAATAGCTATTTAGTAAAAAGTTCACATTAGTGGCAGGGCCAAGGCTGATTAGCAACAATGGTATGGAAGGCTGACCAAAGCAATGCCAGTGGTTATGAGTGATTCAGATACTTACATCCATCTGACTGAGTGACCTTACAAATTACATTCAAAGCATATACTCTGCTGCATTAAATACTTGAGTATAAGTGAACAAAACAGGTTATTACTATAAAAAATATAATTCTTTACGGCATTGTGTAGTAAAATCAAAAAGTGATTTGATGCAAGTCTTTGAATTAGGCTATTAGGTGTAAGCCAGAATGACTAGATTGAAACACAGATAGGATAGGGATCGGATGTTAGGAGGGTCACACATCCTATGGGCGCATTGAGTAATTTACCCACTCATTGCCATGTTAATCCCTTCAACATTCCCACCAAATACCTGCACCTGCACGAACGGCGCAGATAGAAGACGAGAGCAGAAGACTTTGGAAGCGGTACTGGGAATCATGTGATTTTAGAAGGGTTGAATGTTTAGTTTAGTTTAGTTTATTACTTGTATTGCGCACCAAACCCACAGGTAGTCGGGCGCATCATATAAGACAGCTCACAGCTTAGTTGTACATAATATACAATACAATACAATATACATTATATACAAAATTCACTTTTACAATTTTTTACAATTTACATGGTAATAGCGCAGAGAATATTTATACATTATATACAAAATGAATTTATGCAAAATCTTTGCGAACGGCATACCGAGTGGGGTCCGGAGTAGAGGAGGGTAGGTTCTAGGTGAAGAGGGCGAGCGCCAGAATCACGCTTAGCCATCAGAGTCTTTGAGCATTTTTATAAGGGTGTGGCGAAATTTTGTGAAGGATGGTTCTAGTCTGAGTAGGGTAGGGAGTGAATTCATAGTTGGGTAGCCTTGACCTGGAAGCTGTTACCTCCCACTTTGGCCAGTTTGAATCTAGGGGTCAGGAGGCAATTAGTATTTGACTGTCTGGTTGGTCTTGTCTCAGATTTAGTAATGATTCTGTCCATAAGATAGCGAGGGGCCGCTTTGTTTACGCATTTATGTCTAAGGGGGGCGACTTTAAGTTTTATTTTGTCCATTGTCGACAGCCATTTGTAAGCTCTTCTGGTGTCCGAAATATGGTCTCTCCTGTCAATTCCGAGCGCGGCTCTAAGGGCGTTGTTTTGCAGGAGTTGGATTTTCTTAGTGGTTTGCTTGCTCGCCCCAATGTACATGGCATTGCATTAATCAAGTCTTGATAATATAAGAGCTCTAGCAAGGGTGATACAGCTCTCATTAGAAAGGAAGGCTCTGCCAGCTCTGATTAATTTACAGGTATAGGCTGTGGCCGAGGACAACGTGTTTACCTGTTTGTTAAACGTTAAGGCAGAATCCAAGTAAAAACCTAATGTTTTTACTTCCTTAGCAGTTGTAATAATGTTATTGTCGACGCTAAAGGCAGAGTAATTTGGGCTTAGCTTCTTTAACAATAGTTGTGTATCCAGGATGATGATCTCTGTCTTGTCATCATTCAAGCATAGTCCATGAGAGGCCATCCATGCCTGGATGATGAGGTAAACCTTATTTACCAAGGCCAAATCCTTTTCATAATCACCGGTAATTGGTAGGAGGATCTGCGTATCATCTGCATAGTTAGTGTAGGTGATACCCAGATGATCCAAATCATCGAAAAGGGGCTTAGTGAAAATATTATATAAGGTAGGCGAGACACATGAACCCTGGGGAACACCACACGTGATAGGGATAGGGTCAGCTGAAGCAATGGGAGAGAATACTCTCATGGTACGATCACCGAGGAAGGATTGTATCCAAGCTATAGCTTCTGGGGAGAAGTGTGCTGCCGAGTCCAAGTGGCTGCACAAGACCTGGTGATCGACCAGGTCGAAGGCGGCCGATAAGTCCAGAAGCAAGAGGAGAGCTAGGTCGCCTCTGTCCCTGAGGTCATCGATCTAGGCCTTCAAGTCAATTAACGCAGTTTCAGTCCCGCGTTGGGGCCAGAAGCCTGATTGTCTAGATCCCAGCAGATGATTGGATTCCAAATGTTTTTGAATTTGTAGATAGGCTATTTTATCTATGATTTTCAGGAGGAATGATACCGTGGTAATAGGTCGGTAGTTCGTGGGAATTAGAGGGTCTAAAGTTTGTTTCTTTAGTAAAGGGAGAACCCAGGATTCGTTAAGGTTAGTGGGGATGCTGTTGGTCCTAAATGATGCGTTGATCAATTTAGTAATAAAAGGTGACAGTTCTCTGGCTGCATCCTTTATGAGTTGGGCAGGGCACTGATCACCATGGCAGTTAGAGGGTTTGAGTGAGAGTATTGTCTTTTCTGTTTCGAGAATAGTAACTTTTGAGAATTTGAATCGTGTTAGTGTGTCAGAAATAGTGGGCAGGGTTATAATGGTATTGTTGGGCAAGTTGGTTAATAGTAAGGCTTTTTTATTCTTAATTTTTGTTTGAAGAGTAGCAACTTTACCTGTCAATGCTTGTTGGATATTCGAACACCAAGGTTTGTCCTTAATGCAGTTGTCAGGTACGGGGAATGGGTGCTTCAAGTTCTTTGAGGATAGCAAAGAGTTCCTTAGTACTGGAATTAGCTTGGGCTATTCTTGAATTGTAAGATTCACGTTTGGCTATGAGAATTTATTTTTTGTAGAGGGCAGAGATAGCGCGCAGATTGGTTTTATTTTCTTCAGAAGGGTGAGCTTTCCATAGTAATTGGCATGATCTTTTTTTGGTACGTAATGTTTTTAGGTGGGGTGTGTACCAAGAGTTGAGGTACGCCTTAGGTTTGCTTTTTCTGAGTTTAAGTGGCGCAATTATATCCATGGAGGTGGTCATGGTATTGTTGAAAACTTTGATCAGGGCATCTGGTCCCAGGTTTTTTGGGAGGGCTTTGAGGGTGGGTAAGATGAAGGGGAGTAGTTTATCGCAAGTGATGTTTTTTTTGTTGCGAGTAGGGACTGAGGGAGCGGGTAGTGCGGGCGGGGCAATAGTTTTCTCAGTGTTGATGGTGAAGGTTGTCAGATGGTGGTCTGACCATAACACAGGTGAATTGGAAGAGATGGTCGCATTACAGTTATGGTCCGCTATCCAATCCAGAGTTCTTCCTTTAGAATGTGTAGGGTCCAGTACTTTTTGAGTGAGACCTTGTTCTGTGAGGATATTTGCCACAGTAGAGGCATGTGCGTCTTTTGGGTCATTATATCCAAAGTTAAAGTCTCCTAATAAAATGACTTGGGAAGAGTTTTTTAAATTGTTTGATATGATATTAGATAAGTCATCTTCGAAGGTACCAATGGAATTTGATGGCCTGTATATTAGGTGGATTGTAAGAGTTTGGGTGCAATTTAAGTTAAGTTTGGCTGATAGGTTCTCGCACGAATTGGTATCCAGGTGTAGTATAAGTCTGATAGGTAGGTTATCTTTTACAATGAGTGCAATTCCTCCACCTCGTGCCTCAGTTCTGTCTGATCTAAGGATAGTGTAGCCTTTAGGGATAGCTAGTGATAGTGCTGGGCCTGCCGCGGCGTGCAACCAGGATTCAGTGACTGCTAATAGGTCTAGTTGTTTTAACTGTATGATCTCCGATATCTCGATGGCATGTGCTACCAGGGATCTAGCATTTATTAAAGCTCCTTTAAGAGTAAGGCAAGGTAGGCTGGCTGGTGCTGTGGACTGTGTAATTTTTGTGGTTTGTTACCTTTGGCTTTACTAATATTGGTGACAGGTGAAATGCGGGATCTGTTGTTACTAGGTGCTAGTGTTCTGGCAAGCGGTTCATACAGTTTAGGCAGTCTTGCCCGGAGTCTGCTGTTTCTGACAGGGGTCGTGCACGGTAGAGATAACAGTGATTCTTGCATGGTTAATTTGGAAGGCCTTTCTACATTGATCCCAAGTGGGTGTGGTGCTATTATGATGTTGGGAGGGTAATAGTTCACCAATGTGTTTATTAACAGTGTAATGGCTCGGACAAGAGTCATGCAGGTCAATGGGCTCCTAGTAGTGTTCATTTTAGGAGTGCTAGATGCAATGGCAATACAGAGCCCTGTGGCAATATCTAGGTTGGAGTCAGTACTTCTAGACCAAAATACAATGAGCTAGGGAGACACTTAGCCGTACAGTGCCCTGTGGCGATATCTAGGTTTGTGTCATCACTTCTCGACCAAAATATAGTAAGCTAGGGATACACTTAGCTGTACAGTGCCCTGTGGTAGCGCCTAGAATTCAGGTAGGTACAGCAGTATGGCTGGAGGCACTGGGTGACATCTAGATTTAACATCAGGCAGAATGACTATGGTACATTGATAGCATCTAGGTTTGAGATAAGACAGTTGTCTGCAAAGCATTAGGTCTGAGTTCAGTCTTAGCGTGTTCTGTGAAGTTGCACATGGGTTACAGGCTTACCAACAGACACTGGCAAGGCAACAACATGCTATGGAAGGTCGGAGCAAATTTCCCTCTTGAGTGATCCTGGGAAAATCACTTCATGTGAGATAACCAGGCTGTTTCCAACCAGAGTCATGCACCTAAAGACTGAACTCAAATAGCAGAAACACATAAAAGACTTAGAGACAACTTAAAAAACATGCATCATTTGTTGCACTCGTGACAACCTTTAAATATTCTCGTCATTAACTCCACACCCAGGTACTTCCTACTCAGGGCCATCTGTCAGTCTTGCCCAAGAATCCCTTTGCGTTAAATCAGCCACAAAGAGCTATCATAACAAGCATCTTTATCAGACATTCAAGTAGTCTTGCAGGTAAATGTTCACCTCTGTTCCTAACAACCTGGGTTTGAATCCAGGCTTATGCAAATTTGAAAGCCATCTAGAAGACCAAATCAATTGATGGGTGCAAATGGATTTTTCCAGATCCGGGAAGACGGATCTGAGAAATCTTGCTCAACGGCAACACTTTGTTTAGGGTACTCCTACACCCACACCCAAAATGGAAGTTACCCTCCTCCCGATTACAAATCTGGCTCACCCATATCAAAATTGTTCTCTTATCTCCCTGGGACCTGCAGACACCTGAAGACATAAGAAGCTCCATTTAGCAAAGCCCAAACTGATGACTTTCCAAATACTATTGTAATTCAAGCCTAATGCAAATAGTCTGATTTACAAAAACTATTTCCAGCAAGATGAAGTTCACTCGGGAGGGAGTAGGGCCCTGCAGTGTGCTTCTAGACCAAAATTTTAACAACTGGTCAATAGCTACATTGGGGAGCCCGCCTTCATTTGATTTAACGCTTGGCTAATAGCTATCGTAGAGAGTCTGCCTTACTTTAACACTTGGCCGATAGCTACCTTGAAGAGCCTGCCTTCATTCAATACTTGGCCGGTGGCCACCTTGGAGAGCCCGCCTTCATTTAAAACTTGGCTGATAGCTACATTGGAGAGCCCGCCTTCATTTGATTTAATTAACAGTTGGCCAGTAGCTACCTTGGAGAGCCCACCTTCATTTAACACTTGGCCGATAGCTACCTTGGAGAGCCCACCTTCATTTAACACTTGGCCGATAGCTACCTTGAAGAGCCCGCCATCATTCAATACTTGGCCAATGGCTTACTTGGAGACCCCGCCTTCATTTAACACTTGGCCGATAGCTACCTTGGAGAACCCGCCTTCATTTGATTTAATTAACAGTTGGCCAACACCTACCTTGGAGAGTCCGTATGGCTACCTTGGAGAGCCCGCCTTCATTTAACACTTGGCAGATAGCTACCTTGGAGAGCCTGCCTTCGTTTGATTTAATTAACAGTTGGCCAATCGCTACCTTGGAGAGCCCACCTTCATTTGATTTAATTAACAGTTGGCCAGTAGCTACCTTGGAGAGCCCACCTTCATTTAACACTTGGCCGATAGCTACCTTGGAGAGCCCACCTTCATTTAACACTTGGCCGATTGCTATCTTGGAGAGCCCACCTTCATTTAACACTTGGCCGATAGCTACCTTGGAGAGCCCACCTTCATTTAACACTTGGCCGATAGCTACCTTGGAGAGCCTGCCTTCGTTTGATTTAATTAACAGTTGGCCAATCGCTACCTTGGAGAGCCCGTCTTCATTCAATACTTGGCCGATGACTACCTTGGAGAGCCCGTCTTCATTTGATTTAACACCTGGCCAATAGCTACTTTGGAGAGCCTGCCTTCATTTAACACTTGGCCGATAGCTACCTTGAAGAGCCCGCCATCATTCAATACTTGGCCGATGGCTAACTTGGAGACCCCGCCTTCATTTACCACTTGGCCGATAGCTACCTTGGAGAACCCGCCTTCATTTGATTTAATTAACAGTTGGCCAACACCTACCTTGGAGAGCCCGTCTTCATTCAATACTTGGCCGATGGCTACCTTGGAGAGCCCGCCTTCATTTAACACTTGGCAGATAGCTACCTTGGAGAGCCTGCCTTCGTTTGATTTAATTAACAGTTGGCCAATCGCTACCTTGGAGAGCCCACCTTCATTTGATTTAATTAACAGTTGGCCAAAAGCTACCTTGTAGAGCCCACCTTCATTTGATTAAAGACTTGGCCAATCGCTAGCTTATTTCAGGAAATAAGAAGCATACCTCAATTTTGCCTGAATTTCTATGCTTGGGATCCCCAATTCTAAGTGTACCATGTAATTAGGGGTGCCTTGTGGGAGAGCTAATCATTGCTTTAAGGTTTTGTTTTCTATTACCTCAATATGAGAGCAATTTCAGCGCCCCCAGATCTCACTCGCTTATAACAATAGGGTGCATTGCTTAGCATTATAAATACTAAGAAACGTATCATGTAATCGGTCACCACGCATATGATAGAATTTGAACCTAGCTGAAGCTATTAGCGCAATCATTTGTATACGCTTTGGGCACTTCCTGTTATTTATGCAAAAGTAATCCCAAATAACAATAGGAGTGAACGTCCTCAATAGGCTCCCCCTTTAAGTGCCACGAGTAATGCCTTCTTCTGCATGTTCAGCTATAAGCTCTGGGCACTGAAATATTCCTCTGCATAGGTAAGTCCTGACTGCAGTCCCGCTGGCATCAAGTCTAGTAGAGGTGCAGTCTGCCTGGTGACAAGTCTAGTAGGGCTGCAGTCCCCCTGGCGTCAATTCTAGTAGGGCTGCAGTCCCCCTGACGTCAAGTCTAGTAGGGCTGCAGTACCCTCTGGCATCAAGTCTAGTAGAGCTGCAGTCCCCCTGGCATCAAGTCTAGTAGTGCTGCAATACCCCTGGTATTAAGTCTAGTAGAACTGCAGTCCCCATGGCACCAAGTCTGGTAGGGCTGCAGTCCCCCTGGCGTCAGGTCTATTAGGGCTGCAGTCCACCTGGCATCAAGTCTAGTAGGGCTGCAGTCCCCCTGGCATCAAGTCTAGTACAGCTGCAGTCCCCCGGGTGTCAAGTCTAGTAGGGCTGCAGTCCCCCTGGCGTCAAGTCTAGTAGGGCTGCAGTCCGAGGGCATCAAGTTTATTATTATTAAGTGTAGTGGGGCTGCAGTACCCCTGTCATCTAATAGGGCTGCAGTCTTCCTGGCGTCAAGTCTACTAGGGCTGCAGTCCCCCTGGCGTCAAGTCTAGTGGGGCTGCAGTCCCCCTGGTGTCAAGTCTAGTAGGGCTGCAGTCCCCCTGGCGTCAAGTCTAGTAGGGCTGCAGTCCGCCTGGTGTCAGTCCCCCTGGTGTTAAGTCTAGTGGGGCTGCAGTCCCCCGGCGTCAAGTCTAGTAGGGATGCAGTCTCCCTGGCATCAAGTCTAGTAGGGCTGCAGTCCGCCTGGTGTCAAGTCTAGTGGGGCTGCAGTCCCCCTGGCGTCAAGTCTGGTGGGGCTGCAGTCCCCCTGGCGTCAAGTCTAGTAGGGCTGCAGTCCGCCTGGTGTCAGTCCCCCTGGTGTTAAGTCTAGTGGGGCTGCAGTCCCCCGGCGTCAAGTCTAGTAGGGATGCAGTCTCCCTGGCATCAAGTCTAGTAGGGCTGCAGTCCGCCTGGTGTCAGTCCCCCTGGTGTTAAGTCTAGTGGGGCTGCAGTCCCCCGGCGTCAAGTCTAGTAGGGCTGCAGTCCCCCTGGCGTCAAGTCTAGTAGGGCTGCAGTCCCCCTGGCGTCAAGTCTAGTAGGGCTGCTGTCCCCCTGGCGTCAAGTCTAGTAGGGCTGCAGTCCCCCTGGCGTCAAGTCTAGTAGGGCTGCAGTCCCCCTGGCGTCAAGTCTAGTAGGGCTGTGTCATCTGCATAGAAGTGTGCCCTAAATCGAGTACTTTGCCACGAGGGAGGGTTTACGTTTTTTATTTGAAGAGTCAACATCTGGAAGAAATCAAATGAATAATAATGTGGCAAGTGCACAGCCTTGCTTCACCTCTTTGTTTGTGGGGAAATCTGCTGAGATGCCGCCAGGTCTCACACTGTGGCGCGTGTGTCTGCATAACCAAGTGGAATTAGGTTAAGGAGCCCTGTCGGCATATTCAGTGCGGCCGATGGAATTAAAGGCTTTTTAGAAATCAGTGAAGGCCTTGTACAGCTTCCCAACCCTAATCAAACCGTGCTTTGCAATAAGAATATTTAAAAGTAGGCAATGCTCCATCGTAGAAAATCAGTTCCTAAACCCCGCCTGAAAGGGTTTCAGTAACTTCATTGAAACAGCCCACCCCGCTAATCTAAACAATAGCTATTTAGTCAAAGGTTTACATTAGTGGCAAAGCCAAGGCTGATTTGCAACAATGGCAGGTAAGGCTGAACAAAGCAATTTCAGTGGTTATGAGTGATTCAGAGACTTACATCCATCAGACTGAGGGCCCTTACAAATTACCTTCAAAGCATATATTCTTCTGCATTAACACTTGGCCAATAGCTACTTTGGAGAGCCCGCCTTCATTTAACACTTGGCCAATAGCTACCTTGGAGAGCCTGCCTTCATTTAACACTTGGCCAATAGCTACCTTGGAGAGCCCGCCTTCATTCAATACTTGGCCAATAGCTACCTTGGAGAGCCCGCGTTCATTTAACACTTGGCCAATAGCTACCTTGGAGAGCCTGCCTTCATTTAACACTTGGCCAATAGCTACCTTGGAGAGCCCGCCTTCATTCAATACTTGGCCAATAGCTACCTTGGAGAGCCCGCCTTCATTCAATACTTGGCCGGTGGCCACCTTGGAGAGCCCGCCTTCATTTAACACTTGGCCAATAGCTACCTTGGAGAGCCTGCCTTCATTTAACACTTGGCCAATAGCTACCTTGGAGAGCCCGCCTTCATTCAATACTTGGCCGGTGGCCACCTTGGAGAGCCCGCCTTCATTTAACACTTGGCCAATAGCTACCTTGGAGAGCCCGCCTTCATTCAATACTTGGCCGGTGGCCACCTTGGAGAGCCCGCCTTCATTTAACACTTGGCCAATAGCTACCTTGGAGAGCCGGCCTTCATTCAATACTTGGCCGGTGGCCAACTTGGAGAGCCCGCCTTCATTTAACACTTGGCCAATAGCTACCTTGGAGAGCCCGCCTTCATTCAATACTTGGCCGGTGGCCCCCTTGGAGAGCCCGCCTTCATTTAACACTTGGCCAATAGCTACCTTGGAGAGCCCGCCTTCATTCAATACCTGGCCGGTGGCCACCTTGGAGAGCCCGCCTTCATTCAATACTTGGCCGGTGGCCACCTTGGAGAGCCCGCCTTCATTTACCACTTGGCCAATAGCTACCTTGGAGAGCCCGCCTTCATTCAATACTTGGCCGGTGGCCACCTTGGAGAGCCCGCCTTCATTTAACACTTGGCCAATAGCTACCTTGGAGAGCCTGCCTTCATTCAATACTTGGCCGGTGGCCACCTTGCAGAGCCCACCTTCATTTAACACTTGGCCGATAGCTACCTTGGAGAGCCCGCCTTCATTCAATACCTGGCCAATGGCTACCTTGGAGAGCCCGCATTAATTTGATTTAGCATTTGGCCAATAGCGACCTTGGAGAGCCCGCCTTCATTTGGTTTAACATCTGGTCCCTAGATACCAGAAGAGCCCACCTTTTTTTCTAATATTGCTTAAATAAACCCTTTTGAGACAATTGGGATCCTACCAGAGTTGAATGCAGAGTATCTGGCCTCAAAGTGTTGGTCTGAGCCTTTCGGACATTGCAAATCGTGGTGACAGCTGTGCTGGTGGAGCTTTAATGAAAGGAAAAGGTCTGGGGGGGGCATCTCAAGGGTCTTGTCCACCACAGACCATCCAATGATACAATGAAGGCCTAGCACCTGCTAAGCAGGCAAGCAATTATCAAAGCGGTCCACTTGAGCAGCTGAATCCAGCACTCCACAGTGTACCCGCTTGGTGAGTGGGTGGGGCCCCATTGCCCCCTTGGCGGATAACACAGAAGTCCCCCGCCCCGGGATGAGTGAAGTGCAGTGCTTTAGGGGCTATGAGTCACATAGTTTGCAAATACAGGAGACATGTGTGCGATCATTGCAGAGAAAACATGAACAAGTAACAGTTTGAACCTTTTTTAATAAACACAGAAGACGGACGGCAAGAGGTCGCTCTTGAAAGTCCAATATCCAATTTCAGCATCGACACTAGCATACATGTGGAGCTTGGAAACCACAGGGAATTAATCAATGAGCAACGTGTGGGTAGAATGTGTACCGGGGACTGCCTTCACACGTTCATGAAAACCATACAAAATGTATTGAAAAGAGTGATAAACACGCTTTGGCAAAGCCAACAGTTTGGTTTTTGTGTAGGAATGGGATAGACATTTGCCAGGCACTGCCATAATGATATTACCTAGCCATGTGATCGCAACAGCTGGAAAATGGTGGCCAATGGATAGGTAAACGCCAAACTGCACCCACAGGCTCTGTGCCCCTCCTAAATTCCCATGACAACAGTTTTGGCTTCTATGAAGCGGTTTCAGTGCCACCCAATAGCCAAAATCTAAAATAAAAATCAAAGTGTGGACTTGCTTCTAATCCCTTTTCGGCAGCTAGAGAATGGCTATCCCAGAAAACTACCTGGGCGTGAAAGTGGATTTAAAAAGTGACACCAAATGCATGGAATAACAGCCACATAGGAACCTACTAAGCCGCCGCACACTGCAAAGTGTGCAGGAAAAACACTAGGCGAAATGTGTCTGGATTAACAGGAGCAACAACATACATGTGCTTTGATACAGTGACATGCAGACACAGGAAATATCTGTGAAACAATTTACCATGTTTCAAAAAATACCCCCTGGCATACGTCTAATAAACAACTGATGGTGGGTGAGTGCCACAATTAAAAAGGGCATCTTTCAAACAATAGATACATCACGTGATTGGAAATGGAGCCGGGATTGGTTACATAGTAAACACATTCACAATTTTAGCAAAGGGGGAAGATAATGAAATTCAATATTTAGGTGTACAAGAACTATACTTTCAGTTGTATCACCAAACACAGTTTCCACTATTTGACTTAAAATATTGTACTTGACAAATTACCACCCAATTTTGTTAAGGCGCTAGCTCGGTTCGTCAAAGGGACCTCTAGTGAAAAGAACTGATTGCAGTAGTCTTTACCCAAAGCCGCGCCATTGGCCTGAGTGTGACGGCTCCATAATGGGCCAGTGATGAGGCCTCAGAGCGTTAATAGACTTCTGCCAGTGGCCAATAGTCCCACATCCTGTAGCGCTGAGCCCGCCTCCACGGTCAGGATAAAACGAGCACATTCGAACTGGTATAATAACGAAATGGACCCAGTCTCAGCAGGTTCAGACTAGCTCGGTAGGGTTAACCCCTTAAGTGCCAAGGACGCGTATGCTCCTTTTTGCATATACTTGCATAATAGCCTGGCAGTTAACTTTGAGATGTTTGCAGTTGACATTTTGCAAACTTTTAGTTTGAGCTACTAGGTGACGCTTGCGCCACCTATAAGCTAAAACAATGTTTGTAACATGTTTTTTGTATTAGTATATATGCTTATTTTTTTTGTTTTCTTGTTTTATTGGTTAACAAAATTCAACCTTTAACAAAAGCACTATATACAAAAGAACGAGTAAGAGAAAAAAAACAAGCAAATGAAACATAAAAAAGCAGAAGTAGAGAAAAAGAAAACTACCACTCAAAGAAAATTGTTCTTCTCAAACAAAGAGGAATATAAAAACAATTAAAATAGACTATATAGCATATACATATGCTTATTACAAACCTTACACATTGAAAAGGGCAATAAGAAGCAAATACAGAGAAAAGAAAAAACACGGAACCCATTAAATACCATTTTTAATTTAAATTACAATAGCAACATCAATTTAAAACACATCACTCAATTTCATCAACTTTAAAAAAAGCAATCACTCTAATTAATTACAAAGTACTCCGCCCTCTGGTATTTGTATTTATTTGTATTTATAGTACTTATAGAGTGCAACTAAGGCCGAAGGGCATCAAGGCGCTAAAGCAGGAGACTGGTAAGCCAACACGAATACGACTAAAACAGATGCGTTTTCACAGCCCTACAAAACCCGGAATGATCAGTGACCTCCCGCAGCATCAGAGGCAGGGCGCTCCACAAAGTGGGGGCCAGTACTGAGAAGGAACAACCACGAAGACGTACTCTACACTGACGTGGAATTAGTAGTCCGTTTTGAGAGGCTGAGCGTAAACACCTAGCAGTCTGGTAACGAAATAACTTATTTAGTAAATATGCTGTGCCTACATTATGGACTGCATGGTGAGTAATGCACAAAGTCTTAAATTTAATCCGGGAGCTCACCGGAAGCCAATAAAGTTGGTGTAGCATGGCCTGAGTAGATGTACGACGATGGGCATCAAGCGGCAGCCACGCGGCAGAGTTTTGCAAAATGTACAATCTCTGAACCTGGAAGGCAGGTTGACCAAGATATATAATGTTGCAGTAGTCAATCGACCCCATAATAGCTGCTGTAACCACCTGAGCTCTGCAATTGGGAGGGAGGAAAGGGAGAATCTTCTTGAGAGTTTTTGGTTTAGTAAAACCGGCATTACATACTGCCATGATCTGCGCGTCTCTAGAGCCAGATGGAAAATGTGATTCACCCCTAAGATCTTACTGAGTTACTAGAGCAGGGCATTGCCCGTGGGAATCTGGCCAAAATCCTGTGATCCCGTTGGTATTGGGGCTGGCGCACCAACACCAGGAACTCAGTTTTCTCCCCATTCAGGTTTAACCAATTCTCTGCCATCCTGTCCCCAATTGCTGCAAGCCACATTTTCAGATTCCCTAGGGACTCAAGACCGGGTGCACCTAGGCGGAACACTAGCTGCGTATCATCAGCACAGGTGTAGAAGTGCGCCCCACACTGAGAAATAAGATCTGCAAGAGGGCGGAGATAGAGATTAAAAAGAAGCGGTGAATGAGAAAAGCCCTGGGCAACACCACATGAAAGAGACCGCAGGTATACTGTTTGCAAAAGATCTGCCATGCCAATGGAGTACCCCGGATGCCGGCCTGCTCCAGTGGCTTCACGAGAACTGCATGGTCAACCGCATCACAGGCCGCAAACAGCTCAAGGAGGATCAACACCTCGACTTCTCCACAGTCCAAGAGCAGCGCAAAGTCATCTAACAGTGAGGCCATGACCGACTCCGTACCCATACGTGCTCTGAAACCTGATTGAAAAGAGTGTAGAAGTTACTGGCCTCCAGGAAGTGGGAGAGCTGCTGTGTTATAATCCCTTCCATGAGCTTCATAAGTACCGGAAGGAGGTATATGGGCTGCTATGTCTGGATCTAAATGCGCCTTCTTTAAAAGAGGAGTGACAAGAGCAGGTTTCAAAGAGAAAGGAATACTGCCAGATAAAAAGGACAGAGGTATGATTTTATGAGGAAGAGCCTGAAAGATGTGAAGGAATATAAGGTCCATGGGGAGGCTGACTTAAGTTTGTTGAGCTCAGTAGCCACTGTCTCGTCAGTAACCTGTTCGAGGTGGAAAGATTCCACAGAGCTAGCCAATATAGGTGGCATAGTCTCACCTGTGGACTCAGGACCTCTCCGTACATCCAGAGCAATAGCTTGCCTGATTCGACCTATTTTCTCTGAATAGAAGGTACTGATCTTATCACGTGGAGTTTGGGAGCCAGATGAGTGACTTCCTAGTTGTAGTGAAGATAGCTCTTGTGAGGAGCAAGATGCAGAGGTGATATGACTGGCAACAAAAAGAGACTTTGCTTCTTTAACTGCACCATAATACGAATGCACCACCTGCTTATAGGCTAATTTCGCTTCAAGATCATTTTCCAGGCACCATCGACGTTCCGCTCGACGACAGGCCCGCTTACAGGCCAGCAGATTCAGCTTGAACCAAGCTGCTGAGAGCTTAGATCGACATGCACGCAACTCCACTGGAGCTAGAGTGTCAGCCACATCTGTCGTATATGATATGATATTTTATTTGTATCGCGCTCATACACAAGTGTCGTAGCATTAATCAGAGCCATTCCAGGGTCCTGACCCTCAGTAGAAATGAGCTGGTTACTACTGCCCAACAAAAGGTCAGCCACCATCCTAGCTGTTTAACTACCGCCCCATATACAAGGATTTAAGGTCCCCACCAAAACAATTTCCTGTATAATGATAAATGTTTCCAGGAAACCATTCAGGACAGTAAGATCAATACCATCAAATTTCTCAGAAATACTGTTGGTACACAATTGGGTAATAGGAAGGCTTTGTGCCAAATTAAGCCCTCAAACGCTGAAATTCCAATCTCTCAGATAGTGAGGAACTTTTCAAACCCTACAATATAGACAGACTATTTTCTGCTTATGAACTAAACGCAACGGACGTAGCGAGAATCTACAGTAGTTTCATGAAAGAAAAAGCATCTGTGCCCCAAATGCTTACTTTTAGCCCATATTGTGTTTTTCCAGATTATCGATTGGCAAGACCTTCCTACAGGGAGACCCAGGTATTTTACCGATTGTACAGCGGACAATGGGCTCGTGCCCATAGAACATTTATAGTTCATGGCTCTTCTCATTGAAGAACAGAATATTAGATTTAGAAGGATTAACCTTCAATGTAAGTTGTATGGTGTGTTCTTCAAATCGTTTCAATAGGCGCTGTAGGTCTATGGGAGTTTTGGCCATTAAAAGAATTTCATGAGTGCAAACCAGCCCGAAACAATGCTCCTTAGCAAGTACCGTGGGCACATATACTGCAGTCTTTAAAAAGTCTCCAAGATCTTAAATATACAGGTTAATGAGGCGGGGGGCCAACATGCACCCCTGCCTCGGATCCTCCACTCTTGAAATTGCTCTGGTGACGCCCTAGCCTTGGAAGCAAGACGACCTGGGGCAACACAGGTTCAATCCCCGGGTCCGCACTTAGAAACCTCCGGGCAGGGGAGTTGCTAGGTCTGGAAAAGACCTGGGGCTAAGCTGATGTCGGAACTGTCGGTATTGGGGGCTAGCTAGTCTTTTGGCTGTAGCTCCTGAGATTCTATCCGGGGCTACAACTAAAAGATCAGGGGCTACATCCCCCTTACCCCCCCCTAGCAACGCCCCTGCCTCCGGGTATTAAGCGCGTTATTCATAATCAATCACCCTGTGCATTCAGCCTCCCCTGGATCTGGTTTTCATTATGGATGTGGAGTAAAATATCTAACAGGTGGTCTGGAAGCTTCCACCTAAGGAGTTTGTTCCAGAGTCTTGCTGAATCCACTGTATTGAATGCAAGACTCAGGTACACACTAGCAATATACAGTAGAATAAACAAATACACAATTACAGTGCAATAGCCCCTCACCACAAACATACTCAATCAATGACCTAATTACCATCCGGTTGGTATCTGTCCCGATCCCCATCCTGAAACCAGTTTGACATTTTTACAGTACTTTAGTTTGACTCATCCAAGTTTTTGTGCTCTAGCACCTTGAAGGGTCTCTTGTGCTAGATGGAATTACCAATAAAGCTCTCAGACCAAAATAACAGGACAGATTCTAGGACCATGGCAAATACTACTTTATTTTTAACACAGAATAAAGTAGGGCAATCTGGTGAACATCAGTCTGTAGTCCACAACTCACACACACACTTGTTTATACAGAGGTTTTATACCTCAATGCACGTCATCTATGACACCATCCTACGTTGCAAACTATACAACCTATTGAAGGGAGGGATTGTTTAATGGAACAGTTTTACCTAGAGCATAAATAAGTGTTAATGACACCATTGGCTGCCTCTTATCTGTTAGGCATGCCTCAAACCATCTATAAATACTTATAACACTGATTATAACAGAGAAATGGCAGTGGGTTGGCCAATGCAACATTGTAAAGTATGTTGCTTCATAGATCCCCTGATTGGTTGGCATGCTGTCCCAACCTTGGACTTTTGGCTCTTTAGAAGCACGTAAGCAGAATGGACCCCAGGTGCTTAAGATAAAGTCAGACCACTCCCCACTTTCCCAATGAGTCCATCATCTCTCATCAGTCCAGCCCTAAGCCAAGATTTCTTGTTTGTAGTTGACCTTTCAGCCTGTTCTCTGTTCTCTGTTCTGGGACTTTTAATGGAGTGTATGCACACGACTATCTTCATCCGAAGTTTAATGACTAGCCCTTGTTTTGGACTTCTGAATCACATGTGAGGAGACTGCAAATGCATCAATATCAACCTTTTATTTACTGCTATTTGATTCAATTATACATGGTGTCATTGCTCCTCTTGGCCTCTGGAAACGTGCTCATTCCACCCTGGACAGGTTTCGCGCATCGTTAATTGTCCAATACTTGGATCTTGCAGATGTTTTCTTCTTTCCTTAATCTAAGAAGAATATGTCTTACGTACATGGATTATCACTTTGTCAACCCTTTTGCCTTGCAATTATTCTTTGAAGTAGCATCCTTGATCCCATGCCAAATAGACTCCTCTTTATTCCTCACACAAAGATGTTTTTCCAGCATCTCCTGACTCTGCAGCCCTGGTCTGTCTCTGAGGTAGTTTAATTGGTTTTAATGCAAGTTCGACGTCCATCTTTCCATTGTGGCCATCCTAGTCACGTTAAGGCTTCTTCTACAGCAAGCTTCTATATGTCTCATCTACCTTGCATTTCTGCGTATATAGACTTTTAGTCAGCAGGTTACTTTATCTTCTTTGCATATATGATTTATTGATCCTTATGTACATGTTTCTCTTGTTACTTCAGTTACATCTTGAGTATTTTTATATCGGTTCAGTGTGTGTTTGGATGTCTCCTTCATGACGTCACTCTGCCCTCATCATATTTCACTTATCGCTCCATAATGTCCGATGGTGTGTGCAGACATCCTTTCACCCTTTCAGTGTGCGGGTACATTCGGTATGGTTGTCTGAGTGCCTATTGTCTCTCATACAGTCAATACAGTATTGGGATGATACATGGTGTCCCATATAGGGTGCTTCTCCTACTGTAAGAGTATGATGGAGGTGAGGGGGCAGAAGCTAGGGATAAGGTGTCCACCTGCTCCTCTACATTCCCCCCTCTGGTCAAGTCCTCAACCACCTCGTCTTCTTCAATCTTCTCTTCACTCCTAGGCTTCTTTGGGATCCATATTTTCACCTGCCCCCTCAGGTCACCTGCATTCTTTATATGCTCATCCACACTCCAAATCATGTCACCTACATATTTCTTGTGATCCTTAGTGTAGTAGAACTATGCTCCTGGGGGTGCCAGCGGAATTTTCTTTATGTTCTCTTGGGTGGTGTCTTCAGTCTGTGGTGTATGGTCTCCATTCACATCGATCATTATCTTTATCCTAACAACTTTCTTGGCAGTCTTCTGGCATTGTCCCAAAATGATCCTCATGAGAGAGAATCCTCGCAATACCAACACTAGTATTGATCCGATCAGCTTAAAGGCATTTGCCAGCCAGGTTGGAATACACAAGAACAGAGACTAAAACCAGTCATCTCCTGCTGTCTCATCAACTTCATCCTCCATCTTCATATGCAGGGTTGTCAGCATAGTTATTGCTTCTGTCAGGGTTCCATATTCTCCATCAGGGGAAGGTATGGATGTAAAGCAAGAATGCCCGACCTTGGCACACACGCCTCGTTCCATTGCTGTAATTAAATCCAGGAAATACACCTGAAGGCCATCAATTCTTCTATGATTGCATTAAATCCTTTTATTGTTGCATTGATTGTCTGTAGACACTCCCATCTTGTGATCTGTAGACACATGGCGTTCCCTGCAGTCTGATGTCCTGGCATACATATAGATGTCATTATCTTTTCTGCCTTACTAAATAATGTATGCTCATCTGGAATATTGTCGCAGGCCTCTATTGATTTTGATGAAAAATGGTTCTCCCTCTTCAGCCGTCGAAGGTTGAGGTACCTCTTCTACCTTTGGTGATCATTCATTTTTGGAAATTCATCAATATGGAGGACAGTTTGCAGAATTACTAATGCAGGAATGTGTATTCCTACAATGGAGCATACTCCTCCCCAATATTTGGGCAGCAGCATGTAAGTCCTGCATCCACAGGCCCAATATCGATCCATCAGAACGGCAGTTCCTTCATACATTCCTGGAACCTTGAGTACCTGCTCGCATGCTTTGTTTTCTCCAACCAGAACCAGCCCTTCATTCCTGAAGCATGTTGTTGCATTCATAATGGTATTATATTTACTGGTCCTGCTTCGTTGTCAACCCATGCTAGTAGATTAGAGTACTTGGCCTATGAATCTAGGCACATATCATTCACTATTTGCACTACACTTTCTAGTTCCTTCTTCAATAAGTGTGCAGGGCAAGATAACATTTCTTCTTCCCATCGGGTACTGGTGACAACTCGTCCATACACCAATAGTTGAGGTCTCACACAGCATTGTGATACTCCTGATCTTTCCACTATGTCTGAACAGTCCACCCTCTTACTTTCGACAACCTTTCTTCGTTCTCCAATCCGGGATGGATGCATATGTTTTTGCTTGTCCAACCCATTTCTTTTACATCCTCCTTGTTTTCACATTATTATCTTCATATGGAAATGTCCTACTTGATAACCAGCGTGGAGTTGCCCATTATCCTTAAAATTGCCCTCTGGTTGTACACGCTGCTAGTTGACTGAGACACTTTGCAGCATGTGCAGACATTTCTTTTGCAATAAATGTCCTGGCTGCATTCATGGCATAGATGATGCTAGAACATATGAAGCAGCTGTCATCTGATGGCCTCTCTACCACCTCCTTCATGTGCTGATTACATAGGTTAATTTTTAAATGAGCCGAATTATCAAGATATATATATATTTTTTATTTTTTTATTGGTTAAACATATTTAAACCTTAAACATTAGTTCATTACTCCATTATTTCATTATTTAGTTCATTTTCATTCAGTAGAACTATATCCATAGTTTGTTCCCTCAACTGCACCTTGTCCCATCAATTGGCCAGAGGTAGTTAATGAAGGAGTTATTTGAATAGTTATTTAAGTAGATCTTAGAATTAGAATTATCTCTAGGTCCAATATCCTCTTCCTCCTGGTCCAAGTTTAATAGTTAGACAAATTTTAATGCGTCAAGGGTTCTGCCGACCTTATCAACGGTCAGGAGACGTTCCCAGTATTCTTCTTCCATCTCCTCAGTGATGTTGCTCGTGTAATTACCCAAGTAGTTCTCCCTTTTCAATTTCAAGGCCGGGCAGGATAACATTACATGTCTGATAGTTTCAAGTTGGTCTTTAGTTTTGCTTAATCTACAGTATGCGGTTGACTTTTCAATTTGCCTTCTTTTCCATTTTACCTCTCTGCAGTGCAGATGTTAAGTCTGCAGCGCATCAACAGATCTCGGTAATGGTGAGAGGGGAATTTCAGAAGGTAGGGTGGTAGCATATTCAAACCTTTTTTTTCCCCAGACAATATTATGACATTGATTTCTTTTCAATCTTTGTTCCTGTGTTTCCTCCCAGTCCTTTACCCAGATGGATCTGTTGGCTTTATCTGGGTTTTCCTTTAGGGTGTCTTCCGAAAGGTTTGCCTGTTTCAAGTTAGCTTTGCATCTTCTTTTCCAATTTCGAATCATAGTATCCTCATTTGGTACTTCTCTCTGCATTAAGATTTCAAACGGCTTGGGTGGGTTGTCGAGGATACACTTTCTATACAAGGATAGGGTTTTCCAAAGAGCAATTGAAGCCACAGACTGAAGCCTGAGCTCTGTGCTTGTGAGCTCCACCGGTAGCGATGTCGGAAGGTGCTGGATCTTTTGCCAAAAGTAGGCCTCACATATGTTCCAGACTTCCCATCTCAAGGCTAAGAGTGCTTCAGCACCATACGTGATGACCGCCACCACTTTTTGCTTGAAAAAGGTTACTATTGGAGCTAGTGAAAATTTGCCATACCTGCGATGTAAGCAGATTCCTTGATTTGTCAGGGCCGTTAGTTTTTCCAGAATCAATGTGTAATGTGCTTGTTCGTTACAATTTCTATTTATCATTATCCCAAAAAACATTGTGGTTTCCAATTCCTCCAGTTTTTCATTTTCCAGAGACCACGTCTGAGATTTTTCTGCAGATTTTCTTCCCTTGCCAGATCTCATGGTTAGGATCATAGATTTCTTGATGTTGATCTTCATGCTGTTATCTTTTAGATATTTATTGAATGACTCAATCCGTCTTTGCCGGCCTGTTGGCGTCTGGTCTACGAATACCGCGTTATCCGCATATAGCATCCACGGTATCTCTCTTCCGTTTACCTTCGGCGGGAATGCACAAATCTGCTCTTGGGTAGTCTTCATGTCGGCCATATACAATACAAAGAGGAAGGGAGCTAACGCACATCCCTGTTTAATTCCCCTGGAGGTTTTAATCTTCCTAGATAGCCCTCCGTTGCCTGTAATTTGGACCTTGATTGAGGTATCAGTATATAGGGCTTGGATGGCTTCCAACAGGTCCTTTGGACATCCCCACATCTTCAATTTTGACAACAGACGGTCTCTATTTATTCCATCGAGGTCAATGAAAGCTAAATAGAGTGAATTATAGTCATACATATGTACTCTATCATTTCGTCCCGCTGGGTGAGTATGGCCGCCGGCAATTTTTACCCCATTTGGAATACAATTAGGAAAATGTATTACTAACAGGTCCTTTAAGTTCTGGCTCAGGGATGACGATTTCCAGAAACCTACAGTCAGACTTTTCATCAAATCCATTTTTAGTAATATTCCAAGATACCTTACTCTTTTGACGGTTGACCTCTATATTATTACAAGTGGATATTTCATATTATTTCAATTTATCCTTCAAACTGGCTACTACTAAACAGTTATCACTGGCATCAAGCACTGAGAATCTCACACGCCACGAGTGAAAGAGGGATTCTGAAAGTACTACATAGTCGATCCAAGTTTTCTGGTCATCTCGGCACCAGCTTTGGCGACTAGTGATAGCCCCACACACTTGTCCATTCAAAATATACAAACCCCAGTCAACACAGAATTCCAACACATTTTGTCCATACTTCTCCGGCTTTGAATTATACACTGGCTCATTGTTATCACACCCACCCTGACATTCAGCCGAGGTCAAACACCTGGAATTCAAATCCCCAGCTAGAACAATTTCCCCATCTGGGAACTTGATCTTACATTTTTCAATAAATATCCCCACTTTCTCCAATAAGACCATTTAATCTGAGTGCATGGGATGCCAATATATTTTAAGCAGCAATATTCTTTCCTTTATTCACTTACTACAGGAAAACTCAACCTTAAGGACTAAAGCCCCATGACATCCGCTAAAATTAGCTTTCCAGTACTCCGGGCTATGCTTCAAAAGTATACAAGTCTGCACGACTGCCCGACTGCCTACCACCATTTGGCACCAATGCTAATTGCTGAAAAATAATATGGCCAGCGCAAATAAGATTTTTAGTTGTTCAGATTTCTTGCTGAAAAATCATAGTAGGATCTCTCAAGACCTCACAAAGCTTAGTGTGCTGGGTGAGTTTACTAAAGCCCCTGACATTCCAGGAAGCAATTGTTAAGCATGAGGACGCAGTCACTTTCTCAGAGTACATATGCGCACTTGCGCTTAGGTCTGGCCCATTATTAGGGATACTTTTTATTTAAGAGAAATGCTCGGAGCCACTCCCAACTTCGCTGGTGTTTTGGAAGTGACACCTTAAAGTGTTCTCATTCCACCATTGACCGATCCCATAACGGACAAGTTTCCTTCTAATAATGATCCACCATTTTACCAATCATACTTCCCACCATCAAATTATTTTCCAGACGATCGACAAATGTATTAGTACACAGACGAAGATCAAAACTTAACGGGCCAAAACTTCCTAACACTTCCATATTATATTGAATAGACTGCCCTAGATGGAGTTTTATTACAATATTTTGTCCTCTCTTCAAGCACTCCACTTCCAAACTCAATCTCAGGGTGGTGACACCACATGTCCAAAGATTCTTCTTAATTTGCACATCTTGCAATTACCACAATGCTCTACCTTATGTGGATAATTACTGGCACGACTGCTGCACACATCTTGCAAATGTTCCTTACTCATAGTCCGCAGCAAATGTTCACCAAGTCCCATATTTACACATTGCCCAAGAGGCCCAGCTGGAATATAGTTAGATGTTACAGCCTTCTCAGAATGGAGAATACTATTTCCCAATTCGCTAGGGGGGACTTTTAATAAACAGCCACATTTCCCCACTCATTTGCATTCCCTTGAGGGACGCCTTGCAGGGGACTTGGGCCACACACTAAGACCCTACCACAAGTGGAGTGCTCCCCACATTGGGTATTTATGGCATGTTTTTCAACCATGCCCAACTCTTCGGGTTCAGTCACCAGGCCACAACCAAAAGCCCAAGCTCCAACATCATTACACTGAGTAGCAGCTTCACTCCACGGTGATCCCTTTCTAGTACACTCACTGGCCATTTAATTTCCTCTCTCATTATGCTCTTGCAGAACATTGCGATCATTTACCAAAACTGCCCTTATTGGAGGCCCCCTTGAGAGGCCAGATGGACCCGGATGTCTACCACACCCGTCAATGACACCAGGTCCAACACCTTCTATTGTTGTTTGGGACACCACATCACACTTCATAACCGTACAATCCTTTACCACAATTGCCAATGGCATCTGTGTTCAAAAACGATCCGAGCATTGGACTGCCACTGGGGCCATTTATTGCTGGGTGCTCCATGATATGATATGAGATGATAGGGCATTTATGAGGCGCCCACACACAAGTGTTTCAAGGCGCGACGTGGCAAGGGAGGGGAACAGAGGCAAGCAGAGACAACGATCCTTCATAAGATGTAATGCCCACAGGCGCGTGCCAGAGTTCTCCTTTGTCCAATTTCCAATCCCTTATGTTTCCCCATCCCTTGTTTCGCAGGTGAGGCTAAAGCTGGTCCACTTGAGCATTGGGTCCAAGTCTCTTCTACTACTTCTACTGCCTTTGTTGAATTTGTTCCAGAAATTAACACTGGCTCCGCCGAAGCTGTTAAGACTGCAGCCATTGCGCTATCTGCCTTTGTGGCCCCAAGCTGAGGCCTTTTTGGGAGATCAGAAGGCACAGATTGAATTTGTAATTGGCACACTGGAGGAGTCATCAAATCAGCTGACTGGTTCAGTGTCTCCAACTTCAGGTTTAAGTTACTTAAAATGAGTGTGTGTGCTCTGACCTCATCTCTGCTATTATCACACAGTTCTGCCAATCCAATAAGAATGGAGTTTAAGGCCGATATTTCAGGGGCTGACAGTTTAATGTTATCATTGGCTTCTTATAGTCTATGGTGCAGTTGGCCCTCACTCTTTTGCTGTAGTTGAAAGTAGGTGAGTCAGATTCAGCAAAAATCAACTCAGTCAGCGACGGAGGAGAGTCCTGGCGAGATGGCGCACAAACAGGTGAAATAGAGCTGTGCGGTTATATGTGATTTTATTTCATTTTTATTTGAGGGAGTTACTCCCAATCCCAATGTTTTTCTCTCCTTTTAACCCTTTTTATTTCAGGGAGTTACTCCCAATCCCAATGTTTTTCTCTCCTTTTAACCCTTTTTATTTGAGGGAGTTACTCCCAATCCCGATGTTTTTCTCTCCTTTTAACCCTTTTTATTTGAGGGAGTTACTCCCAATCCCAATGTTTTTCTCTCCTTTTAACCCTTTTTATTTGAGGGAGTTACTCCCAATCCCAATGTTTTTCTCTCCTTTTAACCCTTTTTATTTGAGGGAGTTACTCCCAATCCCGATGTTTTTCTCTCCTTTTAACCCTTTTTATTTGAGGGAGTTACTCCCAATCCCAATGTTTTTCTCTCCTTTTAACCCTTTTTATTTGAGGGAGTTACTCCCAATCCCGATGTTTTTCTCTCCTTTTAACCCTTTTTATTTGAGGGAGTTACTCCCAATCCCGATGTTTTTCTATCCTTTTAACCCCAATCCAACCCCATTGCAACCCATTTTAACCTCTTACCCCACTACCATATATATATTTAATTAACAATTTCTGTATTTTTTCAGTATTTTGGCTTTCAGAAAAACTGTCCACTCTGTTCTATTTTCGGTAAAATGACTGGGTACCGAGTTGTGCAAAACAAGGTCTCTCTGCAAACATCTTTCATCCGCCTGGAGAACACTGCCTGCATTTTAACACCCCGCTTCACCTGCTGCTTAAGACAAACTTAAATGACTCGTGTTAGTTCCCTCCGCCCTAATTAGATTTTGCGTCAACATCCTCGGCATAAATCTTTGCATTCGTGGTGGTGCCAGATTTTGGGGAAAAGTCAATAATTTTCTGGCCTGCAATAGGGGTACGCAATCCCATCCAAGTACTTTCTCTCTTCCTTAGATCATTCGGTGATCGCAATGTAAAATGCACTGCTTTATTTAAAGACAGCAACTCCTCGTCCGAGCATCCCTGGACCATGTCCTGAGTGTATCCGGCAGGGGTGTTGTTAGGTCTGGAAAAGTCCCAGGGCTGCGCTAATGTCAGAACTGTCAGGACTGGGGGCTAGCTAACCTTTTGGTTGTTGGTCGTGAGATTGTATCCGGGGCTACAACCAAAAGACCAGGGGCTATAGCCCCCTCAGCCCCCCCTACCAACGCCTCTGGTCTCCGGACTCACCCAGGGCTTTGATAAAGCCAGACGCCCGTTTCCACCAGTCTGGGCTAACTGTAGGCCGTTCAGGGTGTATGGAACTCAATGGCTCCGAAGCCACATGTTCCGTTTAGTCCTTTTACAAACTTGACTGCCCATCAGTCAGTTGCTCAGTTATCCGAGTAAACGGTCAAGCAAAAAAGAGTAAAAGTTTCACATTCCGCACCCGCGCCCCTCACAGGCAACCCAAGGGCTTACTTGTACACGCTGCTCTTTCCGGGAATGTCAGCCTTAAATTGCTCCTCGGGCGTTCTCCAAGCCTAACGCACGACAAGAGACCACCTTTCCCACTCCACGGCTCAGCTACAACGATTGCAGTTTGCTACAGCTAGGAAGAATTGGCATATGTAGGGGGACACAGAGATTCCAGGTGTTGTTTGGATATTTGCCCACCCATTGCCTGCCCACAGCCATGCTAACCCCTATGGCCATTCCCACCCAGTTCCTGCCCCTCCCCGCCCAAAACACCTGCTCATGGGAACTCTTTGAGCTCGCTTTAATCAAGCCGTACCATAAAACATTGCAAGCAAAGTGTCGACCGGTGCTATTTCAAAGCAGTCTTCTGAGCGTTAATGACTACATTGAAGCTGTAAACCGGCTACAGGGGTGTGAAAAAAATGGCTTAAACAGTGCTGCCTTCAGCCAGTAGCTTTATAAGCACCATGCGTGTCCTTCGCTGAAGTCCTGTTCAAAAACAAGCCTTGGCAAAGCCAGCAGTTTTGGTTTGTGCATACGTTTTAAGTTTTTGCCAGGCATTGCTATTAGATGCCCAGGTATTTACACCATTTTGCACCTGTTACCATGAATGCCCAGTTAATACCACTACGGCTGTGCCTGCAAGTGCCTTTGCCATGCAGTATGGGCCTTCACATTTTGTTCCTAAACATCATGCCCCAATCCTCATGATTATTCCTCTGCATGTGATGGTTATGCTGATTCAGAAAGTTGTTTCAAGACATGCATGTATTGCACCAAAGGCAAAATGCATGTATTGCACCAAAGGCAAAATGAAGGTATTGCACCAAAGGCAAAATGCATGTATTGCACCAAAGGCAAAATGAATGTATTGCACCAAAGGCAAAATGCATGTATTGCACCAAAGGCAAAATGAATGTATTGCACCAAAGGCAAAATGCATGTATTGCACCAAAGGCAAAATGAATGTATTGCACCAAAGGCAAAATGAAAATGAACATAATGTACTGACACTTAATAAGACATTTTGTTTTAACTACATATTAAGGTTAACAATTAAAAACCTTATACTTGCAACATCATTAGAATATATACAATACATAAATAATTCATATAACAAATATCATCGTGCATTATCTAAATAACCTGGGATTTTGCCAAGAAGTGCACGTAATGTAAGTAGAAAAGGAATTCCTGCGATTATCATACAGGTTAAATTACAATTCTCGCGGCTGCGCCAAACCCCGTTTGAATTCACTTCTTCAACATCATGAACACATTTAGGGAATATGATCTACTAGGTCATTTATAACGCGCTTAATACCCAGAAGTTTCTAAGCGCGGACCCAGGGATCGAACCTGTGGTGTTCCATGTCTCCAAGGGTGCACGCTGCCCCTGAGCTATCCTCCCAAGACAATAGCCTTCGATGTCTTTGTAAGGTATTTTAACATACACTGACAAGATGCCACTTGGTGAATTCCTGTGCACTGCGCAACTCCCCTGCTTCCCTCCCCACTCCCATGCCACGGGACCCTCCATCTCTCCTATCTATTCCAACTGCTATTCTGTCACCTATCCTACCTCTCTCACAAAGTCTGGAAGGACAAAAACTGAAAAAAACCTCATGTGGGCTCTAATCCAGGACTACCTATTGTGGACACTTACATCAACGCCACTTCCAGACAGACTATCCAGACATCGTCTTCACTGTCCCCTCTCCTGACCTATGGACACCCCATCTGGTCTCCACTCTTTCTCCTCCTCGCCCATTATTGACGGCACTAGGTGGGAAGCGCTCCTGGCATGCTTCTCATCCTCTAGATGTATCATTAATGTCCATCACAATGGCACTATTATGGCCCAAGGTTCTCAACCTACTCTTCTCCTTCTCGACCAGCGCCTGCTTTCTCTCATATACTTCCTCCCTTCCCCTGCCACCCCTTCTTCCACTCCCTTCACTTCTCCACCAGCACTGATGGGAGTACCACGCCCGGTACAGCCATTCGGAAAACCTTCAAAAGTGGTAACCAGCTTCCCTTAGCTACTCTGAATGCTCGCTCTGCTGTCAAATGCTCATATTACACCTGTCTCCTTCTCAAAGCCTTTGACCTGGACATTGTATCTCTTACCGAGACGTGGTTCAATGCTAGCTCTGTCACTTCCCTTGACACACTCCTTTCTGAGGGCTATAAAATCCTCTACAAACCCAGACCCAACAGGACTGGAGGTGGAGTGGCCCCAATCTTTCCTGAGTGGGTCCCTGTCTCCGTCATTCCTACTCAGTCCTACTCCTCTTTTGAATGCTTCGTCTGTATGCTGGGGCTCTCCCCCTCTTTCACTCTCATTCTCACCACTATCTACAGACCCCCTGGCCCTATCTCCCACTTCCTCTCTGAATGGGCCGACCTCACCTCATCTCTCTCAACCTCTTCTTCTAAACTCTGCTTCCTTGGTGACTTCAACATCTATAACATCATATAGACAGAATTAATTAGTTAACAAACTATTCCTATGACTAAATCTCTGCAAGTAGCTAGATATCCCTGTGTAAGGTGTCTTACTCTCCCTAAAGAGGGGTCAATCTGGCCCTTAAGTGCGCTGATGTGCCGCCTCAAAAGGGGGTAAGGTCCTTACCCTGTCCTCTCTCACTACTTTCCTACATCTAAAAGTAAGTGCACGCGTCTTGGTGGTCGATCTTTATACTTTTTATTCTTATCACCACCAGTCTGTGTGTCTTATTAGTAACAAAATATTCGATACACCTGATGGAATATGGATTTAAAAGAAATATTACAGTCTTTCATGCTGTCAATGGTAAAAGATGATTTCTCTTGGTCGAGCAACAAATCTCGACAGAAGCTACGATATCAGAGGGGGACCACATTTTTACATAAAAAAGGTAACACCCCAAGACCAAGAAAAGAGCCAAAAGGACAGAAATAAGTACGCACTCCAAATAAGAAAACAACTGGACAAGAAACCCCGAAGGACTCGAAAAGAGCAGATATCAACGTGTATGCAGGAACATGGACCAGAGATACTTACCAACCTGAGGTGATGAGACTAAGTAACTGGCAGATCAGTCATCTTATCCGGGGATTCATAGAAAAGTGGTGACATCACTGTTTTGAGAAGTCAGGTTACGTGATAAGGAAACTACAGCGCCCATCAGAAACCCAGAGAGGTCCTCCAGAATCCACTAAGTGGACACACTAGACATAACTGTCCTTTTATGGTTATATATAATGTACTGTTGCCATTATATGTCCTGAGGAAAGCAGAAACACAGTAAAACCGCTGAAACCGGTCGATACAACCAAGAGGTTTGGGAGTGATGACCTGAACCCCGATACCCAATCCAAATTGGACAGTGGGCTCGACCAAGAGAAATCATCTTTTACCATAGACAGCATGAAAGACATAACAGCTGTCATATTTCTTTTAAATCCATATCCGATCAGGTGTATCAAATATTTTGTTACTAATAAGACACACAGGGCCTCATTACGACCCTGGCGGTAGCTGTGCCCTTATGAAGGGCATGGCTGCCGCCGGTAATTATTTTTTATCGGAGCCCAGAAAAGGGCAATAACCAGGTCATGCTGACCTTGGCAGACCCAGTAATTGGCCTTTTCTGGGGGCTGGGAAAAATTAATCCCCATTCCCATTTGAGCCCGATAGGGCTCAATGGGAATGGGGAGGATGCTAATAATAGGCCCGTTAATGACGGCCCATTGTTAGCATCCTGATCTGCTTGCGGGTCACGCTAAGGACTCCTGGTCTGGCAAGGCGTCCTGAGCAGGACCCGCAGCAGACCTCGTAATGAGGCTGCCCGGAAAGAACGGTGCCGGTCCCTTACCGGCACCGTTCATTCCGCGGCCGCCAGGGTCCTAATGAGTCCCACAGACTGCTGGCGATAAGAATAAAAAGTATAAAAATCGACCACCAAGAAGTGTGCACTTACTTTTAGATGTAGGAAAGTAGTGAGAGAGGACAGGGTAAGGACCTTACCCCCTTTTGAGTCGGCACATCAGCGCACTTAAGGGCCAGATTGAGCCCTCTTTAGGGAGAGTAAGCCACCTTACACAGGCATATCTACTTGCAGGGATTTAGTCATTGGAATAGTTTGTTAACTAATTAATTCGGTCTATATGGTGCTATAGATGATTGTGCATAGGCAGGATGGAATAGCCCTTTATACGCCATTTTGTAGTATTATTGACTTCAACATCCACCTCGGCTCTCTTGAATCATCCACCTCTCAGTTCTGTGTCCTTTGTGACTCCCTCTCTCTCACTATTCTTCCTTCCGTCCCGACTTACTCTGCCGGCCACACTCTTGAGGCCCTTATCTCTGGTCACATCCCTATCTCTAATCCAGTCACCACCCCCTCTCCCGGTCTGACCACTCTCTCCTTACCTTCCACCTGGGGCCCCCTGGCCCGCTATCTGAGCCACCCTCTGTACTGCCAGCCTAATTTGCAATCACTATCTATCTATCTATCTATCTATCTATCTATCTATCTATCTATCTATCTATCTATCTATTATAGTTTTTATATTGCGCCCTATCGCACATGGGCGTCAAGGCGCTCACAAGAAACAGACAAATAAGGAAGTAGTAGTTTTTAAATGTAGTGAGAGAGAGGCACAGGATTCCAAATCGTGGGAGCCCAGTGAGAAAAATGAGTACCACCTACACTTGCCAAAGTTTTCTGTGATTGTTGTAAGTTATATTTTCTGTTGGATCGAAGATTTCTTCGAACGGGAGCCTTCGTTAATCTCTTTGCAAGATAGCTTGGGGCAGAGCCAACCAAGCACTTATAGATCATAACCGAGCATTTCAATTTTATTCGCTGTTGTACCGGTAGCCAGTGAAGTTTTTTTCTGGCTGCCGAGATTTTTTCCCGTCTATTTAGTCCAAAGACGGCCCTAACCGCACCATTTTGTATGGTCTGAAGTTTTGTGATGTTGCCTTTGGATGTGCCCATAAAGAGACTATGGCAATAATCCAGTTTTGAATTAATTATTGCTCATGCAATCAGTGCTAGGTTTTGCTCAGATAAGTATGGTTGAATTTGCCAAATAAGATTAGTATAAAAAGCGCATGATGATTTTATGTAAGAGACATGTCTTTTGTAAGAAAGGTGAGAGTCCATAAAAATTTTCAAGGTCTTGACATGCTATGAAACTTCAATGAAATTGTTGTTAATCTTCATTATTTTGTATTGTTGGTTTAACTTTCCTATTTTCTGAGGTGTGCCAAGAATTAAAAGTTCAGTTTTTGCCTCATTGAGGGCAAGAGAGTTGTTTGCCATCCATTTTTGTATGGCATTGAACACTTCATTAACTCTTTGCACATCCTTTTAATAAGATCCTGTCAGTTTAAAAACCAACTGGGTGTCATCAGCGTGGTTTGTAAACTGGACACCCATGTTTTTGAGCATATCACATAAGAGTTTCGAAAAAATGTTAAAAAGTAGCAGTGATAAGCACGATCCCTGCGGGACACCACAAGTCAACAATGTTTTCAGGGAGCTGAAATTACTCTTCACAACAGCAGCCATTCTGGGCCTAGGAACGATTTAAACCAATGTATGGCTAACGGAGAGCATTTGCCTGTTGTTCTTAGTCTCTCAGCCAGGACATCGTGATCTATAAGATCAAACGCTGAAGAAAGATCGAGTAGCATAAGTAAGGCAGGATTTCCTTTTTCAATGATGCTAGCGATGTTGGCCTGGAGATCCAGGAGCGCAGACTCTGTTCCGTGTTTGGCCCTGAATCCGGATTGCTCATTTGCCAGTAGTTCATTTGTATCCATTAAATTTTGATACTGTATACAATAATAATCATAACAATAATTTTGAGGAAAAAATGGCACATTGGTTATGGGCCTATAATTGCCCGGTATTGATGGATCTAAGTTTTCCTTTTTTATAAGAGGCGTAATCCAAGATTCCTTGAGGTCTGCAGGAACATAGGCTTCTTCGACTAATTAAGCGAGTGTCAGTTGCTGCTTTTGCCTCCACCTTCATCTCCCTGCCACCCGACTCTCCCCCTGACTCTGTCCTTGCTAATCTGTACCTTGCCATCTCAAGCACCCTTGACATCCTTGCCCCTGCAATGAAGATCTGTCTAAAATCTACCACCAAGAACAACAGCTGGTACTACTCTGATCTAGCATCTCTAAAACGCAAGTGCAGAGTTGCTGAACGGAAGTGGCAGACCTTGGGTGTATCCTCTGATAAACTGGCCTGCCGCATGCTCCAAAGGCAATGTCGCTTCTCTATCCGCTTCAAGAAATGGGCCCATATCGATGCCCACATCTCTGGAGCCACTAACAACACAGCGGAACTTTTCAAAATCTGCAAGGAACTCGCCAATCCACTTGCAGTTTCACTTCTCTCCTCCCTTTCCAGGCTCTCTGCACTGCCCTGGTCTCCCACTTCACATCCAAAACTTAGGACATCCTGTCATCACTCTCCTCCACCCCCATCTCCCCTCTCATGCCTGGTCCCCTGCCTCCATTGGCCCCCCCTACTACCACCTCTTTGCTCTTCTCCCTCCTGCCCATAGCACTGTATGTGGTCTCTAAGGTGGTCCACTCTATCAAGGTCTCATCCAAACAGGTGCTCCCCTGCGCCTCCAGAATCATTAAGGACAACATTTGCGCTCTCACCCTGGCTCTTGCTGACTTCTGTAACCATCCCTTCGCCATTGGCTCTTTCCCTCTATCCCCCAAGTACTCCCTTGTGCACCATCTCTTAAAAAAGCTGTCTGCTAATCCCTCCTGGGTGGCTAACTGCCACCCTCTCTCTACTACCCCCTTCCTGGGTAAACTCTCGGAAAAGTTGGTCCTCTCCCAACTGACCCTCCGCACTGATCTTGATTGCCTTCATAACCTTCAGACTGGATTCTGGGCTTCCAGAGGCATATAAACTGCTCCCCTGAAGAACAGTTAAACCATGCTTGCAAACCTTGACTCCAACTCTCCTTCTGTTCTCATTCTCTTCGATATCTCCTCTGCCTTTGATATGGTCAACCTTTCCGTTCTGATAAAATGATTCTGTGACACCCTTGGCATCACTGACCGGGCACTGGATTGGCTGAGCTCTTTCTACACTAACCCCCATTCCCAGCTGCAACTGGGCCCTTTCTCCCCCACCACCACCCTTGCTACCTCTGGCATCCCCAGGGCTCTATCCTATTGCCATGGCTCTTCAATATTTACATCGGCGCTCTTGCTCACCTGATCTCCTCCTTCTCTCCTCATTTCCAGTGCTATGCCGATGACACAAAGCTTTTCTTCAAACTTCCCTCTACTTCCCTCTCTTCCTCTCTCATGCCCGACTGTCTGTCCACCATTTAGCAGCAAATGATCTCTGTCTCAATGCCAGTACAATGGAGATCCTCCTCATCGGGACACTTGTGCCCTCTTTTCCTCCTACTCTGTGGCTACCCTCTTTGGGCCCTCTACCCCCACCATCTTGTGAGACCTAAATCCTTGGGGTCATTTTAGACTCTGCTCTGCCCTCCACCCCTCACACCACAGACCTTACCAAGAAGTCCCACTTCTAGCTCCACCTCCTCAAAGGCATTCTTCCTTTTCTCACCTTCCCCCAGATTCTCAATGTCTCAAGAGCCATGATCCTCTACAGGTTGGACTACTGCAACAGCCTCTTTCTCAATCTCTCTCTTTCCTCCCTTTGCCCCTGCCAGCTAATCTAGAGTAAGACTGCAAGACTTACTCTTGACCTCAAGCCCAGGGACCGTATCTCCCCAGCCCTAATATCTCTCCACTGGTACCCGGTGGCTGCATCATCCATAAAGTCTTCTGGGGCCGGTACCCGCTATCTCCAACTTTCCCTGCCTAAATATTCCCCTGCTAGAGCCCTACGCTCCTTTAATTCCAACTCTCTAGCAGTCAAACGCTTCTCCAAGCAGAGAGTGGGGCGCAGGTCTCTCTCCTCGGCTGGCGCCTCCCTTTGGAACAGCCTCCCTGCCCCTCTCAGACTTGAGCCGGACCTCCTTAAGTTCCGGAAACTGCTCAGAACTTTAGCTCTTCTCTACCTCGTTCCCTCTTTCCCTTCCCTGCTAATCACCCCTCTGCTGCTGTGACCGGTGGCTGGATCCTCATGAATCTCAAAGGATTCCCGATCCTTCCTCCCAGTCAATACCAGCACCACCCCCCGCCCCCCACTGCACTGCCCTGCGGGCTCCTGCTTGGTCGCTCCACATACCACCCTTGACAGCCACCTGTACTACTGAGGTCCATCTCCTTGGCTCCCCTTAGCACTTCCCTCCAGGGTCCTTCTCCAGCACTTGTCCACCCCTCTGCTCCTCCTTCCATCCCCTTAACCTGCACTTCTCCCCAATGCAGTTGCACGGCCAAATGCCACAAGGCCTAGTAGGATCATGACTGTATATTACTGTTTTTGCCATTGTTATTATTTCCCATGTTCCCGTCCCATTTAGCCTTGTGGCGCTTTGAAACGCAATTCTATTGAATAAAGCGCCTTACAAATGCTCAATTAAATAAATAAAATAAGATGTTTTACTGTTTCTAATAAGTCAATTTCTTTGCATAGATGAGACTGTCTATCAATTTGCTTTAAGCCTCTGTGTGGACCCCAAACCTCTAGTGTAGATTGAACCTAAAGAGCATATGCGTTTTCCAAGTACCTGGGTAATTAATGTTTCATGCTTCTTGAAGATATTTTCATATTCTTTATATCGGACATATTCATACATCGCTTCCTTTTGCTTTAACAAATCAAATAATTTCGCCTTGTATTTTACATTACCCAGAATATGTATTAGACAATCTAAACTCACTCCTATCTTGTCTAAATAACGCATACCCTCATTAAAAAAATTCATTAGTACAGGTGATTTGTCACTAATAACTCTTTGCCGTTAGGCTTCATATAAAGTGCATTTATGGGGTTGAGGATTTTGTGGAGTATCGTATATGTTTAGTTTGTGCCATAAGGTGTCTCTTGATCTCTATTGCATTAGGGTACAGATAAGGATTTCCCATTAAAGCAGCAACTAAATGGAATGAACTTCCTGCCAACCTGAGATTAGAGCCAAAATATTTACACTTTAGAAAAAAATTGAAAACCCTGCTGTTCAAATAACTGAACTGACTAACCTAGAGATTTTAGCACCTTGATATGTTGTACTTTTTGCCATGCTGTCCCGTCTCCTCTTTGTCGTCCTAGTCTCTCTGTAATGCGCCCTGATGCCCGCGAGCTGCGGCGCTATAGAAATAAATAAATACAAATAAATAAATAATAAGAAATAGCATATGAGGAGAGACACACAGCTGGTGGGTGTTGTTTGGTTATTTTCCCACCCATTGATTGCCCATTTCCATGCTAATCCTTATGGCCATTCCCACCCAGTTCCTGCCCCTCCGTGCCCAAAACCCCTCCTCATGGGAACTCTTTGAGCTCACTTTAATCAAGACTTACCAACAAACTTTGCACTGAAAGGGATTCATCACGAGTTGATCGTTATGCCTACAATCCAGCAATAACGGTATTAGCGCCACCAATAACGCTCCCTGGATCAGGACACAAAAGGTACCAACGCTATTACAGCCGGCGCTAATAGTGCTGACAACACACAGAGCTATTACAGCTGGATCACAACTCCATGTACTGCGGTATTAGCACCAGAAAAACGGCACTAATACAGCAGAGAAACACCTCCAGCCTATAGCTGGAAGTCATTGAACCTAGGTGTCATAAATAAAGCCACAGGTACACACATGCATACCAGCGGCATACATAAAACACACCCAGCCCCAAACACTGCTACCAACACCATGCAACCATTATTTGCTGGACGCTGCGACAGGCAGCTGCTCGTGCTGCACCTGGAGCTTGAGATGTAGGCCAACCAGGCCAGGGCACAGGGAGTACTAGGGGTGCAGGGTTGGAATGAGGAGGAGGAATGCCTGTGTCAGACCTCATCATCACCCACTGATGTGCTGCTACCCAGGTTTAATACACAACTCCATGGTCCTATGCAACAACACACTGCCAGGATACATGGAGAGACACAAAGGACAATGGACCTGGTTAGCGGGTGAGTACAAACACAGGCACCTATGCACGGTGAAGCACAAAAACAGAAATGGGGGGGATAGCCACAACAAAAGGAAGCACTGCATGGCATGGGATGCACTGGCAGCACCCTGGCAGCACCTGCACCTATGAAGGCGGGTATCCAAGGGTGCATGCACACGTTGTACACACCTGGCCACTCACATGCTGACGGACACACACTGCTGCCATAATAATGACACATCAAACCACATGGACCACACTGCATCTCGAATGTGGCACATCACAGATCCACATAGCACACCCAATAGCATGCTCACCGTTCCACAGCCATCTTCCCATGTGCAGTCCCCTGGGACACACCACAAGACACCCACAACAATAACACAGGGTGCATGTACAGGACAAGGAACGTATGGCATTAAATACTAAGGATGCACACCCGTCACACATACACATTGCATGAACAGGATGCACACAATAATGCTCATGGCTAACAATGGCCAGATACATTGAGACTGCAGACCCATGCATGAGACAAATGAAATGTCCGTATTTCACAACATGCAGGTGACTCCAGATATCCGCAGCTGGCGACGCTGATGACCCTTGTGCATGGCCCACATACCTGCGTATGCATAGATCGCACCTTTGGACTCTTAACCACGATTCTGCTGTCAGTATCGCACTGACAGAGCCCTCTTGTATGCCCCGGACAAAGTAGGGAAAATAGTATTGGTGTGTGCAATGCTCCACAACATTTGCCTGAGGAGGAATGGGCCCCTATCGCCCGACGCTGGCAGGCCACACCCAGAGGAAGATGGGGAGGACGACCATGTGGCAGAAGCCAGAGCACACGCTCACAGGGATGACGTGATGGAAGAGAGACTTGCCCAACAGGCACTAATAGACAATTACTTCTAGAATGGTGACCTGACTCCGTACACAACCAGCACAGTGTGATTAAAGTGCACAAGAACACAATCATGAATGTCCTCACATGTTTTCGTTTAAAGACATTTTAATGTAACTTGTTCAAACATTATGCCCCTATCCCCACTGCCCACCAACACCCCGGCACACTTTCCCCCTCGCTCACACCAACACCCCAGTACACTATAACCCCTCCCCCAACCCCCACCAACACCCCAGCACACTATCTCCCCTTCCCTCAACCCCCACGAACACCCCAGCATACTATCCCACCTTCCCCCATCCTCCACCAATACCCCAGCACACTATCCCACCTTCCCCCATCCTCCACCAATACCCCCAGCACACTATCGCCCTTCCTCACACCCACCATCGTGTCCATGGCAAGTCCACTCAGGCCAACAAGAATCATGCCATTGTCCTCTTCTCCCGACTCCCAGCATCCGGGGAATGTGAGCGCAGCTGGTGCAGGGTCCTCCACCTAGGGGTGCTCTGATGTGATTCCTCCATGGGGGTGGTTGAAGTGGAAGGAATTCATCTGGCCACCTGCAGCTGCTGATGTTGGAGGGCATTGGTCTCCCTAATTTCTTCTGCAAGGGCAGAGACCCCCTTGCACAACTCACACACCCTTTGGCCAAACCCACTCAGTGAAGCTATGCATGCTGTGATGACATTCCTGATCCTCGCATTGTTGCGGGCCATCCTCCTCATGGCCACATTAGCCATTCCATGATGATGCCCAGAGTGGCTGTATGCTGGGATGGTAAGGGGGTGCTTTGCATGGAGTGGCTAGCAACGGGGGAACCATAGGAGCTGGTGCCTGTGTCAGGTTGGGGTGTGTGTGCACACCAGTGGCATGATGGCCTCTGTGGGCTAGGACTGCGCTCCATGACATGGACTGGGTTCTCGGGTGTGGTGGGTGGTTGATGGCGCAGACTGCAGACTGGTGTCGGGGGCGCTGCCACATGGTGGCTGTCACTGCTGCTGCTGTCCCCTTGTTCCTCAAAAGACACAGTAGGTGGGGGGTGTCCTCCCTGGTGGTGTGGACGGCCACAGTGTCGTCCTCAGTGGCAATGGGTGTGCTCCTGTCGAGTTGGGTTGATGGTGTAGGCAAGCCCCTGCTGTGGCGGAGTATGGTGGGGTGCGTCTTGCACTTAGGGGTGACATGTCATCCCCTTTGCAGTATGCTTATGGTGGTGGTGCAAGAGGGCATACGTGCAGATGGACCCGCTGCGTCCTCATCCCCTGACGCCTCTGGAGTTGCTTGTGTACCTGTAGGGGAAATAGGGGATGGTGTTATGACAAAATCTCTCACGTCTTTTACACAACGGTAAATACATGGTGATTGGTGTGGCTCCGGGCTTTAGGACTGATGCACGGGCCTGGTCTGGCTGCGTTTGGTAGTGGATTGGCAACAATGGTGACACGTGCTAGAAGGGAGTGGCACATTGGGGGATTGTATTTGGCCATGGCGGCATGGCTGGGGTACATTGCTGGACTAGCTGTTGCTTGACTAGCATGCATCTGATCCCATGACTAACTATACAGTTACACATGATGATTTGGGGGGGGTATGGTACTTGTCACTGCCAGGTCCTGATGGGGCATTGCTGTGCCCCGGCCAGGGCTGTGTGGTGCATGGTGCTTGGATGTGTCCCTTGACCGGCCTTCCCACGGCTCTGTCTCACAGGGGAGGCCTCTGTGAACTGGCACATGGGTGCTGCGGTAGGTGCCTGTAGTGGCTCCCACACACTGCCCCCAGTCGCTCTGGCTGGCTCATGGGTCATTCCACTGGCGGGTGCTGTGGTAGACTGTTGCAGTAACATGCAGATTGGGGCAGGGGGGGTTATCTCACCTTCTGTCTCATGGCTGCCAGCACCCGCCTCGGCTCCTCCAACACCCTTGATCCCCTCCATGTCAATGACTGAGCTACAGTTCTCTTCCCAGGGCGTGAGGTCAGGTGCCGGTGGTGGGCCTCCCCCTGTGGCCTGGGTGTCATGTCTGTGCTGGGACAGGAGTCCCCGGACCCGCACACACAGGTCATTCCACCTTTTATGGCAGTCTTGCCCGTCCCGGAGGACGCGGACGTCTGGGTTCATAGTGAAAGGTTTGAATACAAAAGGATTGAATGCAATACTTTCGAACCAAAAGGAACTAAAAAAAAAAATATTGAATGCCCGTTTATTTTTTTGGGGGGGGGGTCCGCCCTCAAACCCCCATTTTTGGGGGGAAATTCCACAAATTTTTCCTATACGAAACCAAAAAAATATAAAAATACATTAAAAAAGGCATTAGAACATTTTTTTTATCCTTTTGTTTCGAACATATTGCATTTCGAAGCTTCGTATTCATAACTTTCACTGGACACCGGCCGACTGCAGACACCTTCTGGCTCACCACCTGGCAGATGTGTGTGTGGTGATGGGAAGTGGTCGAAATGGGCGGGAGCGGTCGGGAGCGGTGCTTCTTTACTTCTTTTAATTCTGTTTTACTGTTCCTCTACTTTTATTTTAAAAAGAAACCGTTCCGGAATGGTTTCATTTTAAAATAAAAGTGTAGGAAGCAGTTGAAACGTGCACTTTCAGTGCAGTGTACTGAGGGTTCCCTTAAACAGCAGGCACATATGTTCTGGGGTTTGTATTGTGCATGGGAGGGGGTGTGGCGATGGGATTTGTGGGGAGCGGTGCAGGCCAGCAGGGAACATAGTTCCACTACTTCTTTTCGTACACTTCGACCACTGGTGATGGGATGTTGTTTTGCGCTGTCTGGCCCCATAGAGCTCTGCATGGTGGGCAACAACCTCATCCACCAAGACTACGAGCTCTGAGTCAGGGAATGTGGGCATACGCAGGCGATCTTGGGCTGCCTTACCCCCTCCTGAGACATTTCCGATACTCTGGGAGTGTGGATGGCTGCCAGGGGCTCTGATTTTTGATGGATAGCGATTTTCAAAATGGCCACTGCAATGCTTCCCGTTCCGGTTGTGCGTATTTCCCACCGGCGCTAATAGTGGATGCTAATTGCACAGGCGCTAATAGCGCAGGCAGCAATATCACTTTTAGCACTGGGTTTTTAGGCGGAAGCCTGCTTTCCGGTGCTGTTTCCAGAAGGCACATTTAGCGTTACCGCTGCAGCCGTGTGCACGTGTATGCATGCTTGTGATGCAGTGCTATTTGCACCACGGGTCCCGGCAGTAACGCTTTTTCCGCTCTTGCGCCTGCTTACCACCCAACTCCTGATGAGGACTAAAGTGCCTGCCAGTGATTTTTAAAGAAGTCTTCTGAGAGTTGATGACCGGTGTAAACCTGCTACTGGTGTAATGTAAATGTATTAACCTGGTCTGCCTTCAGCCACTCGATTCATAAGCACCACGCATATCCTTTGGTGAAGTCCTGTTACAAACAAGCATTGGCAAAGCCAACAATTTTGGCTTGCGTGAAAGAATTAGACATTGGCCAGGCACTGCCATTAGATGCCCAGGTACTAGCCCCATTTTACAGCTGCTACTTTCATTAGCCAGTTAATACTAGTACCGGTGTGCCTGGCAAGTGCCTTTGTCATGTCTACACAAAAGCCCAAACTGCTGGCATTGCCAATACTTCTTTGAAATGGACTCTTGAATAGACTGCAGGCCTAGCTCGGGTCTAATTAGTTCCATTGGCAAGCTAGGGGGCACATTCTTTGCATAGTCAGTTCCATTGGCAAGCTAGGGGGCACATTCTTTGCATAGTCAGTTCCATTGGCAAGCTAGGGGGCACATTCTTTGCATAGTCCTCGAGCATATTCAAGTCTCTCTCTAATGGTTCTGCCACTTCGAGGTCATATGTATAGTAGGAATGACGTTCGAGTTATCAAAGTTCAGTAGATGTTTTGTAAGAAAATCTACAGTATTTCATTTTGATTTTACTCATTTGAGTGAATAAAGATATTATGAACCTCAGCCTGGCATGGTTAGATGAGTCACCCGCTTTACTATAGAGGGGTTAGACTAAATACAGCCAGTGCTTTGTGATTTTTGTCATAAGTTGGTCTGCGCCCTAAAGCCTAAGGGTCTAAGTGTCTAATATAGTAAAGTAAAAGTAAAGTGCTTAATTTGTAAAAAAAAAAAAAAAAGAAGTGGCAGGGCCCAAATATGTTCTCGCACTCCTGTGACACTGTGGCGGGCACTGCTGCTTTCATCATCCATAGCTGCTCCCCTCAATGTCGGCATATTTTGGGTTACCCTGGATGCACTGAGTATCACCACGTGATAATTAAAGTGAGGCTGCGACAATCAGTGCCGGGGTTTAAAAATAAGTGCCATTGCTGAGCCCTGACACACACACCCAAAAATGAAGCACGGGTCCAGCACAGTGAATTTGCTTGTACACAAGTTCATCAAGAAAAACACGTTATATATGACCGTGCCAAAACAACCAGGCTCAGTCAAGTGGAAGGGTGTTTTTAATCTGTTGGGACATATTTATTCAGCATTACGTTGTTATCTTCCAAGTTACAGCTATTTCATTACTAATGCTTCAATTTAAAATAATTGAGAAGACCGTTTCCCCTTGCTTTGCACATGACTGTAACTCCTTCCCACACTGATATTTTTCCTATGAAGCATTGCTGTTTTAAAGGACCGGCCCTTTTCACACCCACCTGTTAAAACCCGTACATTTTCTTGATGCTCAGGATGCATATACATGGAGTGCGTTATTCAAACACATTTTGGAAGTGTCCATCTTGTGAGCAATGTGCTTTTCAAAAATTAACTGAATGTTTTCTTGAATTAAATATGGGGGAAGGAAGGGGACAACTTGCGGTAACTGCCGACCTTTAGACCTTTGAGCGGTAAACTGAGCTACTTTACAAGTGCTTTCATCTAAGGCAAATTGTTTTTCGATTCTGTAATTGTTTCTTAACTGCACGTGTGCACAGTGCAACTTGCAGTGACTGCCGGTCTGAAGACCTTTGAGCTGCAAACTGAACTAGTCTAAAAGCGCCCTCACTTTAAGGAAACTGTTCTTTGGTTTTGGAATTGCCTCTTAACTATCCTCGTGGAAAACGCAATTTACAGTGACTTTCGGTATTCAGACATCTGAGGTGCAATCTGAAGTATTTTGAAGGCGCTTTCTCCTAGAGGAAACAGCTCCCTGTTTTTGGAATTGTTTCTCATCTGTACGCCATCACCTCGAAAATCTACTCTGCCAAGTGCCAGCGTTAAAAACACACAAACGGTAGACAGTGCAGCCAAATTCGAAGAGCAACTGAAAGAGTAACTAAATCTATCATTGTGGAATCACAAATATGATGGGTTATTTATAACGTGCTTAATACCCAGAGGTTTCTAAGCGCAGACCCGGGGATTGAACGCGTGTTGTCTTGCTTCCAGGGCGAGCATCCTCCCAAAGACATCCAAAATCGGATATTACAGATTGTTTCAAGGCAAAATCAAATCCAAGAAGAAATAGCCCTTGGATGTCATCTGCCATATGGTCTGATCAATCCTTGTCACGTACAATAGATAACAACAACTCACTGGTAAACATGGTTGCTAATTTAAAGCGGGCATCTCTTGGAGGGGTCAGAGATTTACCTAGCCACTTCTGTGAAGAGGATATTAATACACCTGACTTGGCTACTATGGCCTCCCCGTCAGCGGAAGTGTCTGAGATGAGTCACGAAAGTGTGCCACCAAATGACAAGGGTAAAGAAACAAACTGGGAAACCTACGACCAGGGCTCAATGGCAGAAACACAATCATATTGAAAGTTGATGCATTTCTGGAGATCATAGCAAAGAAACAGCATAGGGCAGATGTAACCTTAGGAAAAGTTATGGAAAGAATATCCTGCTTGGCAAGAGAGGCAAAGCTATTTCATACTGAACAAAAAGTTGAAAACAGGAAACAAAAAGTCAGTATAAAGACTGCCTCTTGTGTTCTGGTATCCCCGGTCGAGGATATAACGACGACCGACCCATGCCCATTTGTCCACTCAACAGAGGCCCCATACAACGACTGAGACTACGAGGAGATTCACATACCCCCCAACCCCCTACTAAGTTGGAACTGGCTAAGACCTCTGCTAAGCAAAACAGGAAGGTGCAGTTTAAAAACTCAGCGTCTTCCTCTAAAGGACTGGAAGGAAGACTTACCAAACCGTTGGCTCTCTCAAGACACTGCAAATTACGACTCTAAGTGAAAAACCACTGTTGATCACAAATAACCTGCCAGACGGAACAGTGCGGCAGGTAAAACTGCACGGGCTGTTTAAAAATGCAGGTAAGGGTCAGGTTGAGCCCACCAAACCCATTTCAGCGAGTGCAAAAGGGACTTTGGCTATAGGGTGTTTATGCTGTGAAAAGGAAACCACATAGAACTATCCGATCATGGAAGTTAATGAAAACGAGTTTCCAGAAAATACTTCTGCCAAAGAAACTGAGAAACCAATAATTTCCTTATATGCCCTGAAAGATCTTGGAAAATTGATTATCTTAGAGGAAATAAACCCCGCAGACCAAAGTCCTTTTCTCAATAGGTCATGTCTTCTAGCAATTTTTAAGCAATTGCTGTATTTTGATTTAATCACATCAGCAGATATAACCAAAATTGAACTACCTTGGTTTTGAAGTCATACAAACAGGGCATTGGTGGAATTTGCATCACCTTTGACAGTGGCGTTATTAAAGTCACACGCAGATCTCTTCACTACAGCGGGACTGGGAATTGGTGGAATTTGCATCACCTTTGACGGTGGCGTTATTAAAGTCACACGCAGATTTCTTCACTACAACGGGACTGGGCATTTGTGGAATTTGCATCACCTTTGACGGTGGCGTTATTAAAGTCACCCGCAGATTTCTTCACTACAACGGGACTGGGCATTTGTGGAATTTGCATCACCTTTGACGGTGGCGTTAGTTAGGTCACACGCAGATCTCTTCACTACAGCGGGACTGGGCACTGGTGGAATTTGCATCACCTTTGACGGTGGCGTTATTAAACTCACACACATATCTCTTCACTACAGCGGGTCTATCGCTGCTAATTTGCAGAAAAGTCAAAGAACAAAGGAGTGTGAGCCCTGTCGTCAAGCATAAAAAAGGCCTTAAGGCAAATGCTCTCCTACCCTCTGAGAGAGGCATTGCGAGCAGTCCAAGCACAAATGGTCATGGCAGGGTCCACCTAATCTGTTGTAGAATACTGGAAGCTTGAACGCCTGACGAACGGTGCAAATTGATCTCCCTCGAGACAAAACAAACAAAAATGTATGTGTTGGAATATGCTAGGTTATCGGTCTTTTCTGGTTCATCCAAAGGATCATGAGTGCCTGGAGTCCTGTGATGTTTTCTTCCTTCAATTAACTTGGTGCAGCAAGGATATTGCCATAGATGGCTTCAGGACTATCACTAGAAACGCCACCTACTCAAAGCGTGGGCGAGCCAGTGGAGGTTTGGCCATTGGGGTAAAAGCTGTGGACTCTTTCTTAGAACTGACTAAATATAACCACTCAAATGGGATTGTCAGCACTCATATAGATTATGTACTTGTATCCAGTTACTAGGCCTAGATGTTGCCATATAGAAATCACCCATGATGGCCTTAGTGATCATGCAAGGTTTATTTGGTGCACTGACATCAAAGAAAATTATTCAAACTTTACTAGAAATATAGATGTTTCTACAAATATACAGGCAAACCAACTACAATGGCCGGGCAAAAACATAAAGATTGTGAACAAAGTACTGTGGCACGATCAAGAAAGTCTGGAAAAGGGCCTTCATACGGCCAATTGGAATATGGGAAACATGGTTTCGGTAATAATTCAGAAAAGTGGAATGAAAAACCAAGGGCCTAGAGAAAACAACGTGAATAAAGCAAATGTGCCATACAACACCATTATAAACAAAAGGAAAATCCCCCTTAGAAAAACACAAGCGGCAGTCAGAGTTCGCTTTGACCTGGATTTTTGGGAGAAACAAACTAGAATCCTGAATTTGGAAACCAAATATAGAAATTGGTTAAAAACACATAAATGCTCCCTAAAAAATGCAAACTGGCTACGATTGTTTTGATGGTTGAAGACCTTCGACGCACAAAGATTCTGGTCACATTATAAGGATTTTTGTAAAGCGATAACACCTATAGAATCAAATCTGATACCTGAAAACACCTGGTATAGCTATATACAAGGTCGATGGGGGGCGTGGCCAGCGCCGATGGTGTAAAGACGTGTCTGTGAGGAGCTCCCGTCTCGATCCTGGCCTAGATCCTTAATTCGATCGAAAATTTTGACCTGAACAAGTTCCAAGCCCATACTCCGGTGGGGGAAGCGATTCTGGCCCTGCCCGGCGCAGGAACGAAGAGAAACGGAGCCGGCGTCCCTGAAAACGCAGCATCCGAACTGATACCCCCGGGAGAAACAAGATGGCGGACGGCGCCGAGGCCTGACGGAAGAGCAGTTTAAGCCGGCAGCGAGGCAGCAGGGAGAAGGTCGCGTCGAAGGAGTCCCTGTGAGTAGAGCGGAAAGACCCCAGTGGAAACCAGGCGCAGGACCGGCCGCCCTTAGATCTCCCTCCCCCCCAGAAGCCCCTGAGCGCACAGGAGAGCCTCCGCATTACCCAGGGGAGCGAACGGAACTACATCCGAGGCCCTGGGACCGCTGCAGAGGAGACACAGGGGGTAAGCGGACCGCTGCCATTTCGAGGGAGACCCGTCGGTGAACTGCCAGCCGCGAGTGCGGTGGGGCTCCGTGGGCCAGAGAGGCAGCAGAGTAAACGAACCCTTGCCGCTGTCGTTACAGCGTACTGCACGGGGCCCTCCTCCCTCCCTGAACAGGCAACCGCGCGGTTGAAGAGGGAACGGTCCACGCTCAGATGAACCGGAAGACTTGCAGACCCTAACCCAACACCGGGGAGCAGGAACTCGCCCGTGCCGCAGACAGCAGGGCCTAGCAGGGTTACAGGACAGCGGCGGAGCACTCCATTGCCCAACCGGGAGAATACCCTGCGCAGGAGCGTATACTTAATTGCACCCCCCCTGTGTTCTCCGGTGCCATCACGGACTAACACTGTGCATCACTGCATAACGCTCGCCTTGTTACTCACCGTCTAAGGGCTCGTATCTGCCTCCACAACATTAAGAGGGACTAATGTCTACCTCACGAAACAAAAACAGGGGTGCAACAATCATGGACTCGTTCTCAGGGGCTAAACCTAAACAGTCCAGCCAATATGAGATCCCCACACAGACGGAACCCCCTGCAACAGTTGACGACCCCAGCAACGCCCAAGTGCTGCAGGCCATTGCTACACTCCAAACGTGCATGGAGACCAGGATAGATGAACTTAAGGTAGACATGCAGCTCATCCGCCAAGATGCCCGCAACCTAGCGGAAAGAATAAACACGGTGGAAATAAAACTGCAGGACACCACAGACACTGCCAAGGACTTAAAGCACAAAGTTATCGCACTTGAGAAACAAGTGGCTCATCTCGAGGCGAGGTCTGAGGAAGCAGAGGGAAGGGCCCGCCGCAGTAACATCCGAGTCCTTGGCGTTCCGGAAGGGATGGAAGGTACCGACCCCACGGAATTCATTGAATCCCTATTAATACAAGAGGTGGGAGCTGGCAAGCTTACACAGGGATTCTCCGTCGAGAGAGCCCACCGCTCCCTACAAAAACGACCCCCACCGGGATCACACCCACGCCCGATGATAGCCAAGATTTTAAACTTTCGCGATAGAGAGACGATCCTCAAATTCTCGAGGGACGGAGGCGAGATCAGACGCAATGACTCCAAGATCGTTATCTACCCAGATTATACCCCACAAGTGCAGCGTGCCAGGAACTCATTTATACCTGTCAAAGCCCAACTGCGGAAGCTGGATCTCAAATACATGCTCCTGTACCCCTCGCGCCTTAAGATACTATACAAAGGCAAAGCTGTCTTCATGGAGACTCCGGCAGCAGCCACTATGTGGATGGAGCACAATAATTTGGCTGAGGGAGAGGATCACGCCCTGACGCCCAACGGCTGATCACGAACAGATCTCTTTGCTGTAATGATCAATTGGTTCTTTCAAGGACGGGAGCTATAAGGACTACCCATGGACATTGTCACAACCCACCCCACCCCAAGCATGGCTGGCCTATGGCCAACACCACATCCGCACCTCACGGCCCGGATCGGCCTATGGGTAGCGGAAGCCCCCGAGCGTTGTCCTCCCAGAACGACTGCTGGGGGCAACACACAGTTATCTTTCATATTCGATCCACCTGTTCGAGTGGAAGTTAAATTTGTTCATAAGTCTCCGTTTAATATATCAACACAACAATCATGGGCAACAGGAAGATTACAATGCGCATTGCTGACGGCCGACCCAGGGGGCATTTGTTCAGCACACGAAGCTGGCTTGAAGACGGTTGAGACCACCATGAGTTCAGCGCTCCAACTCCTCTGCCACCATCATGTCTACACGCCTTAAGATCGCCACTTGGAATGTGAGAGGTTTGGGTACCTACTTACGCCGCAACAGAGTTAAATCCTTTCTACACAGGAAGAAGATAGGGCTGGCCCTATTACAAGAAACCCACTTAACCAAGGAATCCACCGCGACGCTCCAATCATACTGGGGTGGACAGGGGTTCGGGTCCGCCTATTCTAAATTCGCAAGAGGGGTGTTCACTTGGATCAGCCCTCACATCCCCTTCCAGCTCAAAAAAGCCGAACAGGACCCGGAAGGAAGGTACGTGATACTCTGGGGCCACATCGAACAAACTGAGGTATGCATTGTCAATTCATACCTCCCCAACAACAATATCCCCGCGCACCTTGCTATGTTGTACACAAAGATTACACTGTATAGAGACACATTCTTTATCTGGGGAGGCGATTTTAATTGCGTCAGTGACTCAGTGCTTGACAGATCTGCTCCTCCCTTGGGGGGCCCGTCGACCGCTACCACCGCCATGAATGTCATGCTGAACCGCCTAGACCTGGTAGACATCTGGCGGGAGCAACACCCAGGGGATCGAGGCTATTCCTTCTACTCCTCGCCACATAATCTTCACACCAGAATTGACTACCTCTTTACTGGCAGAGAAAGCTTTCCCCAGATTGCTTCTTCCAATTATTTGGGCCGTACCATCTCTGATCACTCCCCCCTGGTAATTGAATGGAACATTACGGGCCCCAGACCTCCTATACCTACATGGAGGATGCCCACCGAGGCACTTAAAGATTCGGAGTTCAGGGAAGATCTCAGGGAATCCCTAGAGGACTACATTCGTGAGAATAAAGACAGCGTTGACCACCTAAGCACAGTCTGGGATGCTCTCAAAGTTGTTGTAAGGGGAGAGGTCATAGCAAAGGCTGGAGGAATGAGAAAACGCCTAAGATCTGAACTTGAATTACTAGAGACTGAAATAGAACAGCTAGAATCCAACACCCTGGACCCCCAACCGCAGGAAGACAGGCTTGCCAGTACAAGGGCCACCTGCAAGGAAGCCTGGGACAGACTGGCCAAATTTGATTATATCACCAGAACCAATAAAGCACACGCCCACGCTGATAAACCTGGTAGACTGCTCGCCTGGCTGTGTAGGAAAGAACACCCTAAACATCCGACTACAGCCTTAAGAGATGCTGATGGCACATTACATCGGACCCAACATGGGATTAACGACACTTTCGGGCAGTTTTATGCCCAACTATACTCCCATAATGACGTGGTGCCCCCTGAGGAAATTTCAAACACCTTGGATGAAATTGGCCTGCCCCTACTCCCGCCGTCACATAAGGAGGCTTTGGATGCTGATATCACCATAGATGACATAACCGATGCCATCAAGTCTCTGGCCACTTGTAAGGCCCCGGGCAGTGATGGGCTACCTGCCGAATTTTACAAAACCTACGAGCCGGAATTGACTCCGCTGCTGCACGAGGTGTTCCTAGAGGCCTACGAGACGGGTATCCTGCCTGGGAGCATGCGTGAGACTTTGGTGGTTCCGCTCCTCAAGCCAGGTAAACCTGCAGATGACTGTGACTCCTATCGCCCTCTCGCGATGCTCAATTATGATGTCAAAATTCTTACAACCATTCTGGCTAAGCGGCTGTCCAGGGTGATCGGAGGAGTGGTGCACCCCGACCAGAGCGGCTTTGTGCCGGGCCGCAACACCACTGCCAACCTTCGTAGGCTACAACATGTATTATCACATTCCACTCATGTGGGGGAATCTTATGCCTTGCTCTCTTTGGACGCCATCAAGGCGTTCGATTCTATTTTCTGGGAATGGCTAATTGCGGTGCTCCGGGAGTTCGGCTTTGGAGAACGATTCGTTAGATGGATCACAGTTCTCTACACTAAACCACGAGCACGAGTAAAATCTGGCCGGCTCATCTCCACGGCATGGGACATACAAAGGGGCACGAGGCAGGGCTGCCCGCTCTCCCCTATGTTATATATACTTGGGCTCGAACCCATCGCCATCTTTTTTAGGAAACAGTTCTTCGATGCTGGTATAAGGCTAGACGGGGTGGACCACATAATTTCCCTGTATGCAGATGATGTCCTCCTTTATGTGAGGGACCCGCAGTTGAATGTCCCGACCATGCTGGAGGTCCTCGGCAACTTTGCCAAGGTATCAGGCATACACTTCAGCAGACATAAGTCTTGTCTGTTTCCGTTAGGCGCCCTCCAAAACACACACGTCGATGACCTCCCCTTGCTGGGTATAAGTTGGCGCCCCATCACGTTCCGCTATCTGGGCATTAATATTTATCACACGCCTGAACTTATGCACGTCAACAACACGGCAGCGGCGCTGCCTCCCTTGCGCAGGTCGATTAAGTTTTGGGCTCGCCTCCCCCTATCCATGATGGGCAGGGCTTCCATCATCAAGATGATTGTTCTCCCCAGATTTCTTTATGGTTTCCAAAACATTTTTTATTATATTAGGACACCCTTCTTTCGCCTTTTGGGGAAGATACTTAAAGACTTCCTGTGGGGAATTAGTAGGCACAAATTTGCATTATCCACGCTGACCCTACCCTATGAGCAGGGAGGCATTCGGCTCCCTGATCTGGAGCGATACTACCTGGCTGCCCAACTAAGCTTCGTGGCTAAATGGCTAGCTGATGATGACACCCCCGAAACAGCGCTTTTACAACGCTCAATTGCTCCGATCCGGCTAAACGAACTCATCTGGGCCCCTCAATGTCTTGTGGATGGGATCCCATATTTAGCTACCCTGGGTCGTCAGATATGGCAAAGGGTTAAAATTCTTCTCCACTTGAAACATAGATATACTCCGGACACACCGCTCCTGGCCGACCTGTGTCAGAACTCTGTAGACCTTGCTTCCATTAGATACTGGGAAAGGCTGGGAGTGTACACTTGGGGGGATCTATATAACGAGGGCTCCTTCCGGGATTTCTCCTCCTTGCAGTCAGTAGATGGCGTCCCGGCTGGCCAATTCCTTTGGTACTTAAAGATCCGTAAATTTGCTCGGACCAAATGGGACGCGTGGCCAGAAGAACCTGAAACTGACCCCTTCATAACACTCCTATATAGTTTGGGAGATGGATGGAGGCCTGTGTCCCGTATATACAGCCACCTAATCGATAGGCCCAATCCCCGCAGTCAGGATCTCAAACTCAAATGGGAAGGAGACTTGGGGCATGAATTGTCTGAAGCAGAATGGGGTAGAGCACTAGCGTTTCCCAACGTGGTATCTAGAAACTCTAGATTTAAATTGATTCAGCTTAATATGTTATATCGCTCGTACCTGACACCACTTAGAATAGCCAAAATATATGGGCTACCCCAACATAACTGCCCTTGGTGCGGCAGAGATGAAGCAAATCTTTTACACATGTTCTGGGGATGTGTCCAGGTCCGGCAACTCTGGGCGAAGGTGGAACTCCTCTGTAGCGAGGCAGGCATGACCAGATATGAGTGGACCCCAAAGGAGTGCCTTCTCGGAACGTATCCCAGACTGGCCAAGTTCAAACACTCAGTTAAGCTCATGGACCTAGTATGCATTCTGGTCAAAAGGACCATTGCTATGGCCTGGAAGCGACCTGGAGGCCCACGATACCAGGTATGGCGTAACGAACTGGAGCGCTGGATAGGGGCAGAAACCTCTGCTTGGGAGGATGGGGTCACCACATCCCCCGAAGACACGAGCTTGGCACTTTCTGCCTGGAAAACTCTCACCTGGGCCTTACTTAACCCCCCCAATGACGATAAACCCCCTTGAGTAACTTGCCACTATCGAAACATGCTATCTGACACAGAACATTTGCGCAGTCCATAACTTGAACTTATTTGTTGCCTGATCTTCCTACGTTGCTTACGCCACTGACCATACGGAGACTTGTTAATGTTGTTTACGTTTTGTTGTTTCTGTTTAATTGTTAATTTCTATTTGGCCTATCTTGATTAATCCTGACTTATACCAATGTGATCGCACAATGTTACGATGCAACTGTCTCTTATATAAATGCCAATAAAGAAATTTGAAAATAAATACAAGGTCGATATTCTACCATGGACCTATCAGAAATTGATCCTTGTGCTAGGCTGCAATCTAGTGGTAAAGATCCAGGAAAAATAAAGGACAAAAACTATAGTCTTATATAGGATAAAATAACCTATTAAGAATCATTAAAAAATAGAGCCTTCCCGTGCTCCCAGCCCTGATGGCATCCCAAATATAGTACTAAAAGATAGACCTGAAGTGTGGGTCAAAGTTTTAAATGCTATCTATACACACGTAATAAAAACTTGCTCTATCCCAGAAAGCTGGCGAAAGTCTGTACTTGTCCCCATTTTTAAAAGCGAAGACATATTGCTTCCATCCAACTATTGCCTCTTGGCGATGATGGACTTGAGCCAAAAAACCTTTGCGACCATACTATTGGGAGAATTAACAACTTGGCTGAAATCAAATCAAATACTTAGCCTTTACCAAACGAGTTTTAGGAAGTTGTATCACACCCTTACTAGTATTTACACACTGCAATATTTGATAGCCAAATATGCATATAAGAATGGTACAAATCTACATTGCTGTTATGTGGATTCTACAAAGGCCTTTGATTTTGTCTCTCGATCAATATTGCGGGAAAAACCTAAGAAACGTGGCATTGATACAACCTTATTACACCATATACAACAGCTGTATATGAATACTTCTATAACCATCCGTTTAAATCTTGAAGGTACGCACACAGCATTCCAACATACAAATAGGGGCCTAAAACAAGGCTGTGTGATGGGTCTGGTTCTGTCTAATTTCTATACAGCTGACATAGAAAGCGAATTAAAGAGTTCCTGTAACTTCCCACCAAAAATAAATGGCATTCATACAAGTTGTCTGTCCTATGTGGACAACTTAATATGATTCGACTACACTTCAATTGGCCTTCATCGGACGCTAACTGCGCTAGAAAATTATGCAAATAAAAATCACATGACAATAAACATTGCAAAAACTAAGACATATGTGCTTAAGCAAGGGTAGTTGCGAAAAAGATCAATTTCTATGGTACTTAGAAGGAATGGAGCTACAGAAGAAAATAGAATGTTTTGCCTGGGCTTTCCCATAAAAATCAAGCTGACACCAAATTATGAAGCTTGGATAGGGAATAAAATATCGAAGAAGTGGCGTGTACTAAAAAACTATATAGAGTGTCGAGGTGGCCAAAACATTAAAGGCTTCTTGGAAGTCTATCGCATGAGCATTACACCTTCTATTCTTTATGTTCTCAATGCAATCCCTAGTACACATGTACACTGGTTGGCCAAGCTCAAAGGTAAACTGTTACGAACCATTATAAATCTTCCTAAATCTGTCCCAGCTGAAGCACTTAGGTTGGAGTATGGTCTGTGTTCATTAAAATCATTAGATGTACCCTGTTATATGCTAAACTTTTGAGAACTGATTCCAACTCAAATGAGCTGTTAAAACTTTTGGGTAAAAGTATGGCAAAGGACCAGACAAATGTTTTCATTGAGGATATAAAAATAACGCGCAAACACATCTCGTGGCATTGGACATACGGGCAGATATCTTTGAAAACACGCTGAATTTTGAAAATAAATGTGGGACTGGTCTCTGAACATTGATGCATTACACACAAAAAAAGATACAAAGAATTTTCCTACCAAAGCTTTGCCTGCTATAAACTCTGTAGTTACCTGACAAAGATCTGCTCCATTGATTTGAAGAGGTTTATTCTGTACCTGAGTTTAACGCTCTGATTCATGGATTATTTGCGCCTAAAAAAATTGAATTTGTGCGCCATCCTGGCCGCAAATCCCCATTTGTTAAAGAGGGATTTGCGGGCAGAATGGCGCACAAATCCTGTTTTTCTCGGCACAAATAATCCATGAATCAGGGTCTAAATCTCCTCCCAACAAATGAATATATAGAAATGTGCCGGAGTAAAGTATCTTCTGGGGAAGGTAATAACCTCTGTAGATGATGCCATGGTGAAGTAGAAACCTCGCGCCATGTGTTGACAGCTTGCCCTTATTTGGTAACATCTTACATGAAAGGGTATGTGAACTTTGTCAGGAAAATTGAAAATATCCAGAACAACCAGTTTTGGTCAACATAATACAGTGCACAATCAATCGTGTTTACAAACGCCGCCTTTGGTATATGGAAGGAAATGGTAAAGAAATTGGGAATCTGATTGATATAAATTGAAATGGATTGCACTTCTTGTAATTCTATACAGAATACAGAAAATGTATTACTATTATAGTATGAAATGTGCTACTTAGGTAATTAATGTATGTATTTCAGTGGCAAACGTTATTGTTTTAAGTATGTGTGTGATCATTTGATTTGTGTGTTTAAATGGTGAATGTCATTGTATTATATATGATTTTTACAAATTTGTACTTTTCTTATTTATGTATTATGTGCGAAACTTTTTGAAAATCAAACTAGAATGCACAATAAAAAGAAAAAAATATTAAATATAGCATGTTGACATTTGAAATCACGAGTAGCAAATGTATGTAACCATGCATTTAAAAAGAAATGTAAATAATGTCTAACAAATAAAAATTCACTGGTCAAATTGTAGAATTGTTTTGAGGGACATCATTGATTTGTTAATATCAGTAATTAATGTGAAATCCATCATAGAAGAAATCATAGCAGGAGGTTGTCTATGCATTCAACCAGATGGTTTCACAGTGTTAGCATGTGCATGGACCCGTAGGCCCTTTAAGCAAGCTAGCGCTATGTGGGAATGCAGAATTTACTCTTACATCAATAATACGACCCACTCAGGAAGTTGACAAATCATAACGGTTTTAACTGCAATTGTCCAAGTACAACGGACATCAACGGACGTTCGCTCAAGGCACAACGATTTACATGAAAAAACACAGTTCTATAGTAAAAACACATCATCATTGATGTCATACTACGTGGCAAAATAAGAACACCTAGTTAAGGCTGTGCTAGGCTTAAGGGGAACATCCAGGTATACTTGCTATGGAGAATAGGATTGTGATTGGGTCTCTAAGGTCAGGTGGACAACTTGTTCCCACCCCTAGTGCAAGTCATCTTCAGTGTCATGAAATACACAACGTTTCATTGGCTTTCAAACTATAGGGCTCTTCGCTATGTGGCCCTCTATGATTGGTTGACACGCTTGCACCTTTCTGGAATAATCCACTCGCTAGCAGCACGCAAGGTGGTACCCCAGGTGCTGGCGGGTTGGACTTGACCATGCCTCCCCACCCAATTAGACCAACATCCATCATCACTCCTGCTGTCTGGCATTCGAATTGTCATCCGTCAGCTCTTTACAGAATCAGCCTTGCAAAGTATGCACTGCATCTGAGAATAGAAGGGAGTGTGAGCATGGTCGTATCTTCAAGTCTCTGTGTAGCTTTCCCAAAGTCTATTTTCATCTAGACCATGTGACAGGTGACCGAGTTTGAGCTCTTTATTTTGTATTTAACACTATTAAATGAATAACACCTAGCACTTTCAGTGTTTTTCCATTGCACCTTAACAGGAGCTTGCCTCGCTTCTCATGTTCATTGTATCTTCTCGAATAGATAACCAGTTTCTTGGCTGCCCCAACCCTTGACCCTGGGCCAGACAACCTTTCTCGAATTTTCCCTCATCGTCAGCTGTTTTCTTCTACTGCGCCAAACTTTCACCCCATCTGTTCACGCGGTCCTGGTTTGCTAAAACACGTTGTGGAACATCCAGATTCTATATGCATATATATATATATATTGGCAACGCCGCCTGCAGTCTATTCACTACGTATAGCCAGCCTTCATGATTACTTAGTTTTCTTGCGTTTCAGCATCTGTACAATTATAAAATGGCTTGCATTTTCTTCAGTGCTCTCTGCACGTGCAATCTTCATTCCGCACATGAAATGTTGCTCAATTCTTCACTTCGCCATCAGATTCTATAAAGTCTATATACTCTCTTCATTGGCCTCTCTTCTGGGTGCATCATTTCTGTTTCATGTGACGTCACCAGTCTTCCCTTCCATTAATCATCACACTTCTTCGAAACCTCCTTTAAAAGACTGTCATTTCTCCACGGGAACATCATATAGAGCTTTCTCAATGGATACCTTGCTTCGAGGGTTCTTCGCGGTACAGGGACCATTATTGGCGTTGTGCATGTCACAATTTCCGGCTTCCAAAATACAGGCAAAATAGGGGCAGGACTTCTGGTAGAGGCACTTTGCCCCTCCTCTACATGCCCATAGAAGGTTAGTGTGTGTTCTCTGCCTGTGTGTGAGGTCATTTCCAGAGTCGTATATTTGAAGTTACCAAATGCATGCTGTCTTAGTGGGTGTTAAGAGTGACTTTCGATGGCAGCACCATAAGCCACTCCACCACTCCCTTATCTATTCTAGCGTGACCAATAATTCTGCAGTCATTTTGCTCAGATGCCTTCGCTCCATTGAGAATGAACTGTTACTTGCCATTTCTCCGATAACGGCAGCAGTCGTGAGCTAATCCCCTCCACGTGCTCTGTTGCTTGAGAACCTTCACTCACTCGACAGGCAGTTTACTCTTGCAGTCTCAAGCAAAGAGGCCCCAACACAGCGCACTACACGGCGGCCAGTGCTGCACAGCACCAAGATCTTTGCAGATGGCATGCATAGTCAGACACAGATTTTAAGAGTCCCAGTGGTGAAAAAATGGTGTTGGTGTTCACCACCAGCAAACACGACCACAACTTAAGCACTGAACACTTCAAATATGGAGCTACAAACAGCAGCCTATTAATAATATACCAATTATATACATGTTTATTTGACATTATTAGAAATCATAATCACTGCCTTTTCAGCATTCATTTGTAAAATAATCGTCTTTTACATAACGCACCATTTCATAGAGTGCATGTTGTAGCCCAATCTGTATCTGTTGAATTCGACCGAATATATATCTCTGTTTCAGTCTGCAGCAGAGTGATCATTTTTAACAATCCTCGGGGGATGCCCCAACTCTCCAGTTTGCTGTACAGTGTAGGGTATTTTGTGGAGATTTGGGGCCTGACGGTATTTTCTTACCGCCGAAATATAACTTAGCAACAATCACTCCTTGTATTCAGATTGGGCCATGTACAACAATAATACAGTGAACATGCATTATTTCAGCACCCAGGCATGCATATTTGGTATGCGTGGGTGGTAGGCGCGGTTGGTGGTATTTTGGTGAGCATAATTCCCTTGTTTTATTTGTGGCCCCAATGTCCAGAATCCCTTATCTTTGCTTAGATTTTTCGTGTAATCACTAGAGAGACCTCAGACCTACATTTTAGGAATACCACATTTTTCAGTGTTAGTGTGCCACCATGGGCGATCTCACTGACTTATTTACGACAGAGAGCTATATATGGTAATCTTGTGGTAATTTCCACTACCTTATATACGGTAGGGAGCTATGTTCAGAGAGTCTCTCTTCCCGTTGGCTCATGTACCTCCAACGAGCTATGCTACAGTCACTCACAACTGTTCATACTGAATCTGACATGCACACATCTGTCTTAAAATTACCATTGCACTGTTTAAAATCTCCCCACATCATCAGCATTGTAATGGTAAATAGTAAATACACCACCCGTCTGTTTTCAAATATTTTTCTGTATTATAAAAGTTGCAATTAAACACGATCTCATTCTTTACAGAAATAAATAAAATGGTACAGTAAAAGCATTGTCTATGACACACTGCAAAGAGAGTGGCGGAGAACAGAACTCAAATTGCAACATTAGCATTTGATTAAGGCATGCACAGGAATCCTACACTGACTGCATATTATCGTACACACTCAGCTCCCACATTTCTGTAATTACCTTATCTTTTTAGTTGTTCTCTTTGGCGGTCCTCTTTCTGAATGTGGCTCCCTCGAAGATTAACTCCAGTAAAAAGGAACGCTGGCCTTCTCAAACCGGGGTCATTGCCTGGAATTCTCAGCTTTTGCAGATAGGAACGCCTCAGCCAGTGGAAAGGTCCTTCTTTCAGCTCTCCCCAATCTCGACTGCCTTTCTCCTTTCTCAAAAACCCCCCAGCAAAAGCCTGATCACTCCCTCTAGCATGATACTTGCTATGACGCTGCTCCAATCAGCATTAATCACGCCATCTCCTCCTTCTCTACACAATGGCTCATTTTTATAGTAATACTTTGTAACCAATTGATTTCCTGTAGTTATGTGGACAGGGCAGCAGAGAGAACAGAAAAAAAAATGGATGTGCGTTTAAAAGTTCACTTTCAGAATAGGCCTAATTCTGCAGTGGAGACACATTTTTATTAGTGGATTATGTTTCATTAGTCATGTTAGTTGTCAGTAAGGTTAGTTATTATTTTAAAATGTGTCTCTTGCACCATAGGCATTTCAGGTGAAAAATAGTGTGCATTTTTGGGTGTGCACATGTGCTTTTAACTGTAAAAATAGATTTGCATCTTATATGTTAAAATCGTTTTTGACTGAGTGGCCTGTCTTTCCTTGTTAATCTGGTAACACATATAGCAATGCACCGCACCCTTGTGGTGGTGCTGCAAAAAAAAAAATTGCTACCTGTGCAGTAGTGCTGTACTCTGTGCTGTAACGCGCCAAATATCCTTACATATACCCTCCTTTTGTTTTTAGAATCTGGCCACGATCCAAGCCAATTCCTAAAACAACTTGTTCTTTCTTTTTCTTTTAAAATGCATGTGTATTGGGATATCTTTCTCTTCCTGACGTAGCTAGTAAAATCAGTAACATTTTCATTTTTACTGATAGCACAATCAACCATCCACCCATGATTAGCACCAGGATAGCCAAACCCACTATTGAGCGTTCCCCCCAGGTTCCCCAATTAAATCTTTCCACTTCTATTATGCCCAGATTACTAATTGTAATATTGTTTTTTCTTAAATTCATTTTTATAACATGTCTTTCTTTGTGATTCAATAAATATTCCACATCTGGATCTATTGGAAAAGTATCCCTTTGAAAAAAATCGATATTTTCCACTTGGCTTTCCCAAACATCATTTGTTACATGAAACAATGTTAATCCCCCAATTGACACAATTGCATCCTTTGGAACCTGTAAATAAAAAACATTATATTTTACCTGTTTAACCACGTATGTTCCATGGTTTAAATGTACTACCGTCATGTTCTTTAAACAGGTGCTGACCAACCATTTACCTCTGACCATCTTAGCCTGTGCCATTTCTTCACTCCCCATATTACTAATAATCACTTCACATCCCTCTGATATACTTGGGTCAGATTTCAAACCACAAATAGCATCTGTGGCATCAGGAACAAACGGTTTACCTGGACACATATAATTTTGTTCTTTAAATGTTACACATGTTTCCAGGTTTGGTATTAAATAAACTTCAGGTTCCCATGACTGAAATGCCACCACTTCTGGAGTCTTAATCTTAATGAATTTGTCCTCTTGCCAAAATCCCACGTTGTGTACCCACTTCGTTTGATAAATAAGTTCAGGGGCTACATATGGGATGCATAGCAAAAATCCGATCTCTAGTCTTTCCAAGTCCACATATAACGGCATTGCATTCCCCATTTCGAATGCAATTTTTACCTGTATTATGTCAATTTCCCTCCTGGTCAATATTTCTATCATTTGACGAATGATATCCTGCGAAACAAAATACAATGGAATATGTCCTTGAATCAATTGTGAAACTGCAGTTTGAACTTCTCTCATATAATTCGTTAATAGTCTATCAATAGGACTCATTATGTTCAATATTTCATTTAAAGTTCTGTCATGCTTAAGTATTATTTTAGTCGCCCGTTGCATTACATCCGCTTGTTCATTTAGAATGATTGCAGTTTCATTTATGAATCTCACTTGTTCATCCAGTCCCCCTCTAATTCCATCTAATGTTTTTTGTATTATTTCTAGGTCAATACTCAGTTGTTGTGCTTTAGTACTCAGTGTTCCTACCGAAATAGAATTGGCTGTTGATATTGTGGTACCTATTATGGCTCCAACTATAGACATTACCATTGATATCGCGAGCATCACCGCACCTCTCTTTCCTCTCTTCTTCTTAATGTCTGCTGAATTCACAAATGTTTTTTCCAATTGCATTAATAAATCTCTTATTGACTGCTTAGCGTCCTCTTTTCTTATTTCCAGCCACTCTTTAGTCTGTTCAATCTTAATTCCGGTATTGTTCAAGTGTTTTTCAATCAAAATCTCAGGATTTAACGGTATGTATATATTTTGGAAAATCATCCTTCTATCACTCATGATGAATCCTGGTGCCTCTTCCACCGCAATACCAGATGCTGGTCCAGGTTCAATGACAACCTGTGCTTCTGAATTCTTGAAGATCCCTCCAAATATCATCATCATCAACCAGATCATCGGTATCATCTTCAATGCTGATCCCTTTGCAGCCTTGGTCTTCACCCCTCTTTGGGGCTTTCCCGGAATCCGTCCTCGTGGGTTCCAGGACTCCATCGTCTCTCCCGTGGGCTCTGATCCCGGAACCTCCGACCAAATAATGTTAATTGTCTAAATCAAAATAGAAAATAACAAATTAAGTACATAGCGTAATACTAACTTCATCCTTTTGCCAAAAATAAAACATGCTTGGTAAAAATATTTCATTTTTTTTTTTTTTTTTTTATTTATTTTTTTTTTTGTTTTCTGAAATTAAACACAAGTTAAAAGAAAACAAGCAGATATTCAATATTTAACACACTCTCTCTCTGCACACCAACCATGAGCTTCCATTATATGTGCATTTATTTATTTATTTATTTATTTATTTATTTATATTATATATTTTTACATATATTACAGTGTTTATGTACCATCATCACAATCAACTTTTTTTTTTTTAACTTCTTTGTCACTGCCTCCTGATTACACCCATTTATTTTCTCTTTTTTTTTAATGGACTTTATCTGTCTCTACATGCTCAAGCTGCCTGATCTCATGTCTGGGATGGCATGGTTTGATTTGATTTACATGGACAAACTGCTCTATTGCTGTTTCACCTTCATTTTTCAAAATTTTATAAACCACAAGAGAGACCTTATCTATAATTCGAAATGGCCCCTGCCAGGCTGCTAGAAATTTAGAATTTTTCTGTTTACTTTTTCCAAAATGAAACTTGTACACCTGATCCCCTACACTGTATTCCTTTACTGATGTCTTTTTATCATAATATGATTTTGCACTGTCAGCAGCTCTTTCCAGATTTCTCTGCACAAAAGCAAAAGCATGTTGCAAATGCCTCCTCAGTTCATCAATATATTCATGAACTGTGGATGCACTCACAAGGGTTTGCTCATGTGTTCTGTATAGTAGGTGTTGTGGTAACACCATTTTCCTACCTGTTAAGACCTCATGGGGGCTAACACCTGTTGCTTTGGCAGGAGTCGACCTGATTGCCATCAAAACCAATGGTAAACGCAAATCCCAGCTGGAACCTGCTTCTGCCACAAATTTCTTTAAAATATCCACAACAGACCTATTGCTTCTTTCAACTGTACCTGAAGACGCCGCCCGATATGCGATATGTAGTTTCCTTTTCACACCTAGTATTTGCCATACCTTACTCATTAGAGTATTTGTGAAATGACTTCCTCTGTCTGACTCAATTCTTTGTGGCAACCCAAACCTTGAGAACACATGGTTCACCAGCAATGTGGCTGCTGTTTGCGCACTACAATTTGGTGCAGGAATGCACTCAATCCACTTCGACATCAAACATACCACACTCAAAATATAACGGTGTCCCCTGCTCGACCTTTTTAAAGGACCTACATAGTCTATTTGCAAATCTGACCATGGGAGAGTTAGGCCTCTTTTCATCAATGGTGCTCTATGCATTGGTGAAGCAGGTTTAAATTGGGCGCATACTAGACATCCTCTAGTATATAATTCCACATCTTGGGACATATGAGGCCAGTAAGCATAATCTTTTAGTATTTCTAATGTTTTTTGTGAACCTCTATGGCCTGCAGTTATGGCATCATGTGCATGGTGTAGCATTAGTCCTCTGAATGAAAGGGGTACTACCCACTGTATTTGCCCTGTTATGGACTCTCTAATCAAGAGTCCATCCTGTAATCTAATTCGTGTTTTGTTCTTTAATAACACCCTCAACTCTTCTTTTCCCATACAATCATTTTCTGTTAAAGGATTTTGTTCAGGGTCTATCAAATGATTATAATAGATTCCCAAAATTTGATCATTCTTTTGTGCCTCAATCAAATCTTGGTCTGGCGTGTCATGACTCCACTGCACCACCGGTTGATCTACCTCCTTTGGTGCTTTAGAACGTGTGACTGCATCAATTTGTATTTCACCCATTAAATAATCAATAGGTAGCAATTCTCCCATCACAGCCCCAATCTTAGCCAGATGGTCTGCCTTATCATTTCCCTCCTTATCCTCTCCTGGTGTTTTTAAATGCCCACGAATTTTTCTCCAGTATATTGTTAAATTATTTTCTGACACCAATTTGTCTATGGCTTGTATCATTTTTCCATGTTTAAGTGGCTTTTTGTTGTATGTAACCATGCCTCTTGCTTTCCAACCAGGCAAATACTCCACAAACCTATTCCGTGCATAGTCAGAATCAGTCACCAGGACAATTTCACTGAACTTTTTATCAACTGCAGTAGCAATTGCTTTATAAATGGCTGCCAATTCCGCCACCTGACTGCTCCTATCTCCAATCCTCATCCCTATACTGGGAACGCCTTCACATTTCAACCAGACATTTCCTATTCCTGCCACTAATTGTTTATTACTGTCATTTTCAATGTGAAAAGCACACCCATCCACATATACAGTTGGCAAATCCTTGCATGTTTTTTCATCAAAAGCTTTGTGTGGTGATTGTTCAAATTCCTGTAAACTAGTTTCCACTTCCATTTCATTTGGTATTTGTTCAGCTGCACAGTCATGTAAGTCAGCTAACCCTTGAGCAATTGGGCTCTTTTTATTTTGTCCATATCTCACTTCTACGGGAAAACCTTGTAATGCCAGCGTCCATGAAGTGATTCTGGATTGTGCTAGATTGCCTGATCTAATTCTTTTACTCTCTAAAAATTGCAAAGGTTGATGATTTGTTTCAATAATCACCTTTTCTCCCTGAACAATGGGGCGGAAATGTTGTAGCGCCCACACAGTGGTTAATAGGGCCTTTTCACATTCATTAAATTTCATTTCAACTTGGGAAAATGCCTTACTTGCATATGCAATGGTTTTGTGATTCAAATCGTGTTTTTGTGATAACACTGCTGACATACAATGTTCAGAAAAACCTATTCCTATAAAGAAATCCCTGTCCTTTATGGGGTATGCTAAACATGGTGCCTTTACAAGACATTCCTTTAATTTAGCCACTGCATCAGACTGCCCTCTTTCCCATTTCCAGGGAGTATTCAGTTTAAGCAGTTTAGTCAATGGTTGAGTGATTTCTGCATAATTTTCAATGAACTTTCTGTTATAGCCTGTCATCCCTAATAAACTTTTTACTCCTTTCACATTTTTAGGATCTTTTAATCTTTGTATGGCCTCTATTTTCTTCCTTTGTGGATTTAGCCCATGTTCAGTCACTTCATGCCCTAGAAAGTTCACTTTTTTCTTGCACCAATGTGCTTTTTGCAAAGATACTTTGGCGCCTGCTTTCTGCAATTGGCCAAGTACATGTCTTATTTCATCAAAATGGCTTTTCAGGCTTTCATTTTTTATCAGGACATCATCCACATAAACTATTGTTCCTCTTTCCGCTGCATCCGGCATGGCCTTTCTCAAAAATATGCCAAATTCACTCCCACTATTGATGTACCCGAATGGAGCTCTACGCCAGGCATATTGAGTCCTGTCAAATGTAAAGGAAAATAAGTGTTGTATCTCCTCTGCCAATGGCACGCACCAATATCCAGAGGTGAGATCTAATGTGGTAAATACATTTGAACCATGTATCTGAGCTAGGCCCTGATCAATGAATGGCAGTGGCCATCTAGATATTGGTACTCTTTTATTTAACTCTCTTAAGTCTGCACACAGCCGCCATTGACCATTTGGCTTTAACACACCTAAAATAGGCGTATTGGATGTGCTATGAATGGGCCTGATTATTCCTCGTGATTCCAAATTTTTAATAATCTCTGCCAATGATTCTAAACATGCCAGCGGTAGTCTATACTGGCGTACAAACACTGGATTTCTGCTACAACCTTCTGGTAGTGTGGCCACATGTAAATCAGTTAAACCACAATCATAAGCATCTTTTGCAAATACATCCTTAAACTCCATAAATATTTCCCTCAGGTCGTCCCTATCCTTATCGCTGTCACATGCATCCGCTAAGGAGATCTGCTCTTCTACCATTCTGGAAAATTCTGGAAACTCTTCTGGTAAAGGAATCTCAGCGCTTTCCTCTAACTGTGTGGCTGTGTCTTTTTGTAGAGCTGCCACTTTTAAATATTTTGGCATATCAGCTTCCACTTCAATGGGCTGATTTCCTGTTTCATTTTCATTTAAATTAAATATTATGCAATCCTCTTGATGGCAGCACACTGTCTCATTTGAATCATAAGGATACACAGAATGAATTTTAAATATTCCTTTGGGCTGAGAGTCCAGGTGTTCTGGCAACTCGCCCTTGGCATCTACATATTTTTCAGGAATATTCCCAATCACCATGTTATTTAAATCTGCCGTATAATGTGATTTTTGTATGGCCATTCCTAATGGGGAGTTTTCCTCTAAATGAATATCCTGACAACCTTTATTATTTACCATGATTTTTACAGATCCCTCACCAATGTCTACCAATGGAATGTATTCATAATCCAGGCCTTGCTGTTTTATGGATTCATTCAGGCATACAAATGCATCAGAGCCTTTCATCTGCTGTCCATTTTTGCATTTCAGTGTTATTGCAAACTGTTTTGTAAATGCAGGAATAATAGTATTTTTCCTCATTTGTAATTCGACTGCATAAGGAACCAGTTGTGCACAATGATAAGCCCTTCTTTTGTCTTCAAATTCAGGTGCCGGACCACCTAGGCGTGACCATATTTTTTGATTAAGGAAATCTAACACCATACACATTCTGTGCATGATGTCATTGCCCATGTAAAATTCATTTTGTGCTCCACTCACTATCCATACATTATGGTAAATTGTTTTCTGCCCAATGCTAATTTTAAGCATGCATCTGCCTGCAATTCGGTTTTCAAAGTCTGGACTGTCCAACCCAGTAACATATTGGTTTTTAATCCTAAATTTCGGGATTTCTTCCCTCTCCATAATTTTTTGCAACAATTTCTCATTAATGAAACTCCTTTCATGTTCAAGCGCTAAAGTGGCTTTTATTGTTTTAAGATAATCATTTATACCAACATGAACCCATGGTTGCTCATCTTCCATATGTATTTCTGCCAGAGTGGTAATGTGTTTTTCTGAATCTGTTTTAGGAACAATATTCTGTTTGCATGTTTTCTCTTTTAAATAGAAACGTAATGTGTGCTCATCTATGGCAGTCTGCCAATCTTTCCTTGGGTCCAAGTATATTTGTACAGGTAGTTTTTCATTGTCGCTCTGCATTTTGTCTTGACACATTAATATAACAGTGACACTAGGTATGCAGCTATTCTGGAGATATACCTCCACAGCATCATTTGTTTTGGCAACGGTGTGACATTCATTTATATTGCTGTTTTGTGATTTTAGTTTCGTAGGCCTCAATGGTTTTTTGGTTAAGGACCACAGCACTCCATTCACCCCATCTATGAGAGGAGACAATCTTTTCAGGCAATCCGTCCCCATCAGAAATGGAATTTCACAAATAGATGTGATCAATACCTCTTGTTTCATTCTGTGCTTTCCTATTTTTATGTCAACCTCAGTTACACCTATGATGGGCACCTCCTCCCCATTAAAGTTATGCACTGGGCCTTGATTTGCCTTCACTGTGATCTGACTCTGTGGAGGCCTCCCTTCATTGATACTCTTTACCAGCTCCTTGGACATAATTGTGGCCTGTGCGCCAGTGTCAATCATAGCGAAGGTGTGGCATTTTTCTTCTACAGTGATGGGTGCATAATATCTGTCCTCAACTTCCTCTAATACACATAAGAAATGTGAATTCTTACTGATTTCAGGGCTCACCTTTATCAGGTCTTTTTCACTTTTGGCTAAGCACATTGGTAAATGAAAAGACATTTTTCCCTCCTTTTTACCCATTTCTGTGCGAGATATTTTATTCATTTCTCCATGTTCAGAGGTTTTTTGGAGTGTGGCCACTGTTCGCCCATCCATCTGGGTAACATCAGAGACCACATTACAACCTTCCAACTGAACATGTGTAACAACATCATTCAGCAATTTGTCATTTTTTAATTCTGTGCATTTGTGATCATTTAGTGTAATACCAGCCCTTTCAGCCTCTTCAAAAATATGTGGCTCAAAGAATTCTTCAGGTGATTGACTTGTACCCTCCTTGTGAGTATTTCCTTTTTCTGTCTGTGTTTGGTCATTGTTTTGCTTGCCCAGGGAAGGAGCTATGGCATCCCCACTTACTCCCTGTTCACTGGTATTCCCCATGCATGAGTCATTTTTCTCAAATCTGTTCCTTTGTTCTTTGGGAATTCCTAATGTTTCTTTTTCATTTGTGCAAATCTTTACTGTTTTTTTAGCTCTAGGTTAAACCGTACCTCTTTTTTAGAAGTATTTGCACTTTCTATCACAATTTCATTTACTGGTACTTTCATTTTTAATCCATTAGGCATCTCAGAGTCGTTATGCAAAATTATATCAGAGCAATCTGTCATTTTGGCACTGCAGTTATCATGAGTACTTAGTCACTTTTCGGAAGCCCCCCGGTCATTGCTATGGCCATCAGCCCCCTCTTTGGAAGGTTGTTTTTGCGCTGTATAGAGCTTTCCTATTTGCTCAGCTAACATTTTCACTTGGGCCTCAAGGCACTGGAACCTTTCCATCTCTCTAGGATCCTCTTTCTGTGGCCTAGGTCGATATTGGTTGGTTTCCCCCTGATTGGATCTATTCTGATACCTCTCAGGTGATTGATACCGGTTGGGATGGTTTCTGAACTCTTGATTCATTTGTGGAGGGGAGCGGGTTGCACCCATCCTTTGATTATAGTCCCCTGGTGGGGAATCATTGTACTGGCGTGGACTGTAGTTCACGTTTTGCCTCATGTCCTGTCTCTCAGATTGTGGGTACTGGCCCCTATGTTGATTTCCATTATCAGTAAATCGATCCACATATCGGGGCCTATCCTGATTACCATATATCATGGTGTTGGGATCAAACCTACTCTGTGTCCCCAATGACTGGTAGGGACCATCATTTCTTTGATCTTGATTTTCTCTCTGGTTATTGTTCATACCTGCCATATCAGGCTGATATCCTACCCGGGGTCTATCCCCTAAATACCTAGGGCTGATGTAGCTCTCTCTATTACTAGGATCATGTGTTTGGAACATTGGTACAGGAAATGGCGATCTTTGTTGATTACCCCTTTGTTCAGGTGTCACATTATTTTTACCTTGGCTTTGAGCAGACTCAAGGGACATTTTGGCTGACCTGATTTCCATTACTGTGGCTGAGGGTTCTTTAGATTTAGGCCTAGTATCTTTCATTTTATCACTTTCTCTACCCTGACAATAGAGTACCTCATATAGCTTTGTGCTTTGATGTACAATCCATTCAAGGGACTTGTCACGGTCAAATTCACGGACCAATTGGGGTATGATGTCTTTCTGTAGCCCATAGAAGTATGCAGTTTTAAACTCATTGGAATTTGAGTCAAAAGATACATCAAAGCGAGAGAATGCTCTTTTTAAGTCTTGTAAAAATTGGCGAGGGGATGTATTAGGTCCAGCAGTAATTGTGTACGCGACTTTCTTTGCCTCCTGCAATGACTGAAAAGGAGAAAAATGACGCCTAATTTCTTTTTCAAACTCCAGCCATGTCATATTCTGCTGTTCATTTAATCCCCTTATGATGCTGGCCGTCGGGGCATCTAAAGTTAAATGAAAATAGTGTCTGTACTGTTCCTTAGGTATCTGGAGTGCTTTAAAAATGTCATGCACCGCTTCTAAGTGATCCTCAATGCAGCATTCACCTCCCTTTTTAAATGGTTTGATCAGGGCTTTAATGGATTTCATTATTTTTATGGGGCTACTTGTTGCAATACATGGAATTGCACTATTTTGTGATTCAATCCTGTTTTCAGGTGTATGATATTGGTGGCTCCCCCCAATGGGAGTATCAAATCCCCCAAGGGCGCTGCAACCAAGTTCAGTCACCGGCCCAGTCACTGGAGCACTAGCTCTTTGGGCAGAGCTAGAATTCACCTCCACTCCATTGAATGTGGTACCCTGCCGCCTCTCCTGGGACCTGGGAATGCACATTTGCTGTTCTAAGTCCTTACACTTTTTAAGGAGTCTGTTGGCTTCATCATGCAAATAATTATTTTCATCACTCATTTTATTAATCACCTCCTGCATTTCGCACATTTGCATTTGGCATTCATTGAACTCTTTATTTCTCTTGTCTCTTTCTTGGATCATTTTAATCATTTCTTGTTCTGCACTCTGGAGATCACCTTCTTTTTCACAATGTTCTTTTTGTAAAATCTGCATTTCTGAAACAACCTCATCTTTATCCTGCCTAATGTGATCCACTAAGGCTTTTAAGTGTGCCAATTCTTGCTCACTATCTTTAAATTGTTTCTTGCTTTTGGATAACTGAGTATCAAAGTCTCTGCATTTTAATTGCATGTCTTTTTGGCATACATCCAATTCTGCTCTCAACATTTCCTGATTTTTACTTGCCCCCTCTAATTCAGTCTTTAACCTGTTAATTAGCTGAGTATCATTCTCTTGCATTCGCAGGGACTTGTTTAAAATAAACCATATTTTGCCGCATAGCCGTATTAAACAGTCTTTCTCTGCACTTTTATCGGCTGCATTCAATAATCTTGTAAGGCAGACCTGAATTATGCTGCCTTCTGCAAAAATATTGTCTAGTTTTTCTTTCTGCACCTCACCCTGAATGCGGTTACTCCATTCTAACGTGCTATTCGAAGACCAATTCCCATGTGAAAATAACTTTGCCTCTAAATATTGCACTAGATCTGAGAATGTGGTTTCCCTTTGTGACATTCTGAAATTCGTTTTTAGTGGCACACTGCTATTATAAAATGGGTTCCCTTTAATGTGCAAATGGCAGTGTGAGACACGCTTGCCACGCCCAGTAGGTACTCTATGATCACTTTCCCGGCCTGCAACGCACCATAAATATGTAGGGTATTTTGTGGCGATTTGGGGCCTGACGGTATTTTCTTACCGCCGAAATATAACATAGCAACAATCACTCCTTGTATTCAGATTGGGCCATGTACAACAATAATACAGTGAACATGCATTATTTCAGCACCCAGGCATGCATATTTGGTATGCGTGGGTGGTAGGCGCGGTTGGTGGTATTTTGGTGAGCATAATTCCCTTGTTTTATTTGTGGCCCCAATGTCCAGAATCCCTTATCTTTGCTTAGATTTTTCGTGTAATCACTAGAGAGACCTCAGACCTACATTTTAGGAATACCACATTTTTCAGTGTTAGTGTGCCACCATGGGCGATCTCACTGACTTATTTACGACAGAGAGCTATATATGGTAATCTTGTGGTAATTTCCACTACCTTATATACGGCAGGGAGCTATGTTCAGAGAGTCTCTCTTCCCGTTGGCTCATGTACCTCCAACGAGCTATGCTACAGTCACTCACAACTGTTCATACTGAATCTGACATGCACACATCTGTCTTAAAATGACCATTGCACTGTTTAAAATCTCCCCACATCATCAGCATTGTAATGGTAAATAGTAAATACACCACCCGTCTGTTTTCAAATATTTTTCTGTATTATAAAAGTTGCAATTAAACACGATCTCATTCTTTACAGAAATAAATAAAATGGTACAGTAAAAGCATTGTCTATGACACACTGCAAAGAGAGTGGCGGAGAACAGAACTCAAATTGCAACATTAGCATTTGATTAAGGCATGCACAGGAATCCTACACTGACTGCATATTATCGTACACACTCAGCTCCCACATTTCTGTAATTACCTTATCTTTTTAGTTGTTCTCTTTGGCGGTCCTCTTTCTGAATGTGGCTCCCTTGAAGATTAACTCCAGTAAAAAGGAACGCTGGCCTTCTCAAACCGGGGTCATTGCCTGGAATTCTCAGCTTTTGCAGATAGGAACGCCTCAGCCAGTGGAAAGGTCCTTCTTTCAGCTCTCCCCAATCTCGACTGCCTTTCTCCTTTCTCAAAAACCCCCCAGCAAAAGCCTGATCACTCCCTCTAGCATGATACTTGCTATGACGCTGCTCCAATCAGAATTAATCACGCCATCTCCTCCTTCTCTACACAATGGCTCATTTTTATAGTAATACTTTGTAACCACTGATTTCCTGTAGTTATGTGGACAGGGCAGCAGAGAGAACAGAAAAAAAAATGGATGTGCGTTTAAAAGTTCACTTTCAGAATAGGCCTAATTCTGCAGTGGAGACACATTTTTATTAGTGGATTATGTTTCATTAGTCATGTTAGTTGTCAGTAAGGTTAGTTATTATTTTCAAATGTGTCTCTTGCACCATAGGCATTTCAGGTGAAAAATAGTGTGCATTTTTGGGTGTGCACATGTGCTTTTAACTGTAAAAATAGATTTGCATCTTATATGTTAAAATCGTTTTTGACTGAGTGGCCTGTCTTTCCTTGTTAATCTGGTAACACATATAGCAATGCACCGCACCCTTGTGGTGGTGCTGCAAAAAAAAAATTGCTACCTGTGCAGTAGTGCTGTACTCTGTGCTGTAACACGCCAAATATCCTTACAACAGCCTGTGTCTATAATATAATCAAAGGCTGTGCCGAAGTAGAATGCAAGGAGGGGCAGTTATTTTGCAGAGTGCCGAATGAACAAGGCCATCTGTGCTGCCGGGCCTGCCCTTCCAGCAGGTGTGCCATCACCCACCAGGCTTAAGTACTAAGCAAAGTTCTGTCTACATTTCTTTCAAATTAATACAAATAAAACCCCCCTCTGCTTAATTCTATCTGTCTTTATACGTTACGTATGCTTATACTTGTGTGCACACATACTTCAGATGCTTGTTTTTAACAAGACGTTATCGGCAAAGGCACACACTGTTTATAAATCAATTGGCTGAACGCGCTCTTGGTTAAGACATTTTTATTACACCAGCAGGCATTGTCAGCAGCAATTAAGCCATGAACTGAATGTTGCTTTCAAATAAACCTGGCAGGCCTCCACAGAACAAAGTCTGATGTTACTGCTTGTTCCAGATAGCTCTGGCTGGCTGCACTAAGAAAACCTATCATGTTGGTTTTACCCTTGATGATAGTAAAACATGCTATGCTATTGTAAGAAAATATGTCCTGACTGGCAGCACACTGCACAAATGTAGTCACTTTGTAATGCAAGTTGCAGGGAGGGATCAATGATAGTCCAAAGTGAGGGTGGAACCCTTGCGTGGGGAGAGTTCAATATGAAGTGAGTGAAGAGTGTGTGGGTCAGAATGATCTTGAGCCTCCCCCTCTGCCAGCCCCTGAGTTTTCCAGGTGCACACCATAATTGTAGAGTAGCATTGTCTTACAATATTAGCTAATGAGGAATGCAACCTTCAGTCCCTGGAGAGATGAGCCCAGCTGACCCCAAATGATGGAAGACAGACGGACGGGGCTGTGGGCAATCACAGCCTGGCATCCCCTATGGAGAAGGCCACCCATGTATAGGGTCCCACCAACCAGCCACACAGGTTTTTACTGTATGTATGATGTAGTAATGACAATGTGTTGCAGTGTTGCCTTATACCCTCAACGTGTACTGTTTTTCGGCAGAACGTTCTCGAGCAGCAGAGTTCTTTGCTGGGATATTAATTTTTTGTGCGATTAAAACTTGTTATCCTTGCAAGAAATCTTTTGGCCTTTTTCCCTAGCGGGTTGTATTTTTTCTGGCATGAGCATTCAGGGGCGTGCCTTCAACATCTCCGCCCTTGCACTTCTGCAACAGGCACATCTAGCACTCCCCCACCCCCCGAGGGATCCTCCAGCATTTACCCCCTACCCCTTTCTGCTCTCTCTGCACCTGCACGTTTTGAATGTCACAAGATCTAGTACGTTTGATATTTGTTCAAGGGTTTATTCATTGTTTTATTGTTTCCTTCCCTTGTTCCCTCTCTTTGCCTTGTGGCACTTTTAAACACTGTCTTGCTGTATAAGCGCCATTCAAATAATAACTAACTAAATAAATAAACAGATAAAACCATAATAGTGTTAGTCCAATGCACATGCAATAATTTAAAATAGATTAACACATTTTTGTGGCATTGTCATGGATGATAAACAAGGTACCGGCATTCTGTGGCACAATGACTGATATACACTAGAGTACTGGTGCACAGGTGAAGATCCTGACAATGGCAGTAGCAGTCAGTGTTACAGGCACTATAGTTTAGGCTACTGGTGCACTTTGTCCCAGGCACTGATGTCGGCTATCGTACTGTCACACTTTGGCACTGACGCCAATGCCATATTAAATGAAAACAAGTCATTTTGGCATTCATATTGATGTTGGCAATTTGTGTTTCACTATTCTGTTGGCATTTTGTAGACTCGCTTTTTTTGTAATGAAAAGGCATCAGTCATTCTGTGAGCCAGGCGGGCTGTCCTTCAAACATGACCATGCTTAAAACCCAGCACAGTACAGACACGCATGCATTGGCGATAATCAGAAAATGAAGCACAGATATAACATGCTACCAATTCAGTGTTCCACCTTTACTCTGGGCGTGGTTGCAGTGATTCTAGAGACCAATCATTCTATACTTCACTTGGGAGCCTATGGCAACCCTGAAAACAAAGCATGGTTGAATAGTCAACACCAGCCTAGAAAGGCAGAGTGGCACGGTGTGGCTAGGAGGCACGAGGAACACACAGACATGTCCCCTCGATTCAAGGATAACGCCGAGACGGCAAATCTCTAAAAATATCACACACATGCCCTGTCTGTGGCCTGACATTCATGTAGCCTTTAAAGTGCGCTTATTAGCCATAAACTAATCAGCGCTTCACAGGAAGTGTATGGGGCGAGGGTTTCACGGCAGGGGCAGAATCTGCTCTCTTGAATATACTGCGCCCACCCCCTATTAACCAGCAGCTATTTTTAAAAGATGTATAATTGATGCTTTGAAATAGCTATGACCATGACTGGGCCTGGTACCTCTTTCTTTCTTTTCTTTCCAATTATCGAATGCGTGGGCGGACCCACGCACGCGCTTCCCCATCCAAAAGGATGATGTGCACCTACCCCCCCAATCTTACACACAGCCCTCACCTTCTCATAACTCCTCCCACCACCCTGTCTGCTCCACAAAATCTAGCAGCACACTGCTCCTCTCCCTGCCTCTCACCTCGACTCCTCCCAGCAAAGCCTTCCCACTCAGTTCAGCCACTCCCAGCGCAGGCAACCGAACCCTCATCAACTCTCTCTCCTCAACATGCTTCTCACACGCAAGCAAAAAATGTCCCACAGTCTCAGGCACCCCACACACCGCACAGTCCCTCGACTCACGCTTCCCCACTCGAAACAGACTGTCATTCAGCCCCACATGCCCTATCCTCAACCGGTTCAGCATCACCTCCTCCCTCCTCCTCCATTCCAGTTTCCCTGAATCCACCTTCACAGACACTTTCTCACGAACACCAAACATTCACCTGCCCTTCACCCCACTTTCCCACCTCTCCTGCCACTCATCCATAACCCGCTTCACCACCACGGCCTTCACCTCATCCACACCCAAAGATATCCTCACATCAAGCGCTCCTCTACTCATACCTGCCGCCAAATCCACCAACTCATTACCCAAAATGCCACTGTGACTGGGGACCCACGGCAACTCCAGATCCATTCCCCCAGGCACACACCGATCAATCTTCCTCCTGATGTCCAAAATCACATCCTTCCTATCACCATCCCCTGCCACAATCGCCTGCAACCCACTCAATGAATCCGAAAACACCACCACCTTCTCAAACCCCAATTCGCACACCCTATCAATCGCCAATGCAATCACCACCAACTCAGCCGTACAAATTGACACGTCATTCGTCAGTCTCCCCACTTTATACTCCCTAGTGCTTTCCAGATAATATGCCATACCCACCCTCCCAGACACCGGATCCTTCGAAACATCCGTGAACACCTTACACCCTTCCTTCCCTGCCACATACGCCTGACGCAAAGCCTTGATCTCACCCCGCAAACCCCGCTTCTTTGACACCACACTCGCCAACTCCAAACACACCTTACCCATGTCCCGCCCACGCCCTAGCCCCACCTTCCACATAACGATGTGGATTGAACTTAAACATGAGCATGACACACATCATCTTCAGGCACCAGAGGGGTGGGCTGACGCACTTAGGACAGTCATGATATTCAGGCAGAGGCCGACACTCCGCAAATGGGTGAGGGGCCTTGGAATGCACTCGACATTTGAACCGGAAGTCAGAGTAAGAAATACAGACTGCATCCATAATCGGGCCTCAGTAGTGCTCCCTGCTGGCGAGAGGCACTCCCACAGACTCTCTCGCAACTTCGCATCTTTGCAAAATGAGCAGCTTGTAGGCCGCCCCCTCCCAGTCAAGGTGTGCACTAGCTCCGATCGGACAGGAGGGACAGTCCGTGAATACCTTAGGCTCGTCAGACAATCGCAGCGCTCAGATTCCCATGCCCTACATGCATCCTGGTGCCGCAAGACTAAGGTAAAAAGAGGAGGTGTGCTTCAAGGCACTGTACTGCTAATCCAGGCTGAGAAAGTTGCCTGGCGAACTAAAGCACCAAACCTCTATAAAAGGGACCAAAAGTGAATTTGGTAGGCACAGTAAAGTAATCAGGAACAGGGGACCTCTTCCAACTACACGAATACTCACAGTTACCCACCAATATGCTGACTCTCTCCTCTGCACCAGAAACAATAGAATGCGGCTATCCCAGAAGATTAACTTTGGCCTAATTACACACCACCATGCACACCACAACAATCTTAACACAGCTATCCCCCAGGAATAAAGCAGTTAAACTGCACACATAATCTCATATACGAGCACCACCTCTGCTGGAAAGAATGCAGCTACCCATGACAATGTGGCCTAGCTGCACACATACTACTGGTCTTTCACAACCCCCACACTACTCCTAGCATTAGAATGCAGCTACCCAGCACAAAATTCAGCCTTGCTGCACCATACTACTGGTCTTTCACAACCGCCACACTACTCCTAGCATTAGAATGCAGCTACCCAGCACAAAGAATACTACTGGTCTTTCACAACCGCCACACTACTCCTAGCATTAGAATGCAGCTACCCAGCACAAAATTCAGCCTTGCTGCACCATACTACTGGTCTTTCACAACCGACACACTACTCCTAGCATTAGATTGCAGATACCCAGCACAAAATTCAGCCTTGCTGCACCATACTACTGGTCTTTCACAACCGACACACTACTCCTAGCATTAGAATAGAGCTACCCAGCACAGAATTCAGCCTTGCTGCACCATACTACTGGTCTTTCCACCGCCACACTACTCCTAGCATTAGAATTCTGATATCCAGCACAAAATTCAGTCTAGCTGCACACATACTACTGGTCTTTCACAACCCCCACACTACTCCGAGCATTAGAATGCACTTACCCAGCACAGAATTCAGTCTAGCTGCACACATACTGAGTGCAAAGCCATCCTACTTACTACCCTACTTCACCACTTTACAGCACTACGGTCCTTGAGGGCATTCAACCCAGAGCACATAGAGATCGAATTAATGGTGAAAGGTGCTATACAAATGCCCAATAAAATAACATAACAATAACATAACAATATATTTCACCTGCTTTACTTTTCTTTTGATAGTAGTAAGCACACCTTTCCAGCATTGGCCTACTTCCCCTTTCTTTAGTGTCTGAAGATGTTGTATACTGTTAGTCTTGTATAAGTCCTACAACACTATACTCACAACCTGTGATTGTGCCATGATCGCTTCATCAATATGACCCTCAACTTAAACAATGCACCTACAGAGCAACAGTACCACCTCGTGTGGCACTTAGTTGGAGCATTGACTGTTGCTGCTGTTAACCGTTTTTATCACACACACGAGAACCACTAGAAGAAGCCAAATATCTGAGCGGGCAGCAAGGTGCAAATAATGCAGCACTTGACTGGCCGCAGGCACGGGTATCCACAACATCAGTATACAGCTAGGAATAGACAGAAATGCAGGCACGACTATCCACATCAGTATACAGCTAGGACTAGACAGAAATGCAGGCATGGCTATCCACAACATCAGTATACAGCTAGGACTAGACAGAAATGCAGGCACGGCTATCCGCAACATCAGTATACAGCTAGGGCTAGACAGAAATGCAGGCCTGGCTATCCACAACATCAGTATACAGCTAGGACTACGACGGAAATACAGGCACGGCTATCCACAACATCAGTATACAGCTAGGACTAGACAGAAATGCAGGCACGGCTATCCACAACATCAGTATACAGCTAGGACTAGACAGAAATGCAGGCACGGCTATCCACAACATCAGTATACAGCTAGGTCTAGACAGAAATGCAGTCATGCTGTCCACATGAACTCTCCACCAGGCTACGCCTCAACACCTCTGATAGCAGAATGCAGCGCAGTTCTACAATAAATCAGGGCTCGCTGAACACATATCGAGTCTGTAGCACTGATGACTCCCCTACTCCTCTCTGCACCCGTCCACATGACTGACTGCATGGGTAGCTTAACTACCTGAGCCTGGCGTGCCCTGCTAATCCTTTTCTGGTCAAGTGCACACATGCATAATAATCGTGCCTCACGACCTCCAACACTCTGGACTTCGATCTTCTGAGGGTGTTTTCACCAACAGCGCATTGTGACTATAATAATGGTAAAATTGGCACTATACAAATGACAAGTATGATATGATTTGATATGTGATATGATTTGGTATTTATAATGCACCAATACAGTGTTTCTAGGTGCCACAAGAAAATTGGCACTCAGATTGTGCAAGTGCAATGACAAGTGTGGGGGAGAGGGTGAGGGGAGAAGTGCAAGGAGGGGGCAAGAAGGGAAGTGCAGTCAGGGCAGCATGGCTCTGAGTAAGTGCGGGGACGGCAGAGGACCACACGGGTGCAGTTCCAAACCAGAAGTGCTGGCTAGGCCAGAAGGCACTACAGGGTGACTGGTCAAGGAGGCGGGGGTGTGGCACCCTGTGAGACTCTGAGGGCAACCACGCCACCAGTCAGGATGAGCAGACAGGTTGATTATCAGGGGAGAGAGAAGGAAGAAGAGAAGAGGAAGGTCTTGAGCAGCTCCTGAAACCTCAGGTGATGCGGTTCAAGCCTAAGAGGGCCAGGGAGGCCATTCCAGAGGCAAGCTCCTGCAGAGGAGAGTGATCAATACCAAACTCTATGTTTGGAGAATCGTCTGAACCACAGAGAGTTTGAGGTAGCTAAGCAGAGGGCTCTAGCAGGACAATATTTAGGTATAGGGTGTTGAGAAAGCCTTGTGGATAATGCAGAGTGTTTTAAACTTCATCCTTGCAGCCACCAGGAGTCATTGGAGAGATTTCAGAGCTGGAGAGAGGCGGTCTCTGGGCTTGAGGCCAAGGATAAGTCTTGCAGTCCTGTTCTGGTTTAGTTGAAGAGGGCGAAGAGTAGGCTGTAAGACAGAGAGTCTGAATTGCCTTTGAAGCAGGCGGCAGGCCAGTTTGTCCGAGGATGAGCCTGAAGTCCTCCACTTCTGCTAGTAAGCTCTGCACTTGCGTTTCAGAGCGGCATGTCAGAGGTTTGAATCGGAAGTACAATACAATACAATAAAGATGTGCGCTCAGTAGTAATCCTGACTGTGAAATCCTAACTGAACGAACGTGGCAATATTTGATGTTGTCCTAAACCAATTCTGTTAACTACTAAACACTAGTTTTGACAAATATCTATCAAGACGGTGGCCTCGTCTTCTTCAGGGCCTGGATTTAGAGCAATTAAAAGGAAGCAGGAGCGACCTTGTGATCCAACATCTGAAAACTATCCTAGCAGATCCCCGATTCGCTCATGTCCATGTTCATGTCATGGAAGGAGCATCGCTCATTAACCAACTACCGGTCATTGTCCTAATCTGTGCAAACCAGACTAACTTCTCAAATCCGTAGCGTCCAGACACAGCCATGGTTCCTATCTGCTGCACCAACTGGAATGAGCTGAACCAACTGGAATGACACGCAGACAGTCCACTAACCTTCAATAAAAACCTGGGGCAGTGTCTATATTGGGCAGAATAGGGTAAGCCTTGAAATGCTTTACTCGAACCATGGTTAGTCATTTCAAAATTAGCCCCCCCCCCCCGCCTGCGCCCTGCAAACCATATGCACTCCCATAGACTAGACCCAAAAGGAGATTGTAACCGTGTCTTAGAATGTGTGATTTGCCTCAACCCAAAGCATTCCTGCCTTAGGCGCCACCTTATTTGATGTAGATGAAATCGAGTCTAACCTATAAAAAAAACGACTGTCTTTATCCCATTAAATACACTCTAAAACATGCAAAACAAATGAAGTGAACACAGAATAGATTGCCTAACAGCTTTAGAGGGACGGGCCCAACCAACAAGCGCTCTTTTCTAATTAAGAAGCTCAACATGGGGTGAGAATCGTTGGACCATTTTGTGTTTCAGCTCTGAATAGTGTTAGCCTTTCCCTCTCCACCCTTGGAGAGGGTTGAATCGGATGTGAGCCAGTTCCCCCATCACTCGTTCTGAGTATTCAAAGAGTTCGGCTGTGAGTGGATAGTCGTTGCTCTGAACCTCACGATACACTAAGGAAAGCTGTTCTCTATTTTGACTAATTTAACTTTCAAAAAAAGAATGTTTCCACAGGTGGGATGCACCTGCACGTAATGGTGGTAAAATGGAGGCAGTTTCAGTGGAATTATGAGGCATAATTGGTCAGCTAAGGTGAGTGCCTTTCTTATAATGATAACTTCATTTCATGTAAAGAACCTCTTGAATTCCTCCTGCTTTTAAGTTCTGCAATAAAACCTCGTACTATTGCTCTAAGGAAGAAGGTCCGGTGTTACTGCCTGAGGTGAGTCCCCTCCATGGTGGCCTTCATACAGCACTGACAATGTGTCCCAGTGCCTTCAATATAGGCATCTCTTTGCCACCCAAAGGTCTGGGCTACCGTCACGAATATTATTAATATTGTTATTATTAAAATTATTATCATTATTGTTATTATTATTATTTATTGAGCGCGGACCTAACTTCGAGAAGCAACAGAGCGCTTTACAGAGGTATACACCAATAGAGATAAATAACAGAGCGCTTTACAGAAGTGCACAGCATTACAGACGCATAACGGAGCACTTTACAGAAGTGCACAGCATTACAGACGCATAACGGAGCACTTTACAGAGGTGCACACCATTACAGATGCATAACGGAGCGCTTTACAGAGGTGATTACAGATGCATAATGGAGTGCTTTACAGAGGTATACACAAATACAGATAAATAACAGAGCGCTTTACAGAGGAATACAGCAATACAGATACACAACAGAGCGCTTTACAGAGGTATACACCAATATAGATAAATAACAGCGCTTTACAGAAGTGCACAGCATTAGAGACGCATAACAGAGCACTTTACAGAAGTGCACAGCATTACAGACGCATAACGGAGCACTTTACAGAAGTGCACAGCATTACAGACGCATAACAGAGCACGTTACAAAGGTGCACAGCATTACAGACGCATAACGGAGCACTTTACAGAGGTGCACACCATTACAGATGCATAACGGAGCGCTTTACAGAGGTGCACACTATTGCAGATGCATAGCGCAGCACTTTACATAGGTTCACAGCATTACAGATGCATAATGGAGTGCTTTACAGAGGTATACACAAATACAGATAAATAATGGAGCACTTTACAGAAGTGCACAGCATTACAGATGCATAACAGAGCGCTTTCCAGAGGTGCACACCATTACAGATGCACAACCGAACGCTTTACAGAGGTGCACAACAATACAGATGCATAACAGAGCGCTTTACAGAGGTGCACACTATTGCAGATGCATAGCGCAGCGCTTTACATAGGTGCACAGCATTACAGATGCATAATGGAGTGCTTTACAGAGGTATACACAAATACAGATAAATAATGGAGCACTTTACAGAAGTGCACAGCATTACAGATGCATAACAGAGCGCTTTCCAGAGGTGCACACCATTACAGATGCACAACGGAGCGCTTTACAGAAGTGCACAACAATACAGATGCATAACAGAGCGCTTTACAAAGGTACACGATATTACAGATGCACAAAAGAGCACTTTACAGAGGTGCACAGCATTACAGATGCATAGCAGAGCAATTTACAGAGGTGCACAACATTACAGATGCATAAAGGAGAGCTTTACAGAGGTATACACCAATACAGATAAATAACATAGCGCTTTACAAAGGTGCACGGTATTGCAAACGCATAACAGAGCGCTTTACAGAGGTGCACACCATTACAGATGAATAATGGATCACTTTACAAAGGTGCACAGCATTACAGACGAATAACGGAGCGCTTTACAGAGGTGCACACCATTACAGATGCATAACGGAGCGCTTTACAGAGGTGCACACTATTGCAGATGCATAGCGCAGCACTTTACATAGGTGCACAGCATTACAGATGCATAATGGAGTGCTTTACAGAGGTATACACAAATACAGATAAATAATGGAGCACTTTACAGAAGTGCAAAGCATTACAGATGCATAACAGAGCGCTTTCCAGAGGTGCACACCATTACAGATGCACAACGGAGTGCTTTACAGAGGTGCACAACAATACAGATGCATAACAGAGCGCTTTACAAAGGTACACGATATTACAGATGCACAACAGAGCACTTTACAGAGGTGCACAGCATTACAGATGCATAACAGAGCAATTTATAGAGGTGCACAACATTACAGATGCATAAAGGAGAGCTTTAGAGAGGTATACACCAATACAGATAAATACCGTAGCGCTTTACAAAGGTGCACGGTATTGCAAACGCATAACAGAGCGCTTTACAGAGGTGCACACCATTACAGATGAATAATGGATCACTTTACAAAGGTGCACAGCATTACAGATGCATAACGGAGCGCTTTACAGAGGTGTAAAATATTACAGATGCATAACGGAGCGCTTTAAAGAGGTGCACACCCTTACAGATGGATAAAGGAGCATTTTACAAAGGTGCACACCATTACAGATGCATAACGGAGCACTTTACAGAGGTGTAAAATATTACAGATGCATAACGGAGCACTTTACAGAGGTAACAACAGAACATATATACAACGGGGGCAGGATACAGAGGGGGACAGAGGAGGGGTACAGCTGTACCAGGTGGCGGGGAGGAGAGGGGTGGGTGGCATCACTTGAGTCAGGTGGCGCGAGAGGTGATGGCACTGTGCCCCCTACTCTCCCAGGTCAGTATCCTGACCAAGACAGTTGTGCTGGTTGGTTGCAGTGCACGCTCTTACAGTGGCTGCACAAGTTGCAATAATTTTGGATCACGTGAAGCATTTTCCTTCTTGGAGGCTCCCTGAATGTAATAGAGGTTATCGTGTTTTGAAGTAAAGTATTTAAGCAAGTGTACTTTGTTGTCCTCAGTGTGATAGGCTGGAGACTAGGAATGACCAGGAGCATCATGTGTCTAAGTGGACTCCAGCCACGAGCTCGCAAAGACATGTGTGGGGTTACCTGGGAGTCATTGCAGGGGTTATGATATGATATGATATGATATGTCATTTATAACGCGCCTATACACAAGTTGTATGCCTGGGATTGACATTGCATGAGTTTTCCCCAGATAATCCCATGAAAGTCTATGTGAAGTGGCCAGGACAAATTGTGTTTGCAAGAATTATCGCAATCATGACCTGTTTTAGCACGACTTTCAGAGATGTACACTTTTTGCCAGAACACATTGTCGTTTTTTAAAATTCGGTCTAGCCTCCCAGACATGGAAAACAAAAATGCAATTTTTTATAAAGTTCCTGTTGTCCCAGTTTTTTCCCATTGTAAAACATTGCTGTAAGGCATAGCTGGCCCAACTCAATGGTACTGTAGTTTCAATGGCACTGTATCCAAACTGAGAAGGGTGCAAGGCCAAGCCTGTCCTGCCAGTATTGGACTGAGACCTGCAGGCTGCAAGTCACACCCAGATCTCCTCCACAGAGAGCATGTGTATCACTCAGCGGTTCCCACAAAGGCTGACGTGAGCCCTATTCGCTTTTGGCTTCTCACGGTCTTTGCGGGATCCAAAGGCAGCGCCAGGGAAAGCAGCTGTCACCTCTAGTGACCCCCAAATGACTTCCATGTGTGCATGTATGTATGACTGGGGGCTAGAGCTACACTCTGCATCGGGATGTTATTCTACTGCTGGGATTTGATTCTTAAGCAACCAGAGCTAGACCAGAAGCACTTTTCAGGCTCAGGAAATTCTGATGGTGAAGCTGTGGCTTTTTCCCTCACCAGAAGGAATCTTATTGAGTCCGCCTTTCCTTGATTCTGTGGGAATAGCTGTGAGCATATGTCCCTTGGAACGTGCATATGTAATGGGTGGGATTACACCAGAATAATTCTGAGTCCAAATAACCGGACAAACTCAAGAAGATGGCAAGTTGCTGTTTTATTAGCAATTATCTAAAACAAGGAGTTTACAACGAACATCAATGGACGTTGTCTCATTCTCAGTGATTTCCACATAACCTACAATTATTATTATTTTGCAATAGCCAAAACATTATGACTTTTTACACAGTATAAAAATGGAACCATAAAAACAAGCATAACACATCATAATAAAAGAAAGAACAGAAGAACAAAAAACATCAAACAATTAGATAAACTCAAATACAGACAAATAAAAAGAAGACATCATCGTTGACTAAAGCAGAATTAGAATCCATAGAATAGTAATTAGTTAGTTATTATAGCCCTATTACACACCAAATTCAGATCTTTCAAAACTAACACTACCTCAAAAGTGAGGAACATTTCACTCCCAGATATTAATCTATCCCAAAACATATCTGAGAAAAGAAAATGAGGGTCATGAACAAAACATTTGAATCTTAACAGTCTCAGAGGCCAGGTTCCCTTGCAGTCAAGCAACAGATGATGGATAGATTGGGTCATATTAGCATTACATGTGTCATATATATATCACTAGAATAAAGGTCACTGTGTCGGAAATTGAGGATTTCCAGGGTTGGAAGTAAATTTAGCCTTAATCTTAGGAAGTCCACCCGTGTTCTCGCATCTGGTGATTTCTTTAGGTACTGAGGCAGGAAAGACCTAGACTTGTCAATTAACAGGGGGGGGGGGATGAGGCTAGTGTGACGCTTCCCATTTTTTCAGTAGTTCTAATCCAGTCCAAACGTTGTAGTCTTTCCTTTGTTTTCAACGGGTTTCAATATCTAAATCGGAAAGAGTCAATAGTTCAACACATCTAGATTTCAAGGTATTCAATAAAAGATTAGATGATTTAACCATAGCAACTGCAACTACCTCATCAAGCGATAATTTGGGGGGATCTAGAATGAATCCATAACAAGACATCCATCTCCACTCCAGCCAATTCTTTAATGATATGATGCCAAGTTCTAATCTTACACAGGAGATCGGGACACAGTCTGGAAGACCCAGAGACTTCTTCCAAATGTTGCTTTCAATCTTGTCCCAATCAATTTGATAAGCCTGCTTATTACATTCCATACCAAAAATAGCCACTCATAGCAGAATAGCAAGTCTCCACCCAGGAGGCCAGGGGAAGGCAGCCGCTACCTGATCCTAACCCTGTTAGCAGAATAGCAAGAGCACTTTAAACCCCTGAAATCAGTTCAAGAACCTGAGAAACATATGACTGTGGGGATCCAAAGTGGGGCCCTTGACTGATACAATAGAACCCCCTGCCGAATTACAGAGTTGGGCATCGCTACAGGACTGGCCCACCTACTCCAATGGAACACCACACTATGTCCCTGGTCAGCGCTTCTGTCTGATACTGCACGAAAACTGCACGTTTAACTGAGTGGCACTTCCCTCTTCACTCCATGGACCCACCAGCTGAATTTCAAAGCGAAGTGACTAATAGCAATGAGCGTCCACTACATTGATTATCTTGCTAAAGTGCTCAGTGGCCCAACAAAACTATTCCCCACTCACCCCATCTAGGACAGTAGTAAACGTCAGACCTCTTCAAAGCGATGTTGCAGTTTTATGCGCACTACACAAAGACAGGAACTGTCTGAGAAATGCTAAGGTAGTACAAGGTTGGCGTAGATTGGATCACTCTCCAGCTTGGACAATGGTCTCTAAGTCTGAATCAATGTCTGTCTAGCAGTCTTTAAGCAGTACTGATCCAAAGGCTGCTCGAAGATCAGCGGTCTCCAACCTATGGGTCTACAGATGTTTTTTTGGGGCTATATTACTGGTAATATTACTATTCATTAGTTGTTATATTAATGTTATATTAAATAATTATCCCAGTACTTTCAGCACAAACGTTTAAAAATGTCCAGTTTTAGGTCTTTTTACAGAGACTGCAGAATACAGGGTTAGAAACAAGACTTGTGGGTCAGACTGGCAAACTTTCTGAAAGATTATCCGCTGGCATTCGAATAGATTTCTGTGTTCCTGCAGATTTCTCTTCCATCTCTGAATATCCCTAAGTGCCAAGGACCACTATGCTCGTCCTTTTTGCATAGACTTGCATAATAGCTTGGCAGTTAAGGGGTTATGAGCTAAACATCTTTAGGGAAGTTTTGAAGAAGTTCAGGCAGGTTTAGCTGAATTGCGGGAAAAACACGTACACAAAATGAAGGCCATGGGAAAGGGAGGGCTAGGTGAGGCTCGGGGAAAGGAGTTAGCAAGAGGAGGAACTGGAGTCCTGTGCATATGTATCTGAGCACAGTACATTCATCTCTGCAGTACTATCTCAGTAGATTAATGCACCTGCTGCAGAGATCTATGTGCAGCCTGGATTTGCATCTGGGTGACAAGAACTCAGCCTTTCATTCTTTCCGAAATTGATCAAATTAGTCAAGTTGCAGAGGAGAATTGTAAGATTGCGTGTCAGAGAAGCAGTCAATCACCTGCAAAGGATTCAGGATTCAGAGGTCAACAGATTGCCTACTATTGATGTTTATAATATTAAAATATAGGGAACTCCTAACAGATATGGACCTCTGAAAAGCCAATAGGGCTGGGGAAGAGTAGTCATGATTTAAGGGTGCAGGAAGTTTCATGCTGCTGAGTTTGCTTCCATGAGGACAACTGAGGTTATTTAACTAATAATAGGAAGAGTCCATGGCTGCAGGTTCATGACTGCAGAAAGGCGAGTCGAGCTTAGGCAGACTCAGTCAGATGTCAGTCACTCAGGATGTGGACTATGGCGTTCCTTGAAAGAATAAACGCTGGCTGCTGTGGCCATGCAGCACTCAAAGTTCATGATGTATGCTCAATTTACAAATAATTCACCAATAATTCAAGTCGCCCCCCAGAAAACCTGACAAGCACCCTACCAGGAACACCAACAGAAATAGCCATTCAGATGGCATGGACTAATCAGACCTGGAGACGCCAACATGTAGGAAACGCACCAACTTTAGCGCTGTGATACCTCTGGGTCTGGGCGCTACCAACCAATACAATAAATGAAATAAATAAACACTACCGCATTGATACCATTCACAAAACTAAATAGACAACAGTCTAAATGTAGCCAGCTAGGATTGCAATGTCATGTGAAAAAACACAAAACATACATCTACAGTAAGACATGTATGGGTGCAGGGAGAGCCATACATGCTCCCGACACGTATGTATAGAAATGGGAGGGAGAGCCTTCATTTGTGCTGAAGCACAACCAGTGCATGCCAACCTTGCAAAATAGGTGACGCGAATAAAAACTCATCCTCTGCACATGTTCCTATTTGCAATACTTGCTGAGAATGTGGCACTGTTTTTTTTAAAGATTACAATTTTTATTGTCTGCTGCAAAGAGTTAGTTTTGATTTCTGTATTAAAGAAAAAAAACAGATGAAAGGCTTCGGTCATTTCTTTGAGCTAAATGTCATATCATATCATATAATATCACCCGTGACAGGAAAGGTTGTGAACTTCTGACCTTTGCCATTTACCAAATACTATGCTTTGAACATGTGCTGGCAGTAAAAGGTCAGGCAGTCTTAAAACCAATGTTTAAGCTTAGCTCGAATCTGTCGCCCGAATTGCTTAAAAGTTTGGCCAACCCAGAATCACCCAATTACAGTGAAAATGGGGGATCAAGAGGTTTGGCTGAATGTATTCAGTCCAGTTTATTGGTCCAGCAAGAAGCAAATACAATTCAAGTGTTAACTTGAAAAAGCAGTGGCCAGGCCATCACCAATTAATGGGTTAGAGTACACAGCGGCAGTGTGGGAGCGCATGTACATTTAGGCATAGATGAAAAACTGTGAAGCGCTTTGAAACACTTGCCGGTGTATAGGCGCTATATAAATAACCGCCACCATGCCGTACCATGCCACCATCAAAAATCATAGATGGGAAATCGGCAATAATTAATGATACGAAAATGGGAAGGATAACGTTGGCACAGTTTGTAAAAACTGGCTCCAGAGGAACACCTTGAAGAACCGAGATGGGAGACATCTGTTCCTCAGACCATCCTCTGAGCCTGGGTCTGACCAGCTGTTTCCTGAGCCTAGAGTCAGGGTCACAGGAAGTAGTATCGGGATCCGGAAGAGCACATGGTTTCCAGCGCGACTGCGCTAGGATTCATGGGAAATAGAGTTAGTGTTCCCTGAGCACGTCAAATGCAGATGCTAACATTTGAGATGCAATGCAAAAACCACACACCATGGTTGTGTGGCAAACATGGCAGTCAGATCATGAGTGATGCCAGCTATACAGAACCTAGGCACTTGCAAACAGAGGCACACACAACCCCACAACATTCATCGACACTTTATGAACAAACTTGAAATGCAGGAGCCAAACGGTATACAACCTTTATAACGAAAAAAAAAGAACAAAAGGAATTTATATCGAAAAATAAATAACGAAAGAAATTACAAAAATATATGTGGGGTAGGGTAACGGGTTGAATCTTGTGTAGAAGTGGTTGGAGTTGGTTTTTAGCCGGGGAGACAGGGCTTTTGTTGTAATAACATTTATTTTTTGTTATTATTTTTGTTTCGTTATATTTTAATTCGTTATTGATTAATTCGTTAATAAGACATGTAACCGAGCCAACCATTGCCTCGAAGCCTTCTTTCCTTGCATTTGACAGCATGACTTGCGCGTGCAGTCTCAAAGAGTTGGTTGCTAAGCAACAGCATGCACACGCTACACGTAAGGATGCACAGCAACGTGGGCCTTGTCCTTGAATGTGACACAGACTAAACAGAAGACAAATCCATGGAAAAACTGTTTAAAGGGGATTCAATTCTCACAGCATCAATGCTCACAGCAGAATACATCAGAGAGGCCACCGGCCGAAGGATACATCCTTCTATCTCACAGCATCAATGCTCACAGCCGAATACATCAGAGAGGCCACCGGCCGAAGGCTACGTCCTTCTATCTCACAGCATCAATGCTCACAGCCGAATACATCAGAGAGGCCACCGGTAGAAGGCTACGTCCTTCTATCTCACAGCATCAATGCTCACAGCCGAATACATCACCTTCTATCTCACAGCATCAATGCTCACAGCCGAACACATCAGAGAGGCCACCGGCCAAAGGCTACGTCCTTCTATCTCACAGCATCAATGCTCACAGCCGAATACATCAGAGAGGCCACCGGCCAAAGGCTACGTCCTTCTATCTCACAGCATCAATGCTCACTGCCGAATACATCAGAGAGGCCACCGGCCGAAGGCTACGTCCTTCTATCTCACAGCATCAATGCTCACTGCCGAATACATCAGAGAGGCCACCGGCCGAAGGCTACGTCCTTCTATCTCACAGCATCAATGCTCACAGCCGAATACATCAGAGAGGGCACCGGCCGAAGGCTACGTCCTTCTATCTCACAGCATCAATGCTCACAGCCGAATACATCACCTTCTATCTCACAGCATCAATGCTCACAGCCGAACACATCAGAGAGGCTACCGGCCAAAGGCTAGTCCTTCTATCTCACAGCATCAATGCTCACAGCCGAACACATCAGAGAGGCCACCGGCCGAAGGCTACGTCCTTCTATCTCACAGCATCAATGCTCACTGCCGAACACATCAGAGAGGCCACCGGCCGAAGGCTACGTCCTTCTATCTCACAGCATCAATGCTCACTGCCGAACACATCAGAGAGGCCACCGGCCGAAGGCTACGTCCTTCTATCTCACAGCATCAATGCTCACAGCCGAATACATCAGAGAGGGCACCGGCCGAAGGCTACGTCCTTCTATCTCACAGCATTAATGCTCACAGCCGAATAGATCAGAGAGGGCATCGGCCGAAGGCTACGTCCTTCTATCTCACAGCATCACTGCTCACAGCAGAATACATCAGAGAGGGCTACGGCCGAAGGCTACGTCCTTCTATCTCACAGCATCACTGCTCACAGCAGAATAGATCAGAGAGGCCACCGGCCAAAGGCTTCGTCCTTCTATCTCACAGCATCAATGCTCACAGCCGAATACATCAGAGAGGCCATCGGCCAAAGGCTACGTCCTTCTATCTCACAGCATCAATGCTCACTGCCGAATACATCAGAGAGGACACCGGCCAAAGGCTACGTCCTTCTATCTCACAGCATCAATGCTCACAGCCGAATACATCAGAGAGGGCACGGGCCAAAGGCTACGTCCTTCTATCTCACAGCATCAATGCTCACAGCCGAATACATCAGAGAGGGCACGGGCCAAAGGCTACGTCCTTCTATCTCACAGCATCAATGCTCACAGCCGAATAGATCAGAGAGGGCACGGGCCAAAGGCTACGTCCTTCTATCTCACAGCATCATTGCTCACAGCAGAATAGATCAGAGAGGGCACCGGCCAAAGGCTACGTCCTTCTATCTCACAGCATCACTGCTCACAGCAGAATACATCAGAGAGGGCACCGGCCAAAGGCTAAGTCCTTCTATCTCACAGCATCAATGCTCACAGCCGAATACATCAGAGAGGCCACCGGCCGAAGGCTACGTCCTTCTATCTCACAGCATCAATGCTCACTGCCGAATACATCAGAGAGGCCACCGGCCGAAGGCTACGTCCTTCTATCTCACAGCATCAATGCTCACAGCCGAATACATCAGAGAGGGCACCGGCCGAAGGCTACGTCCTTCTATCTCACAGCATCAATGCTCACAGCCGAATAGATCAGAGAGGGCATCGGCCGAAGGCTACGTCCTTCTATCTCACAGCATCACTGCTCACAGCAGAATACATCGGAGAGGGCTACGGCCGAAGGCTACGTCCTTCTATCTCACAGCATCACTGCTCACAGCAGAATAGATCAGAGAGGGCACCGGCCGAAGGCTACGTCCTTCTATCTCACAGCATCAATGCTCACAGCCGAATAGATCAGAGAGGCCACCGGCCGAAGGCTACGTCCTTCTATCTCACAGCATCAATGCTCACAGCCGAATACATCAGAGAGGCCACCGGTAGAAGGCTAAGTCCTTCTATCTCACAGCATCAATGCTCACAGCCGAATACATCACCTTCTATCTCACAGCATCAATGCTCACAGCCGAACACATCAGAGAGGCCACCGGCCAAAGGCTACGTCCTTCTATCTCACAGCATCAATGCTCACAGCCGAATACATCAGAGAGGCCACCGGCCAAAGGCTACGTCCTTCTATCTCACAGCATCAATGCTCACTGCCGAATACATCAGAGAGGCCACCGGCCGAAGGCTACGTCCTTCTATCTCACAGCATCAATGCTCACTGCCGAATACATCAGAGAGGCCACCGGCCGAAGGCTACGTCCTTCTATCTCACAGCATCAATGCTCACAGCCGAATACATCAGAGAGGGCACCGGCCGAAGGCTACGTCCTTCTATCTCACAGCATCAATGCTCACAGCCGAATACATCACCTTCTATCTCACAGCATCAATGCTCACAGCCGAACACATCAGAGAGGCTACCGGCCGAAGGCTACGTCCTTCTATCTCACAGCATCAATGCTCACAGCCGAACACATCAGAGAGGCCACCGGCCGAAGGCTACGTCCTTCTATCTCACAGCATCAATGCTCACTGCCGAACACATCAGAGAGGCCACCGGCCGAAGGCTACGTCCTTCTATCTCACAGCATCAATGCTCACTGCCGAATACATCAGAGAGGCCACCGGCCGAAGGCTACGTCCTTCTATCTCACAGCATCAATGCTCACAGCCGAATACATCAGAGAGGGCACCGGCCGAAGGCTACGTCCTTCTATCTCACAGCATCAATGCTCACAGCCGAATAGATCAGAGAGGGCATCGGCCGAAGGCTACGTCCTTCTATCTCACAGCATCACTGCTCACAGCAGAATACATCAGAGAGGGCTACGGCTGAAGGCTACGTCCTTCTATCTCACAGCATCACTGCTCACAGCAGAATAGATCAGAGAGGGCACCGGCCGAAGGCTACGTCCTTCTATCTCACAGCATCACTGCTCACAGCAGAATACATCAGAGAGGCCACCGGCCAAAGGCTACGTCCTTCTATCTCACAGCATCAATGCTCACAGCCGAATACATCAGAGAGGCCATCGGCCAAAGGCTACGTCCTTCTATCTCACAGCATCAATGCTCACTGCCGAATACATCAGAGAGGACACCGGCCAAAGGCTACGTCCTTCTATCTCACAGCATCAATGCTCACAGCCGAATACATCAGAGAGGGCACGGGCCAAAGGCTACGTCCTTCTATCTCACAGCATCAATGCTCACAGCCGAATACATCAGAGAGGGCACGGGCCGAGGCTACATCCTTCTATCTCACAGCATCAATGCTCACAGCCAAATAGATCAGAGAGGGCATGGGCCAAAGGCTACGTCCTTCTATCTCACAGCATCATTGCTCACAGCAGAATAGATCAGAGAGGGCACCGGCCAAAGGCTACGTCCTTCTATCTCACAGCATCACTGCTCACAGCAGAATACATCAGAGAGGGCACCGGCCAAAGGCTAAGTCCTTCTATCTCACAGCATCAATGCTCACAGCCGAATACATCAGAGAGGGCACCGGCCAAGTCCTTCTATCTCACAGCATCAATGCTCACAGCCGAATACATCAGAGAGGGCACCGGCCAAATCTCACAGCATCAATGCTCACAGCCGAATGCATCAGAGAGGGCACCGGCCACGGGCTGCGTCCTTCTATCTCATAGCATCAATGCTCACAGCCGAATGCATCAGAGAGGGCACCGGCCACGGGCTGCGTCCTTCTATCTCACAGCATCAATGCTCACAGCCGAATGCATCAGAGAGGGCACCGGCCACGGGCTACGTCCTTCTACCTCACAGCATCAATGCTCACAGCCGAATGCATCAGAGAGGGCACCGGCCACGGGCTACGTCCTTCTACCTCACAGCATCAATGCTCACAGCCGAATGCATCAGAGAGGGCACCGGCCACGGGCTACGTCCTTCTACCTCACAGCATCAATGCTCACAGCCGAATGCATCAGAGAGGGCCCCGGCCATGGGCTACGTCCTTCTATCTCACAGCATCAATGCTCACAGCCGAATACATCAGAGAGGGCCCCGGCCACGGGCTACGTCCTTCTATCTCACAGCATCAATGCTCACAGCCGAATGCATCAGAGAGGGCACCGGCCACGGGCTACGTCCTTCTATCTCACAGCATCAATGCTCACAGCCGAATGCATCAGAGAGGGCACCGGCCACGGGCTACGTCCTTCTATCTCACAGCATCAGCGCTCACAGCCGAATGCATCTGAGAGGGCACCGGCCACGGGCTACGTCCTTCTATCTCACAGCATCAGCGCTCACAGCCGAATGCATCTGAGAGGGCACCGGCCACGGGCTACGTCCTTCTATCTCACAGCATCAGCGCTCACAGCCGAATGCATCAGAGAGGGCACCGGCCACGGGCTACGTCCTTCTATCTCACAGCATCAGCGCTCACAGCCGAATGCATCAGAGAGGGCACCGGCCACGGGATACGTCCTTCTATCTCACTGCATCAGCGCTCACAGCCGAATGCATCAGAGAGGGCACCGGCCACGGGCTACGTCCTTCTATCTCACAGCATCAACGCTCACAGCCGAATGCATCAGAGAGGACACCGGCCAAGGGCTACGTCCTTCTATCTCACAGCATCAACGCTCACAGCCGAATGCATCAGAGAGGACACCGGCCAAGGGCTACGTCCTTCTATCTCACAGCATCAACGCTCTCAGCCGAATGCATCAGAGAGGACACCGGCCAAGGGCTACGTCCTTCTATCTCACAGCATCAACGCTCACAGCCGAATGCATCAGAGAGGGCACCAGCCAAGGGCTACGTCCTTCTATCTCACAGCATCAACGCTCACAGCCGAATGCATCAGAGAGGGCACCGGCCAAGGGCTACGTCCTTCTATCTCACAGCATCAACGCTCACAGCCGAATGCATCAGAGATGGCACCGGCCACGGGCTACGTCCTTCTATCTCACAGCATCAACGCTCACAGCCGAATACATCAGAGAGGACACCGGCCACGGGCTACGTCCTTCTATCTCACAGCATCAACGCTCACAGCCGAATACATCAGAGAGGACACCCGGCCACGGGCTACGTCCTTCTATCTCACAGCATCAACGCTCACAGCCGAATACATCAGAGAGGACACCGGCCAAGGGCTACGTCCTTCTATCTCACAGCATCAACGATCACAGCCGAATACATCAGAGAGGACACCGGCCAAGGGCTACGTCCTTCTATCTCACAGCATCAACGCTCAAAGCCGAATACATCAGAGAGGACACCGGCCAAGGGCTACGTCCTTCTATCTCACAGCATCAACGCTCACAGCCGAATACATCAGAGAGGGCACCGGCCAAGGGCTACGTCCTTCTATCTCACAGCATCAACGCTCACAGCCGAATGCATTAGAGAGGGCACCGGCCAAGGGCTACGTCCTTCTATCTCACAGCATCAACGCTCACAGCCGAATGCATCAGAGAGGGCACCGGCCAAGGGCTACGTCCTTCTATCTCACAGCATCAACGCTCACAGCCGAATGCATCACAGAGGGCACCGGCCAAGGGCTACGTCCTTCTATCTCACAGCATCAACGCTCACAGCCGAATGCATCAGAGAGGGCACCGGCCAAGGGCTACGTCCTTCTATCTCACAGCATCAACGCTCACAGACGAATGCATCAGAGAGGGCACCGGCCAAGGGCTACGTCCTTCTATCTCACAGCATCAACGCTCACAGCCGAATGCATCAGAGAGGGCACCGGCCAAGGGCTACGTCCTTCTATCTCACAGCATCAACGCTCACAGCCGAATGCATCAGAGAGGGCACCGGCCAAGGGCTACGTCCTTCTATCTCACAGCATCAACGCTCACAGCCGAATGCATCAGAGAGGGCACCGGCCAAGGGCTACGTCCTTCTATCTCACAGCATCAACGCTCACAGCCGAATGCATCAGAGAGGGCACCGGCCAAGGGCTACGTCCTTCTATCTCACAGCATCAACGCTCACAGCCGAATGCATCAGAGAGGGCACCGGCCAAGGGCTACGTCCTTCTATCTCACAGCATCAACGCTCACAGCCGAATGCATCAGAGAGGGCACCGGCCAAGGGCTACGTCCTTCTATCTCACAGCATCAACGCTCACAGCCGAATGCATCAGAGAGGGCACCGGCCAAGGGCTACGTCCTTCTATCTCACAGCATCAACGCTCACAGCCGAATGCATCAGAGAGGGCACCGGCCAAGGGCTACGTCCTTCTATCTCACAGCATCAACGCTCACAGCCGAATACATCAGAGAGGGCACCGGCCAAAGGCTACGTCCTTCTATCTCACAGCATCACTGCTCACAGCAGAATACATCAGAGAGGGCACCGGCCAAAGGCTAAGTCCTTCTATCTCACAGCATCAATGCTCACAGCCGAATACATCAGAGAGGGCACCGGCCAAGTCCTTCTATCTCACAGCATCAATGCTCACAGCCGAATACATCAGAGAGGGCACCGGCCAAATCTCACAGCATCAATGCTCACAGCCGAATGCATCAGAGAGGGCACCGGCCACGGGCTGCGTCCTTCTATCTCACAGCATCAATGCTCACAGCCGAATGCATCAGAGAGGGCACCGGCCAAGGGCTACGTCCTTCTATCTCACAGCATCAACGCTCACAGCCGAATGCATCAGAGAGGGCACCGGCCAAGGGCTACGTCCTTCTATCTCACAGCATCAACGCTCACAGCCGAATGCATCAGAGAGGGCACCGGCCAAGGGCTACGTCCTTCTATCTCACAGCATCAACGCTCAGAGCCGAATGCATCAGAGAGGGCACCGGCCAAGGGCTACGTCCTTCTATCTCACAGCATCAACGCTCACAGCCGAATGCATCAGAGAGGGCACCGGCCAAGGGCTACGTCCTTCTATCTCACAGCATCAACGCTCACAGCCGAATGCATCAGAGAGGGCACCGGCCAAGGGCTACGTCCTTCTATCTCACAGCATCAACGCTCACAGCCGAATGCATCAGAGAGGGCACCGGCCAAGGGCTACGTCCTTCTATCTCGCAGCATCAACGCTCACAGCCGAATGCATCAGAGAGGACACCGGCCAAGGGCTACGTCCTTCTATCTCGCAGCATCAACGCTGACAGCAGAATACATCAGAGAGGTCACCGGCCAAGGGCTACGCCCTTCTATCTCGCAGCATCAACGCTGACAGTAGAATACACCAGAGAGGACACCGGCCAAAGGCTACGCCCTTCTATCTCACAGCAACAACGCTGACAGCCGAATACACCAGAGAGGCCACCGGCCAAGGGCTACGCCCTTCTATCTCACAGCATCAACGCTCCCAGCCGAATACACCAGAGAGGCCACCGGCCAAGGGCTACGCCCTTCTATCTCACAGCATCAACGCTCAGAGCCGAATACACCAGAGAGGCCACCGGCCAAGGGCTACGTCCTTCTATCTCACAGCATCAACGCTCTCAGCCTTATACACCAGAGAGGGCACCGGCCAAGGGCTACGCCCTTCTATCTCACAGCATCAACGCTCACTGCCGAATACACCAGAGAGGGCACCGGCCAAGGGCTACGCCCTTCTATCTCACAGCATCAACGCTCACTGCCGAATACACCAGAGAGGCCACCGGCCAAAGGCTACGCCCTTCTATCTCACAGCATCAACGCTCACTGCCGAATACACCAGAGAGGCCACCGGCCAAAGGCTACGTCCTTCTATCTCACAGCATCAACGCTCACAGCCGAATACACCAGAGAGGGCACCGGCCAAAGGCTACGTCTTTCTATCTCACAGCATCAACGCTCACAGCCGAATACACCTGAGAGGGCACCGGCCAAGGGCTACGCCCTTCTATCTCACAGCATCAACGCTCACAGCCGAATACACCTGAGAGGGCACCGGCCAAGGGCTACGCCCTTCTATCTCACAGCATCAACGCTCACAGCCGAATACACCAGAGAGGGCACCGGCCAAGGGCTACGCCCTTCTATCTCACAGCATCAACGCTCACAGCCGAATACACCAGAGAGGGCACCGGCCAAGGGCTACGTCCTTCTATCTCACAGCATCAACGCTCACAGCGGAATACACCAGAGAGGGCACCGGCCAAGGGCTACGTCCTTCTATCTCACAGAATCAACGCTCTCAGCCGAATACACCAGAGAGGGCACCGGCCAAGGGCTACGCCCTTCTATCTCACAGCATCAACGCTCTCAGCCGTATACACCAGAGAGGGCACCGGCCAAGGGCTACGCCCTTCTATCTCACAGCATCAACGCTCACAGCAGAATACACCAGAGAGGGCACCGGCCAAGGGCTACGCCCTTCTATCTCACAGCATCAACGCTCACAGCAGAATACACCAGAGAGGGCACCGGCCAAGGGGTACGCCCTTCTATCTCACAGCATCAACGCTCACAGCCGAATACACCAGAGAGGGCACCGGCCAAGGGCTACGCCCTTCTATCGCACAGCATCAACGCTCACAGCGGAATACACCAGAGAGGGCACCGGCCAAGGCCTACGCCCTTCTATCTCACAGCATCAACGCTCACAGCAGAATACACCAGAGAGGGCACCGGCCAAGCGCTACGCCCTTCTATCTCACAGCATCAACGCTCACAGCAGAATACACCAGAGAGGGCACCGGCCAAGGGCTACGCCCTTCTATCTCACAGCATCAACGCTCACAGCAGAATACACCAGAGAGGGCACCGGCCAAGGGCTACGCCCTTCTATCTCACAGCATCAACGCTCACAGCAGAATACACCAGAGAGGGCACCGGCCAAGGGCTACGCCCTTCTATCTCACAGCATCAACGCTCACAGCAGAATACACCAGAGAGGGCACCGGCCAAGGGCTACGCCCTTCTATCTGACAGCATCAACGCTCACAGCAGAATACACCAGAGAGGGCACCGGCCAAGGGCTACGCCCTTCTATCTGACAGCATCAACGCTCACAGCAGAATACACCAGAGAGGGCACCGGCCAAGGGCAACGCCCTTCTATCTGACAGCATCAACGCTCACAGCAGAATACACCAGAGAGGGCACCGGCCAAGGGCTACGCCCTTCTATCTCACAGCATCAACGCTCACAGCAGAATACACCAGAGAGGGCACCGGCCAAGGGCTACGCCCTTCTATCTCACAGCATCAACGCTCACAGCAGAATACACCAGAGAGGGCACCGGCCAAGGGCTACGCCCTTCTATCTCACAGCATCAACGCTCACAGCAGAATACACCAGAGAGGGCACCGGCCAAGGGCTACGCCCTTCTATCTCACAGCATCAACGCTCACAGCAGAATACACCAGAGAGGGCACCGGCCAAGGGCTACGCCCTTCTATCTCACAGCATCAACGCTCACAGCAGAATACACCAGAGAGGGCACCGGCCAAGGGCTAGGCCCTTCTGTCTCACAGCATCAACGCTCACAGCAGAATACACCAGAGAGGGCACCGGCAAAGGGCTAGGCCCTTCTGTCTCACAGCATCAACGCTCACAGCAGAATACACCAGAGAGGGCACCGGCCAAGGGCTAGGCCCTTCTGTCTCACAGCATCAACGCTCACAGCAGAATACACCAGAGAGGGCACCCGCCAAGGGCTAGGCCCTTCTGTCTCACAGCATCAACGCTCACAGCAGAATACACCAGAGAGGGCACCGGCCAAGGGCTAGGCCCTTCTGTCTCACAGCATCAACGCTCACAGCAGAATACACCAGAGAGGGCACCGGCCAAGGGCTAGGCCCTTCTGTCTCACAGCATCAACGCTCACAGCAGAATACACCAGAGAGGGCACCGGCCAAGGGCTACGTCCTTCTATCTCACAGCATCAACGCTCACAGCCGAATGCATCAGAGAGGACACCGGCCAAGGGCTACGTCCTTTTACCTCACAGCATCAACGCTCACAGCCGAATGCATCAGAGAGGACACCGGCCAAGGGCTACGTCCTTCTACCCCACAGCATCAACGCTCACAGCCGAATGCATCAGAGAGGACACCGGCCAAGGGCTACGTCCTTCTACCCCACAGCATCAACGCTCACAGCCGAATGCATCAGAGAGGACACCGGCCAAGGGCTACGTCCTTCTACCCCACAGCATCAACGCTCACAGCCGAATGCATCAGAGAGGACACCGGCCAAGGGCTACGTCCTTCTACCCCACAGCATCAACGCTCACAGCCGAATGCATCAGAGAGGACACCGGCCAAGGGCTACGTCCTTCTACCCCACAGCATCAACGCTCACAGCCGAATGCATCAGAGAGGACACCGGCCAAGGGCTACGTCCTTCTACCCCACAGCATCAACGCTCACAGCCGAATGCATCAGAGAGGACACCGGCCAAGGGCTACGTCCTTCTACCTCACAGCATCAACGCTCACAGCCGAATGCATCAGAGAGGACACCGGCCAAGGGCTACGTCCTTCTATCTCACAGCATCAACGCTCACAGCCGAATGCATCAGAGAGGACACCGGCCAAGGGCTACGTCCTTCTATCTCACAGCATCAACGCTCACAGCCGAATGCATCAGAGAGGACACCGGCCAAGGGCTACGTCCTTCTATCTCACAGCATCAACGCTCACAGCCGAATGCATCAGAGAGGACACCGGCCAAGGGCTACGTCCTTCTATCTCACAGCATCAACGCTCACAGCCGAATGCATCAGAGAGGACACCGGCCAAGGGCTACGTCCTTCTATCTCACAGCATCAACGCTCACAGCCGAATGCATCAGAGAGGACACCGGCCAAGGGCTACGTCCTTCTATCTCACAGCATCAACGCTCACAGCCGAATGCATCAGAGAGGACACCGGCCAAGGGCTACGTCCTTCTATCTCACAGCATCAACGCTCACAGCCGAATGCATCAGAGAGGACTCCGGCCAAGGGCTACGTCCTTCTTTCTCACAGCATCAACGCTCACAGCCGAATGCATCAGAGAGGACTCCGTCCAAGGGCTACGTCCTTCTATCTCACAGCATCAACGCTCACAGCCGAATGCATCAGAGAGGACACCGGCCAAGGGCTACGTCCTTCTATCTCACAGCATCAACGCTCACCGCCGAATGCATCAGAGAGGTCACCGGCCAAGGGCTACGTCCTTCTATCTCACAGCATCAACGCTCACCGCCGAATGCATCAGAGAGGTCACCGGCCAAGGGCTACGTCCTTCTATCTCACAGCATCAACGCTCACCGCCGAATGCATCAGAGAGGTCACCGGCCAAGGGCTACGTCCTTCTATCTCACAGCATCAACGCTCACCGCCGAATGCATCAGAGAGGTCACCGGCCAAGGGCTACGTCCTTCTATCTCACAGCATCAACGCTCACCGCCGAATGCATCAGAGAGGTCACCGGCCAAGGGCTACGTCCTTCTATCTCACAGCATCAACGCTCACAGCCGAATGCATCAGAGAGGTCACCGGCCAAGGGCTACGTCCTTCTATCTCACAGCATCAACGCTCACAGCCGAATGCATCAGAGAGGTCACCGGCCAAGGGCTACGTCCTTCTATCTCACAGCATCAACGCTCACAGCCGAATGCATCAGAGAGGTCACCGGCCAAGGGCTACGTCCTTCTATCTCACAGCATCAACGCTCACAGCCGAATGCATCAGAGAGGGCACCGGCCAAGGGCTACGTCCTTCTATCTCACAGCATCAACGCTCACAGCCGAATGCATCAGAGAGGGCACCGGCCAAGGGCTAGGTCCTTCTATCTCACAGCATCAACGCTCACAGCCGAATGCACCAGAGAGGGCACCGGCCAAGGGCTAGGTCCTTCTATCTCACAGCATCAACGCTCACAGCCGAATGCACCAGAGAGGGCACCGGCCAAGGGCTAGGTCCTTCTATCTCACAGCATCAACGCTCACAGCCGAATGCACCAGAGAGGGCACCGGCCAAGGGCTAGGTCCTTCTATCTCACAGCATCAACGCTCACAGCCGAATGCACCAGAGAGGGCACCGGCCATGGGCTACGTCCTTCTATCTCACAGCATCAACGCTCACCGCCGAATGCACCAGAGAGTTCACCGGCCACGGGCTACGTCCTTCTATCTCACAGCATCAACGCTCACCGCCGAATGCACCAGAGAGGGCACCAGCCACGGGCTACGTCCTTCTATCTCACAGCATCAACGCTCACCGCCCAATGCATCAGAGAGGTCACCGGCCAAGGGCTACATCCTTCTATCTCACGGCATCAACGCTCACCGCCGAATGCATCAGAGAGGTCACCGGCCAAGGGCTACGTCCTTCTATCTCACGGCATCAACGCTCACAGCCGAATGCATCAGAGAGGTCACCGGCCAAGGGCTATGTCCTTCTATCTCACGGCATCAACGCTCACAGCCGAATGCATCAGAGAGGTCACCGGCCAAGGGCTACGTCCTTCTATCTCACGGCATCAACGCTCACAGCCGAATGCATCAGAGAGGTCACCGGCCAAGGGCTACGTCCTTCCATCTCACGGCATCAACGCTCACAGACGAATGCATCAGAGAGGGCACCGGCCAAGGGCTACGTCCTTCCATCTCACGGCATCAACGCTCACAGCCGAATGCATCAGAGAGGGCACCGGCCAAGGGCTAGGTCCTTCCATCTCACGGCATCAACGCTCACAGCCGAATGCACCAGAGAGGGCACCGGCCAAGGGCTAGGTCCTTCTATCTCACGGCATCAACGCTCACAGCCGAATGCACCAGAGAGGGCACCGGCCACGGGCTACGTCCTTCTATCTCACGGCATCAACGCTCACAGCCGAATGCACCAGAGAGGGCACCGGCCACGGGCTACGTCCTTCTGTCTCACGGCATCAACGCTCTCAGCCGAATACACCAGAGAGGGCACCGGCCAAGGGCTACGCCCTTCTGTCTCACGGCATCAACGCTCTCAGCCGAATACACCAGAGAGGGCACCGGCCAAGGGCTACGCCCGTCTGTCTCACAGCATCAACGCTCACAGCAGAATACACCAGAGAGGGCACCGGCCAAGGGCTACGCCCGTCTGTCTCACAGCATCAACGCTCACAGCAGAATACACCAGAGAGGGCACCGGCCAAGGTCTACGCCCTTCTGTCTCACAGCATCAACGCTCACAGCAGAATACACCAGAGAGGGCACCGGCCAAGGGCTACGCCCTTCTGTCTCACAGCATCAACGCTCACAGCCGAATACACCAGAGAGGCCACCGGCCAAGGGTTACGTCCTTCTGTCTCACAGCATCAACGCTCTCAGCCGTATACACCAGAGAGGGCACCGGCCAAGTGCTACGCCCTTCTGTCTCACAGCATCTCTCTCACAGCATCAACGCTCACAGCCGAATGCACCAGAGAGGGCACCGGCCAAGGGCTACGCCCTTCCCTCTCACAGCATCAACGCTCACAGCATAATGCACCAGAGAGGGCACCGGCCAAGGGCTACGCCCTTCTCTCTCACAGCATCAACGCTCACAGCATAATACACCAGAGAGGGCACCGGCCAAGGGCTACGCCCTTCTCGCTCACAGCATCAACGCTCACAGCAGAATACACCAGAGAGGGCACCGGCCAAGGGCTACCCCCTTCTGTCTCACAGCATCAACGCTCACAGCAGAATACACCAGAGAGGGCACCGGCCAAGGGCTACCCCCTTCTGTCTCACAGCATCAACGCTCACAGCAGAATACACCAGAGAGGGCACCGGCCAAGGGCTACCCCCTTCTGTCTCACAGCATCAACGCTCACAGCAGAATACACCAGAGAGGGCACCGGCCAAGGGCTACCCCCTTCTGTCTCACAGCATCAACGCTCACAGCAGAATACACCAGAGAGGGCACCGGCCAAGGGCTACCCCCTTCTGTCTCACAGCATCAACGCTCACAGCAGAATACACCAGAGAGGGCACCGGCCAAGGGCTACCCCCGTCTGTCTCACAGCATCAACGCTCACAGCAGAATACACCAGAGAGGGCACCGGCCAAGGGCTACGCCCGTCTGTCTCACAGCATCAACGCTCACAGCAGAATACACCAGAGAGGGCACCGGCCAAGGTCTAGCCCTTCTGTCTCACAGCATCAACGCTCACAGCAGAATACACCAGAGAGGGCACCGGCCAAGGGCTACGCTCTTCTGTCTCACAGCATCAACGCTCACAGCCGAATACACCAGAGAGGGCACCGGCCAAGGGCTACGCCCTTCTGTCTCACAGCATCAACGCTCCCAGCCGAATACACCAGAGAGGCCACCGGCCAAGGGCTACCTCCTTCTGTCTCACAGCATCAACGCTCCCAGCCGAATACACCAGAGAGGCCACCGGCCAAGGGTTACGTCCTTCTGTCTCACAGCATCAACGCTCTCAGCCGCATACACCAGAGAGGGCACCGGCCAAGGGCTAGGCCCTTCTGTCTCACAGCATCAACGCTCACAGCAGAATACACCAGAGAGGGCACCGGCCAAGGGCTAGGCCCTTCTGTCTCACAGCATCAACGCTCACAGCAGAATACACCAGAGAGGGCACCGGCCAAGGGCTAGGCCCTTCTGTCTCACAGCATCAACGCTCACAGCAGAATACACCAGAGAGGGCACCGGCCAAGGGCTAGGCCCTTCTGTCTCACAGCATCAACGCTCACAGCAGAATACACCAGAGAGGGCACCGGCCAAGGGCTAGGCCCTTCTGTCTCACAGCATCAACGCTCACAGCAGAATACACCAGAGAGGGCACCGGCCAAGGGCTAGGCCCTTCTGTCTCACAGCATCAACGCTCACAGCAGAATACACCAGAGAGGGCACCGGCCAAGGGCTAGGCCCTTCTGTCTCACAGCATCAACGCTCACAGCAGAATACACCAGAGAGGGCACCGGCCAAGGGCTAGGCCCTTCTGTCTCACAGCATCAACGCTCACAGCAGAATACACCAGAGAGGGCACCGGCCAAGGGCTAGGCCCTTCTGTCTCACAGCATCAACGCTCACAGCAGAATACACCAGAGAGGGCACCGGCCAAGGGCTAGGCCCTTCTGTCTCACAGCATCAACGCTCACAGCAGAATACACCAGAGAGGGCACCGGCCAAGGGCTAGGCCCTTCTGTCTCACAGCATCAACGCTCACAGCAGAATACACCAGAGAGGGCACCGGCCAAGGGCTAGGCCCTTCTGTCTCACAGCATCAACGCTCACAGCAGAATACACCAGAGAGGGCACCGGCCAAGGGCTAGGCCCTTCTGTCTCACAGCATCAACGCTCACAGCCGAATACACCAGAGAGGGCACCGGCCAAGGGCTACGTCCTTCTATCTCACAGCATCAACGCTCACAGCCGAATGCATCAGAGAGGACACCGGCCAAGGGCTACGTCCTTTTACCTCACAGCATCAACGCTCACAGCCGAATGCATCAGAGAGGACACCGGCCAAGGGCTACGTCCTTCTACCCCACAGCATCAACGCTCACAGCCGAATGCATCAGAGAGGACACCGGCCAAGGGCTACGTCCTTCTACCCCACAGCATCAACGCTCACAGCCGAATGCATCAGAGAGGACACCGGCCAAGGGCTACGTCCTTCTACCCCACAGCATACAACGCTCACAGCCGAATGCATCAGAGAGGACACCGGCCAAGGGCTACGTCCTTCTACCCCACAGCATCAACGCTCACAGCCGAATGCATCAGAGAGGACACCGGCCAAGGGCTACGTCCTTCTACCCCACAGCATCAACGCTCACAGCCGAATGCATCAGAGAGGACACCGGCCAAGGGCTACGTCCTTCTACCCCACAGCATCAACGCTCACAGCCGAATGCATCAGAGAGGACACCGGCCAAGGGCTACGTCCTTCTACCCCACAGCATCAACGCTCACAGCCGAATGCATCAGAGAGGACACCGGCCAAGGGCTACGTCCTTCTACCTCACAGCATCAACGCTCACAGCCGAATGCATCAGAGAGGACACCGGCCAAGGGCTACGTCCTTCTATCTCACAGCATCAACGCTCACAGCCGAATGCATCAGAGAGGACACCGGCCAAGGGCTACGTCCTTCTATCTCACATCATCAACGCTCACAGCCGAATGCATCAGAGATGACACCGGCCAAGGGCTACGTCCTTCTATCTCACAGCATCAACGCTCACAGCCGAATGCATCAGAGAGGACACCGGCCAAGGGCTACGTCCTTCTATCTCACAGCATCAACGCTCACAGCCGAATACATCAGAGAGGACACCGGCCAAGGGCTACGTCCTTCTATCTCACAGCATCAACGCTCACAGCCGAATGCATCAGAGAGGACACCGGCCAAGGGCTACGTCCTTCTATCTCACAGCATCAACGCTCACAGCCGAATGCATCAGAGAGGACTCCGGCCAAGGGCTACGTCCTTCTTTCTCACAGCATCAATGCTCAATGCATCAGAGAGGTCACCGGCCAAGGGCTACGTCCTTCTATCTTACAGCATCAACGCTCACCGCCGAATGCATCAGAGAGGTCACCGGCCAAGGGCTACGTCCTTCTATCTCACAGCATCAACGCTCACCGCCGAATGCATCAGAGAGGTCACCGGCCAAGGGCTACGTCCTTCTATCTCACAGCATCAACGCTCACAGCCGAATGCATCAGAGAGGTCACCGGCCAAGGGCTACGTCCTTCTATCTCACAGCATCAACGCTCACAGCCGAATGCATCAGAGAGGTCACCGGCCAAGGGCTACGTCCTTCTATCTCACAGCATCAATGCTCACAGCCGAATGCATCAGAGAGGTCACCGGCCAAGGGCTACGTCCTTCTATCTCACAGCATCAACGCTCACAGCCGAATGCATCAGAGAGGTCACCGGCCAAGGGCTACGTCCTTCTATCTCACAGCATCAACGCTCACAGCCGAATGCATCAGAGAGGTCACCGGCCAAGGGCTACGTCCTTCTATCTCACAGCATCAACGCTCACAGCCGAATGCATCAGAGAGGGCACCGGCCAAGGGCTAGGTCCTTCTATCTCACAGCATCAACGCTCACAGCCGAATGCATCAGAGAGGTCACCGGCCAAGGGCTACGTCCTTCTATCTCACAGCATCAACGAGGTCACCGGCCAAGGGCTACGTCCTTCTATCTCACAGCATCAACGCTCACCGCCGAATGCATCAGAGAGGTCACCGGCCAAGGGCTACGTCCTTCTATCTCACGGCATCAACGCTCACAGCCGAATGCATCAGAGAGGTCACCGGCCAAGGGCTACGTCCTTCTATCTCACGGCATCAACGCTCACAGCCGAATGCATCAGAGAGGTCACCGGCCAAGGGCTACGTCCTTCTATCTCACGGCATCAACGCTCACAGCCGAATGCATCAGAGAGGTCACCGGCCAAGGGCTACGTCCTTCCATCTCACGGCATCAACGCTCACAGCCGAATGCACCAGAGAGGGCACCGGCCAAGGGCTACGTCCTTCCATCTCACGGCATCAACGCTCACAGCCGAATGCATCAGAGAGGGCACCGGCCAAGGGCTAGGTCCTTCCATCTCACGGCATCAACGCTCACAGCCGAATGCACCAGAGAGGGCACCGGCCAAGGGCTAGGTCCTTCCATCTCACGGCATCAACGCTCACAGCCGAATGCACCAGAGAGGGCACCGGCCACGGGCTACGTCCTTCTATCTCACGGCATCAACGCTCACAGCCAAATGCACCAGAGAGGGCACCGGCCACGGGCTACGTCCTTCTATCTCACGGCATCAACGCTCTCAGCCGAATACACCAGAGAGGGCACCGGCCAAGGGCTACGCCCTTCTGTCTCACGGCATCAACGCTCTCAGCCGAATACACCAGAGAGGGCACCGGCCAAGGGCTACGCCCGTCTGTCTCACAGCATCAACGCTCACAGCAGAATACACCAGAGAGGGCACCGGCCATGGGCTACGCCCGTCTGTCTCACAGCATCAACGCTCACAGCAGAATACACCAGAGAGGGCACCGGCCAAGGTCTACGCCCTTCTGTCTCACAGCATCAACGCTCACAGCAGAATACACCAGAGAGGGCACCGGCCAAGGGCTACCCCCTTCTGTCTCACAGCATCAACGCTCACAGCCGAATACACCAGAGAGGCCACCGGCCAAGGGTTACGTCCTTCTGTCTCACAGCATCAACGCTCTCAGCCGTATACACCAGAGAGGGCACCGGCCAAGTGCTACGCCCTTCTGTCTCACAGCATCTCTCTCACAGCATCAACGCTCACAGCCGAATGCACCAGAAAGGGCACCGGCCAAGGGCTACGCCCTTCCCTCTCACAGCATCAACGCTCACAGCATAATGCACCAGAGAGGGCACCGGCCAAGGGCTACGCCCTTCTCTCTCACAGCATCAACGCTCACAGCATAATACACCAGAGAGGGCACCGGCCAAGGGCTACGCCCTTCTCGCTCACAGCATCAACGCTCACAGCAGAATACACCAGAGAGGGCACCGGCCAAGGGCTACCCCCTTCTGTCTCACAGCATCAACGCTCACAGCAGAATACACCAGAGAGGGCACCGGCCAAGGGCTACCCCCTTCTGTCTCACAGCATCAACGCTCACAGCAGAATACACCAGAGAGGGCACCGGCCAAGGGCTACCCCCTTCTGTCTCACAGCATCAACGCTCACAGCAGAATACACCAGAGAGGGCACCGGCCAAGGGCTACCCCCGTCTGTCTCACAGCATCAACGCTCACAGCAGAATACACCAGAGAGGGCACCGGCCAAGGGCTACGCCCGTCTGTCTCACAGCATCAACGCTCACAGCAGAATACACCAGAGAGGGCACCGGCCAAGGTCTAGCCCTTCTGTCTCACAGCATCAACGCTCACAGCAGAATACACCAGAGAGGGCACCGGCCAAGGGCTACGCCCTTCTGTCTCACAGCATCAACGCTCACAGCCGAATACACCAGAGAGGGCACCGGCCAAGGGCTACGCCCTTCTGTCTCACAGCATCAACGCTCCCAGCCGAATACACCAGAGAGGCCACCGGCCAAGGGCTACCTCCTTCTGTCTCACAGCATCAACGCTCCCAGCCGAATACACCAGAGAGGCCACCGGCCAAGGGTTACGTCCTTCTGTCTCACAGCATCAACGCTCTCAGCCGTATACACCAGAGAGGGCACCGGCCAAGGGCTACGCCCTTCTGTCTCACAGCATCAACGCTCACTGCCGAATACACCAGAGAGGCCACCGGCCAAGGGCTACGTCCTTCTGTCTCACAGCATCAACGCTCACTGCCGAATGCACCAGAGAGGGCACCGGCCAAGGGCTACGTCCTTCTGTCTCACAGCATCAACGCTCACAGCCGAATGCAGCAGAGAGGGCACCGGCCAAGGGCTAGGTGCTTCTATCTCACAGCATCAACGCTCACAGCCGAATGCAGCAGAGAGGGCACCGGCCAAGGGCTAGGTGCTTCTATCTCACAGCATCAACGCTCACAGCCGAATGCAGCAGAGAGGGCACCGCCAAGGGCTAGGTGCTTCTATCTCACAGCATCAACGCTCACAGCCGAATGCAGCAGAGAGGGCACCGCCAAGGGCTAGGTCCTTCTATCTCACAGCATCAACGCTCACAGCCGAATGCAGCAGAGAGGGCACCGCCAAGGGCTAGGTGCTTCTATCTCACAGCATCAACGCTCACAGCCGAATGCACCAGAGAGGGCACCGGCCAAGGGCTAGGCACTTCTATCTCACAGCATCAACGCTCTCAGCCGAATGCACCAGAGAGGGCACCGGCCAAGGGCTAGGCCCTTCTATCTCACAGCATCAACGCTCACAGCCGAATGCACCAGAGAGGGCACCGGCCAAAGGCTTGGCCCTTCTATCTCACAGCATCAACGCTCACAGCCGAATGCACCTGAGAGGGCACCGGCCAAAGGCTAGGCCCTTCTATCTCACAGCATCAACGCTCACAGCCGAATGCACCTGATAGGGCACCGGCCAAGGGCTAGGCCCTTCTATCTCACAGCATCAACGCTCACAGCCGAATGCATCAGAGAGGGCACCGGCCAAGGGCTAGGCCTTTCTATCTCACAGCATCAACGCTCACAGCCGAATGCATCAGAGAGGGCACCGGCCAAGGGCTACGTCCTTCTATCTCACAGCATCAACGCTCACAGCCGAATACACCAGAGAGGGCACCGGCCAAGGGCTACGCCCTTCTCTCTCACAGCATCAACGCTCACAGCCGAATGCACCAGAGAGGGCACCGGCCAAGGGCTAAACCCTTCTCTCTCACAGCATCAACGCTCACAGCCGAATGCACCAGAGAGGGCACCGGCCAAGGGCTACGCCCTTCTCTCTCACAGCATCAACGCTCACAGCATAATGCACCAGAGAGGGCACCAGCCAAGGGCTACGCCCTTCTCTCTCACAGCATCAACGCTCACAGCATAATGCACCAGAGAGGGCACCGGCCAAGGGCTACGCCCTTCTCTCTCACAGCATCAACGCTCACAGCATAATGCACCAGAGAGGGCACCGGCCAAGGTCTAGCCCTTCTGTCTCACAGCATCAACGCTCACAGCCGAATACACCAGAGAGGGCACCGGCCAAGGGCTACGCCCTTCTGTCTCACAGCATCAACGCTCACAGCCGAATACACCAGAGAGGGCACCGGCCAAGGGCTACGCCCTTCTCTCTCACAGCATCAACGCTCACAGCATAATGCACCAGAGAGGGCACCGGCCAAGGGCTACGCCCTTCTCTCTCACAGCATCAACGCTCACAGCATAATGCACCAGAGAGGGCACCGGCCAAGGGCTACGCCCTTCTCTCTCACAGCATCAACGCTCACAGCATAATGCACCAGAGAGGGCACCGGCCAAGGTCTAGCCCTTCTGTCTCACAGCATCAACGCTCACAGCAGAATACACCAGAGAGGGCACCGGCCAAGGGCTACGTCCTTCTATCTCACAGCATCAACGCTCACAGCCGAATGCACCAGAGAGGGCACCGGCCAAGGGCTACGCCCTTCTCTCTCACAGCATCAACGCTCACAGCCGAATGCACCAGAGAGGGCACCGGCCAAGGGCTACGCCCTTCTCTCTCACAGCATCAACGCTCACAGCCGAATGCACCAGAGAGGGCACCGGCCAAGGGCTACGCCCTTCTCTCTCACAGCATCAACGCTCACAGCATAATGCACCAGAGAGGGCACCGGCCAAGGGCTACGCCCTTCTCTCTCGCAGCATCAACGCTCACAGCATAATGCACCAGAGAGGGCACCGGCCAAGGGCTACGCCCTTCTCTCTCGCAGCATCAACGCTCACAGCATAATGCACCAGAGAGGGCACCGGCCAAGGGCTACGCCCTTCTCTCTCGCAGCATCAACGCTCACAGCATAATGCACCAGAGAGGGCACCGGCCAAGGGCTACGCCCTTCTCTCTCGCAGCATCAACGCTCACAGCATAATACACCAGAGAGGGCACCGGCCAAGGGCTACGCCCTTCTCTCTCGCAGCATCAACGCTCACAGCATAATACACCAGAGAGGGCACCGGCCAAGGGCTACGCCCTTCTCTCTCGCAGCATCAACGCTCACAGCATAATATACCAGAGAGGGCACCGGCCAAGGGCTACGCCCTTCTCTCTCGCATCATCAACGCTCACAGCATAATACACCAGAGAGGGCACCGGCCAAGGGCTACGCCCTTCTCTCTCGCAGCATCAACGCTCACAGCAGAATACACCAGAGAGGGCACCGGCCAAGGGCTACGCCCTTCTGTCTCGCAGCATCAACGCTCACAGCAGAATACACCAGAGAGGGCACCGGCCAAGGGCTACGCCCTTCTGTCTCGCAGCATCAACGCTCACAGCAGAATACACCAGAGAGGGCACCGGCCAAGGGCTACGCCCTTCTGTCTCGCAGCATCAACGCTCACAGCAGAATACACCAGAGAGGGCACCGGCCAAGGGCTACGCCCTTCTGTCTCGCAGCATCAACGCTCACAGCAGAATACACCAGAGAGGGCACCGGCCAAGGGCTACGCCCTTCTGTCTCGCAGCATCAACGCTCACAGCAGAATACACCAGAGAGGGCACCGGCCAAGGGCTACGCCCTTCTGTCTCGCAGCATCAACGCTCACAGCAGAATACACCAGAGAGGGCACCGGCCAAGGGCTACGCCCTTCTGTCTCGCAGCATCAACGCTCACAGCAGAATACACCAGAGAGGGCACCGGCCAAGGGCTACGCCCTTCTGTCTCGCAGCATCAACGCTCACAGCAGAATACACCAGAGAGGGCACCGGCCAAGGGCTACGCCCTTCTGTCTCGCAGCATCAACGCTCACAGCAGAATACACCAGAGAGGGCACCGGCCAAGGGCTACGCCCTTCTGTCTCGCAGCATCAACGCTCACAGCAGAATACACCAGAGAGGGCACCGGCCAAGGGCTACGCCCTTCTGTCTCGCAGCATCAACGCTCACAGCAGAATACACCAGAGAGGGCACCGGCCAAGGGCTACGCCCTTCTGTCTCGCAGCACCAACGCTCACAGCAGAATACACCAGAGAGGGCACCGGCCAAGGGCTAGGCCCTTCTGTCTCGCAGCACCAACGCTCACAGCAGAATACACCAGAGAGGGCACCGGCCAAGGGCTAGGCCCTTCTGTCTCGCAGCACCAACGCTCACAGCAGAATACACCAGAGAGGGCACCGGCCAAGGGCTAGGCCCTTCTGTCTCGCAGCACCAACGCTCACAGCAGAATACACCAGAGAGGGCATCGGCCAAGGGCTAGGTCCTTCTATCTCACAGCACCAATGCTCTCCGCCGAATGCACCAGAGAGGTCACCGGCCAAGGGCTACGCCCGTCTGTCTCACAGCATCAACGCTCACAGCAGAATACACCAGAGAGGGCACCGGCCAAGGTCTACGCCCTTCTGTCTCACAGCATCAACGCTCACAGCAGAATACACCAGAGAGGGCACCGGCCAAGGGCTACGCCCTTCTGTCTCACAGCATCAACGCTCACAGCTGAATACACCAGAGAGGCCACCGGCCAAGGGTTACGTCCTTCTGTCTCACAGCATCAACGCTCTCAGCCGTATACACCAGAGAGGGCACCGGCCAAGTGCTACGCCCTTCTGTCTCACAGCATCTCTCTCACAGCATTCACAGCATAATGCACCAGAGAGGGCACCGGCCAAGGGCTACGCCCTTCTCTCTCACAGCATCAACGCTCACAGCATAATGCACCAGAGAGGGCACCGGCCAAGGGCTACGCCCTTCTCTCTCACAGCATCAACGCTCACAGCATAATACACCAGAGAGGGCACCGGCCAAGGGCTACGCCCTTCTCTCTCACAGCATCAACGCTCACAGCATAATATACCAGAGAGGGCAACGGCCAAGGGCTACGCCCTTCTCGCTCACAGCATCAACGCTCACAGCAGAATACACCAGAGAGGGCACCGGCCAAGGGCTACCCCCTTCTGTGTCACAGCATCAACGCTCACAGCAGAATACACCAGAGAGGGCACCGGCCAAGGGCTACCCCCTTCTGTCTCACAGCATCAACGGTCACAGCAGAATACACCAGAGAGGGCACCGGCCAAGGGCTACCCCCGTCTGTCTCACAGCATCAACGCTCACAGCAGAATACACCAGAGAGGGCACCGGCCAAGGGCTACGCCCGTCTGTCTCACAGCATCAACGCTCACAGCAGAATACACCAGAGAGGGCACCGGCCAAGGTCTAGCCCTTCTGTCTCACAGCATCAACGCTCACAGCAGAATACACCAGAGAGGGCACCGGCCAAGGGCTACGCCCTTCTGTCTCACAGCATCAACGCTCACAGCCGAATACACCAGAGAGGGCACCGGCCAAGGGCTACGCCCTTCTGTCTCACAGCATCAACGCTCCCAGCCGAATACACCAGAGAGGCCACCGGCCAAGGGCTACCTCCTTCTGTCTCACAGCATCAACGCTCCCAGCCGAATACACCAGAGAGGCCACCGGCCAAGGGTTACGTCCTTCTGTCTCACAGCATCAACGCTCTCAGCCGTATACACCAGAGAGGGCACCGGCCAAGGGCTACGCCCTTCTGTCTCACAGCATCAACGCTCACTGCCGAATACACCAGAGAGGCCACCGGCCAAGGGCTACGTCCTTCTGTCTCACAGCATCAACGCTCACTGCTGAATGCACCAGAGAGGGCACCGGCCAAGGGCTACGTCCTTCTGTCTCACAGCATCAACGCTCACAGCCGAATGCAGCAGAGAGGGCACCGGCCAAGGGCTAGGTGCTTCTATCTCACAGCATCAACGCTCACAGCCGAATGCAGCAGAGAGGGCACCGGCCAAGGGCTAGGTGCTTCTATCTCACAGCATCAACGCTCACAGCCGAATGCAGCAGAGAGGGCACCGCCAAGGGCTAGGTCCTTCTATCTCACAGCATCAACGCTCACAGCCGAATGCAGCAGAGAGGGCACCGCCAAGGGCTAGGTGCTTCTATCTCACAGCATCAACGCTCACAGCCGAATGCACCAGAGAGGGCACCGGCCAAGGGCTAGGCCCTTCTATCTCACAGCATCAACGCTCTCAGCCGAATGCACCAGAGAGGGCACCGGCCAAGGGCTAGGCCCTTCTATCTCACAGCATCAACGCTCACAGCCGAATGCACCAGAGAGGGCACCGGCCAAAGGCTTGGCCCTTCTATCTCACAGCATCAACGCTCACAGCCGAATGCACCTGAGAGGGCACCGGCCAAAGGCTAGGCCCTTCTATCTCACAGCATCAACGCTCACAGCCGAATGCACCTGATAGGGCACCGGCCAAGGGCTAGGCCCTTCTATCTCACAGCATCAACGCTCACAGCCGAATGCATCAGAGAGGGCACCGGCCAAGGGCTACGCCTTTCTATCTCACAGCATCAACGCTCACAGCATAATACACCAGAGAGGGCACCGGCCAAGGGCTACGCCCTTCTCTCTCACAGCATCAACGCTCACAGCATAATACACCAGAGAGGGCACCGGCCAAGGGCTACGCCCTTCTCGCTCACAGCATCAACGCTCACAGCAGAATACACCAGAGAGGGCACCGGCCAAGGTCTACGCCCTTCTGTCTCACAGCATCAACGCTCACAGCAGAATACACCAGAGAGGGCACCGGCCAAGGGCTACGCCCTTCTGTCTCACAGCATCAACGCTCACAGCCGAATACACCAGAGAGGCCACCGGCCAAGGGTTACGTCCTTCTGTCTCACAGCATCAACGCTCTCAGCCGTATACACCAGAGAGGGCACCGGCCAAGTGCTACGCCCTTCTGTCTCACAGCATCTCTCTCACAGCATTCACAGCATAATGCACCAGAGAGGGCACCGGCCAAGGGCTACGCCCTTCTCTCTCACAGCATCAACGCTCACAGCATAATGCACCAGAGAGGGCACCGGCCAAGGGCTACGCCCTTCTCTCTCACAGCATCAACGCTCACAGCATAATACACCAGAGAGGGCACCGGCCAAGGGCTACGCCCTTCTCGCTCACAGCATCAACGCTCACAGCAGAATACACCAGAGAGGGCACCGGCCAAGGGCTACCCCCTTCTGTCTCACAGCATCAACGCTCACAGCAGAATACACCAGAGAGGGCACCGGCCAAGGGCTACCCCCTTCTGTCTCACAGCATCAACGCTCACAGCAGAATACACCAGAGAGGGCACCGGCCAAGGGCTACCCCTTCTGTCTCACAGCATCAACGCTCACAGCAGAATACACCAGAGAGGGCACCGGCCAAGGGCTACCCCCTTCTGTCTCACAGCATCAACGCTCACAGCAGAATACACCAGAGAGGGCACCGGCCAAGGGCTACCCCCGTCTGTCTCACAGCATCAACGCTCACAGCAGAATACACCAGAGAGGGCACCGGCCAAGGGCTACGCCCGTCTGTCTCACTGCATCAACGCTCACAGCAGAATACACCAGAGAGGGCACCGGCCAAGGTCTAGCCCTTCTGTCTCACAGCATCAACGCTCACAGCAGAATACACCAGAGAGGGCACCGGCCAAGGGCTACGCCCTTCTGTCTCACAGCATCAACGCTCACAGCCGAATACACCAGAGAGGGCACCGGCCAAGGGCTACGCCCTTCTGTCTCACAGCATCAACGCTCCCAGCCGAATACACCAGAGAGGCCACCGGCCAAGGGCTACCTCCTTCTGTCTCACAGCATCAACGCTCCCAGCCGAATACACCAGAGAGGCCACCGGCCAAGGGTTACGTCCTTCTGTCTCACAGCATCAACGCTCTCAGCCGTATACACCAGAGAGGGCACCGGCCAAGGGCTACGCCCTTCTGTCTCACAGCATCAACGCTCACTGCCGAATGCACCAGAGAGGCCACCGGCCAAGGGCTACGTCCTTCTGTCTCACAGCATCAACGCTCACTGCCGAATGCACCAGAGAGGGCACCGGCCAAGGGCTACGTCCTTCTGTCTCACAGCATCAACGCTCACAGCCGAATGCAGCAGAGAGGGCACCGGCCAAGGGCTAGGTGCTTCTATCTCACAGCATCAACGCTCACAGCCGAATGCAGCAGAGAGGGCACCGGCCAAGGGCTAGGTGCTTCTATCTCACAGCATCAACGCTTGGCCCTTCTATCTCACAGCATCAACGCTCACAGCCGAATGCACCTGAGAGGGCACCGGCCAAGGGCTAGGCCCTTCTATCTCACAGCATCAACGCTCACAGCCGAATGCACCTGATAGGGCACCGGCCAAGGGCTAGGCCCTTCTATCTCACAGCATCAACGCTCACAGCCGAATGCATCAGAGAGGGCACCGGCCAAGGGCTACGCCTTTCTATCTCGCAGCATCAACGCTCACAGCCGAATGCATCAGAGAGGGCACCGGCCAAGGGCTACGTCCTTCTCTCTCGCAGCATCAACGCTCACAGCCGAATACACCAGAGAGGGCACCGGCCAAGGGCTACGCCCTTCTCTCTCGCAGCATCAACGCTCACAGCCGAATGCACCAGAGAGGGCACCGGCCAAGGGCTACGCCCTTCTCTCTCGCAGCATCAACGCTCACAGCCGAATGCACCAGAGAGGGCACCGGCCAAGGGCTACGCCCTTCTCTCTCGCAGCATCAACGCTCACAGCATAATGCACCAGAGAGGGCACCGGCCAAGGGCTACGCCCTTCTCTCTCGCAGCATCAACGCTCACAGCATAATACACCAGAGAGGGCACCGGCCAAGGGCTACGCCCTTCTCTCTCGCAGCATCAACGCTCACAGCATAATACACCAGAGAGGGCACCGGCCAAGGGCTACGCCCTTCTCTCTCGCAGCATCAACGCTCACAGCAGAATACACCAGAGAGGGCACCGGCCAAGGGCTACGCCCTTCTCTCTCGCAGCATCAAAGCTAACAGCAGAATACACCAGAGAGGGCACCGGCCAAGGGCTACGCCCTTCTGTCTCGCAGCATCAACGCTCACAGCAGAATACACCAGAGAGGGCACCGGCCAAGGGCTACGCCCTTCTGTCTCGCAGCATCAACGCTCACAGCAGAATACACCAGAGAGGGCACCGGCCAAGGGCTACGCCCTTCTGTCTCGCAGCATCAACGCTCACAGCAGAATACACCAGAGAGGGCACCGGCCAAGGGCTACGCCCTTCTGTCTCGCAGCATCAACGCTCACAGCAGAATGCACCAGAGAGGGCACCGGCCAAGGGCTACGCCCTTCTGTCTCGCAGCATCAACGCTCACAGCAGAATGCACCAGAGAGGGCACCGGCCAAGGGCTACGCCCTTCTGTCTCGCAGCATCAACGCTCGCAGCAGAATGCACCAGAGAGGGCACCGGCCAAGGGCTACGCCCTTCTGTCTCGCAGCATCAACGCTCGCAGCAGAATGCACCAGAGAGGGCACCGGCCAAGGGCTACGCCCTTCTCTCTCGCAGCATCAACGCTCGCAGCATAATGCACCAGAGAGGGCACCGGCCAAGGGCTACGCCCTTCTCTCTCGCAGCATCAACGCTCGCAGCATAATGCACCAGAGAGGGCACCGGCCAAGGGCTACGCCCTTCTCTCTCGCAGCATCAACGCTCGCAGCATAATACACCAGAGAGGGCACCGGCCAAGGGCTACGCCCTTCTCTCTCGCAGCATCAACGCTCGCAGCATAATACACCAGAGAGGGCACCGGCCAAGGGCTACGCCCTTCTCTCTCGCAGCATCAACGCTCGCAGCAGAATACACCAGAGAGGGCACCGGCCAAGGGCTAGGCCCTTCTGTCTCGCAGCACCAACGCTCGCAGCAGAATACACCAGAGAGGGCACCGGCCAAGGGCTAGGCCCTTCTGTCTCGCAGCACCAACGCTCGCAGCAGAATACACCAGAGAGCGCACCGGCCAAGGGCTAGGCCCTTCTGTCTCGCAGCACCAACGCTCGCAGCAGAATACACCAGAGAGGGCACCGGCCAAGGGCTAGGCCCTTCTGTCTCGCAGCACCAACGCTCGCAGCAGAATACACCAGAGAGGGCACCGGCCAAGGGCTAGGCCCTTCTGTCTCGCAGCATCAACGCTCACAGCAGAATACACCAGAGAGGGCACCGGCCAAGGGCTAGGCCCTTCTGTCTCGCAGCACCAACGCTCACAGCAGAATACACCAGAGAGGGCACCGGCCAAGGGCTAGGCCCTTCTGTCTCGCAGCACCAACGCTCACAGCAGAATGCACCAGAGAGGGCACCGGCCAAGGGCTAGGCCCTTCTGTCTCGCAGCATCAACGCTCACAGCAGAATGCACCAGAGAGGGCACCGGCCAAGGGCTAGGCCCTTCTGTCTCGCAGCATCAACGCTCACAGCAGAATGCACCAGAGAGGGCACCGGCCAAGGGCTAGGCCCTTCTCTCTCGCAGCATCAACGCTCGCAGCATAATGCACCAGAGAGGGCACCGGCCAAGGGCTACGCCCTTCTCTCTCGCAGCATCAACGCTCGCAGCATAATGCACCAGAGAGGGCACCGGCCAAGGGCTACGCCCTTCTCTCTCGCAGCATCAACGCTCGCAGCATAATACACCAGAGAGGGCACCGGCCAAGGGCTACGCCCTTCTCTCTCGCAGCATCAACGCTCGCAGCATAATACACCAGAGAGGGCACCGGCCAAGGGCTACGCCCTTCTCTCTCGCAGCATCAACGCTCGCAGCATAATACACCAGAGAGGGCACCGGCCAAGGGCTACGCCCTTCTCTCTCGCAGCATCAACGCTCGCAGCATAATACACCAGAGAGGGCACCGGCCAAGGGCTACGCCCTTCTCTCTCGCAGCATCAACGCTCGCAGCAGAATACACCAGAGAGGGCACCGGCCAAGGGCTAGGCCCTTCTGTCTCGCAGCACCAACGCTCGCAGCAGAATACACCAGAGAGGGCACCGGCCAAGGGCTAGGCCCTTCTGTCTCGCAGCACCAACGCTCGCAGCAGAATACACCAGAGAGCGCACCGGCCAAGGGCTAGGCCCTTCTGTCTCGCAGCACCAACGCTCGCAGCAGAATACACCAGAGAGCGCACCGGCCAAGGGCTAGGCCCTTCTGTCTCGCAGCACCAACGCTCGCAGCAGAATACACCAGAGAGCGCACCGGCCAAGGGCTAGGCCCTTCTGTCTCGCAGCACCAACGCTCGCAGCAGAATACACCAGAGAGGGCACCGGCCAAGGGCTAGGCCCTTCTGTCTCGCAGCACCAACGCTCGCAGCAGAATACACCAGAGAGGGCACCGGACAAGGGCTAGGCCCTTCTGTCTCGCAGCACCAACGCTCGCAGCAGAATACACCAGAGAGGGCACCGGCCAAGGGCTAGGCCCTTCTGTCTCGCAGCACCAACGCTCGCAGCAGAATACACCAGAGAGGGCACCGGCCAAGGGCTAGGCCCTTCTGTCTCGCAGCACCAACGCTCGCAGCAGAATACACCAGAGAGGGCACCGGCCAAGGGCTAGGCCCTTCTGTCTCGCAGCACCAACGCTCGCAGCAGAATACACCAGAGAGGGCACCGGCCAAGGGCTAGGCCCTTCTGTCTCGCAGCACCAACGCTCGCAGCAGAATACACCAGAGAGGGCACCGGCCAAGGGCTAGGCCCTTCTGTCTCGCAGCACCAACGCTCGCAGCAGAATACACCAGAGAGGGCACCGGCCAAGGGCTAGGCCCTTCTGTCTCGCAGCACCAACGCTCGCAGCAGAATACACCAGAGAGGGCACCGGCCAAGGGCTAGGCCCTTCTGTCTCGCAGCACCAACGCTCGCAGCAGAATACACCAGAGAGGGCACCGGCCAAGGGCTAGGCCCTTCTGTCTCGCAGCACCAACGCTCGCAGCAGAATACACCAGAGAGGGCACCGGCCAAGGGCTAGGCCCTTCTGTCTCGCAGCACCAACGCTCGCAGCAGAATACACCAGAGAGGGCACCGGCCAAGGGCTAGGCCCTTCTGTCTCGCAGCACCAACGCTCGCAGCAGAATACACCAGAGAGGGCACCGGCCAAGGGCTAGGCCCTTCTGTCTCGCAGCACCAACGCTCGCAGCAGAATACACCAGAGAGGGCACCGGCCAAGGGCTAGGCCCTTCTGTCTCGCAGCACCAACGCTCGCAGCAGAATACACCAGAGAGGGCACCGGCCAAGGGCTAGGCCCTTCTGTCTCGCAGCACCAACGCTCGCAGCAGAATACACCAGAGAGGGCACCGGCCAAGGGCTAGGCCCTTCTGTCTCGCAGCACCAACGCTCGCAGCAGAATACACCAGAGAGGGCACCGGCCAAGGGCTAGGCCCTTCTGTCTCGCAGCACCAACGCTCGCAGCAGAATACACCAGAGAGGGCACCGGCCAAGGGCTAGGCCCTTCTGTCTCGCAGCATCAACGCTCGCAGCAGAATACACCAGAGAGGGCACCGGCCAAGGGCTAGGCCCTTCTGTCTCGCAGCATCAACGCTCGCAGCAGAATACACCAGAGAGGGCACCGGCCAAGGGCTAGGCCCTTCTGTCTCGCAGCATCAACGCTCGCAGCAGAATACACCAGAGAGGGCACCGGCCAAGGGCTAGGCCCTTCTGTCTCGCAGCATCAACGCTCGCAGCAGAATACACCAGAGAGGGCACCGGCCAAGGGCTAGGCCCTTCTGTCTCGCAGCATCAACGCTCGCAGCAGAATACACCAGAGAGGGCACCGGCCAAGGGCTAGGCCCTTCTGTCTCGCAGCATCAACGCTCGCAGCAGAATACACCAGAGAGGGCACCGGCCAAGGGCTAGGCCCTTCTGTCTCGCAGCATCAACGCTCGCAGCAGAATACACCAGAGAGGGCACCGGCCAAGGGCTAGGCCCTTCTGTCTCGCAGCATCAACGCTCGCAGCAGAATACACCAGAGAGGGCACCGGCCAAGGGCTAGGCCCTTCTGTCTCGCAGCATCAACGCTCGCAGCAGAATACACCAGAGAGGGCACCGGCCAAGGGCTAGGCCCTTCTGTCTCGCAGCATCAACGCTCGCAGCAGAATACACCAGAGAGGGCACCGGCCAAGGGCTAGGCCCTTCTGTCTCGCAGCATCAACGCTCGCAGCAGAATACACCAGAGAGGGCACCGGCCACGGGCTACGTCCTTCTATCTCACAGCATCAGCGCTCACAGCCGAATGCATCTGAGAGGGCACCGGCCACGGGCTACGTCCTTCTATCTCACAGCATCAGCGCTCACAGCCGAATGCATCAGAGAGGGCACCGGCCACGGGCTACGTCCTTCTATCTCACAGCATCAGCGCTCACAGCCGAATGCATCAGAGAGGGCACCGGCCACGGGATACGTCCTTCTATCTCACTGCATCAGCGCTCACAGCCGAATGCATCAGAGAGGACACCGGCCAAGGGCTACGTCCTTCTATCTCACAGCATCAACGCTCACAGCCGAATGCATCAGAGAGGACTCCGGCCAAGGGCTACGTCCTTCTATCTCACAGCATCAACGCTCTCAGCCGAATGCATCAGAGAGGACACCGGCCAAGGGCTACGTCCTTCTATCTCACAGCATCAACGCTCACAGCCGAATGCATCAGAGAGGGCACCGGCCAAGGGCTACGTCCTTCTATCTCACAGCATCAACGCTCACAGCCGAATGCATCAGAGAGGGCACCGGCCAAGGGCAACGTCCTTCTATGTCACAGCATCAACGCTCACAGCCGAATGCATCAGAGATGGCACCGGCCACGGGCTACGTCCTTCTATCTCACAGCATCAACGCTCACAGCCGAATACATCAGAGAGGACACCGGCCACGGGCTACGTCCTTCTATCTCACAGCATCAACGCTCACAGCCGAATACATCAGAGAGGACACCCGGCCACGGGCTACGTCCTTCTATCTCACAGCATCAACGCTCACAGCCGAATACATCAGAGAGGACACCGGCCAAGGGCTACGTCCTTCTATCTCACAGCATCAACGCTCACAGCCGAATGCATCAGAGAGGACACCGGCCAAGGGCTACGTCCTTCTATCTCACAGCATCAACGCTCACAGCCGAATGCATCAGAGAGGACACCGGCCAAGGGCTACGTCCTTCTATCTCACAGCATCAACGCTCACAGCCGAATGCATCAGAGAGGGCACCGGCCAAGGGCTACGTCCTTCTATCTCACAGCATCAACGCTCACAGCCGAATGCATCAGAGAGGGCACCGGCCAAGGGCTACGTCCTTCTATCTCACAGCATCAACGCTCACAGCCGAATGCATCAGAGAGGGCACCGGCCAAGGGCTACGTCCTTCTATCTCACAGCATCAACGCTCACAGCCGAATGCATCAGAGAGGGCACCGGCCAAGGGCTACGTCCTTCTATCTCACAGCATCAACGCTCACAGCCGAATGCATCAGAGAGGGCACCGGCCAAGGGCTACGTCCTTCTATCTCACAGCATCAACGCTCACAGCCGAATGCATCAGAGAGGGCACCGGCCAAGGGCTACGTCCTTCTATCTCACAGCATCAACGCTCACAGCCGAATGCATCAGAGAGGGCACCGGCCAAGGGCTACGTCCTTCTATCTCACAGCATCAACGCTCACAGCCGAATGCATCAGAGAGGGCACCGGCCAAGGGCTACGTCCTTCTATCTCACAGCATCAACGCTCACAGCTGAATGCATCAGAGAGGGCACCGGCCAAGGGCTACGTCCTTCTATCTCACAGCATCAACGCTCACAGCCGAATGCATCAGAGAGGGCACCGGCCAAGGGCTACGTCCTTCTATCTCACAGCATCAACGCTCACAGCCGAATGCATCAGAGAGGGCACCGGCCAAGGGCTACGTCCTTCTATCTCACAGCATCAACGCTCACAGCCGAATGCATCAGAGAGGGCACCGGCCAAGGGCTACGTCCTTCTATCTCACAGCATCAACGCTCACAGCCGAATGCATCAGAGAGGGCACCGGCCAAGGGCTACGTCCTTCTATCTCACAGCATCAACGCTCACAGCCGAATGCATCAGAGAGGGCACCGGCCAAGGGCTACGTCCTTCTATCTCACAGCATCAACGCTCACAGCCGAATGCATCAGAGAGGGCACCGGCCAAGGGCTACGTCCTTCTATCTCACAGCATCAACGCTCACAGCCGAATGCATCAGAGAGGGCACCGGCCAAGGGCTACGTCCTTCTATCTCACAGCATCAACGCTCACAGCCGAATGCATCAGAGAGGGCACCGGCCAAGGGCTACGTCCTTCTATCTCACAGCATCAACGCTCACAGCCGAATGCATCAGAGAGGGCACCGGCCAAGGGCTACGTCCTTCTATCTCACAGCATCAACGCTCACAGCCGAATGCATCAGAGAGGGCACCGGCCAAGGGCTACGTCCTTCTATCTCACAGCATCAACGCTCACAGCCGAATGCATCAGAGAGGGCACCGGCCAAGGGCTACGTCCTTCTATCTCACAGCATCAACGCTCACAGCCGAATGCATCAGAGAGGGCACCGGCCAAGGGCTACGTCCTTCTATCTCACAGCATCAACGCTCACAGCCGAATGCATCAGAGAGGGCACCGGCCAAGGGCTACGTCCTTCTATCTCACAGCATCAACGCTCACAGCCGAATACACCAGAGAGGGCACCGGCCAAGGGCTACGCCCTTCTGTCTCACAGCATCAACGCTCCCAGCCGAATACACCAGAGAGGCCACCGGCCAAGGGCTACCTCCTTCTGTCTCACAGCATCAACGCTCCCAGCCGAATACACCAGAGAGGCCACCGGCCAAGGGTTACGTCCTTCTGTCTCACAGCATCAACGCTCTCAGCTGTATACACCAGAGAGGGCACCGGCCAAGGGCTACGCCCTTCTGTCTCACAGCATCAACGCTCACTGCCGAATACACCAGAGAGGCCACCGGCCAAGGGCTACGTCCTTCTGTCTCACAGCATCAACGCTCACTGCTGAATGCACCAGAGAGGGCACCGGCCAAGGGCTACGTCCTTCTGTCTCACAGCATCAACGCTCACAGCCGAATGCAGCAGAGAGGGCACCGGCCAAGGGCTAGGTGCTTCTATCTCACAGCATCAACGCTCACAGCCGAATGCAGCAGAGAGGGCACCGGCCAAGGGCTAGGTGCTTCTATCTCACAGCATCAACGCTCACAGCCGAATGCAGCAGAGAGGGCACCGCCAAGGGCTAGGTCCTTCTATCTCACAGCATCAACGCTCACAGCCGAATGCAGCAGAGAGGGCACCGCCAAGGGCTAGGTGCTTCTATCTCACAGCATCAACGCTCACAGCCGAATGCACCAGAGAGGGCACCGGCCAAGGGCTAGGCCCTTCTATCTCACAGCATCAACGCTCTCAGCCGAATGCACCAGAGAGGGCACCGGCCAAGGGCTAGGCCCTTCTATCTCACAGCATCAACGCTCACAGCCGAATGCACCAGAGAGGGCACCGGCCAAAGGCTTGGCCCTTCTATCTCACAGCATCAACGCTCACAGCCGAATGCACCTGAGAGGGCACCGGCCAAAGGCTAGGCCCTTCTATCTCACAGCATCAACGCTCACAGCCGAATGCACCTGATAGGTCACCGGCCAAGGGCTAGGCCCTTCTATCTCACAGCATCAACGCTCACAGCCGAATGCATCAGAGAGGGCACCGGCCAAGGGCTACGCCTTTCTATCTCACAGCATCAACGCTCACAGCATAATACACCAGAGAGGGCACCGGCCAAGGGCTACGCCCTTCTCTCTCACAGCATCAACGCTCACAGCATAATACACCAGAGAGGGCACCGGCCAAGGGCTACGCCCTTCTCGCTCACAGCATCAACGCTCACAGCAGAATACACCAGAGAGGGCACCGGCCAAGGTCTACGCCCTTCTGTCTCACAGCATCAACGCTCACAGCAGAATACACCAGAGAGGGCACCGGCCAAGGGCTACGCCCTTCTGTCTCACAGCATCAACGCTCACAGCCGAATACACCAGAGAGGCCACCGGCCAAGGGTTACGTCCTTCTGTCTCACAGCATCAACGCTCTCAGCCGTATACACCAGAGAGGGCACCGGCCAAGTGCTACGCCCTTCTGTCTCACAGCATCTCTCTCACAGCATTCACAGCATAATGCACCAGAGAGGGCACCGGCCAAGGGCTACGCCCTTCTCTCTCACAGCATCAACGCTCACAGCATAATGCACCAGAGAGGGCACCGGCCAAGGGCTACGCCCTTCTCTCTCACAGCATCAACGCTCACAGCATAATACACCAGAGAGGGCACCGGCCAAGGGCTACGCCCTTCTCGCTCACAGCATCAACGCTCACAGCAGAATACACCAGAGAGGGCACCGGCCAAGGGCTACCCCCTTCTGTCTCACAGCATCAACGCTCACAGCAGAATACACCAGAGAGGGCACCGGCCAAGGGCTACCCCCTTCTGTCTCACAGCATCAACGCTCACAGCAGAATACACCAGAGAGGGCACCGGCCAAGGGCTACCCCTTCTGTCTCACAGCATCAACGCTCACAGCAGAATACACCAGAGAGGGCACCGGCCAAGGGCTACCCCCTTCTGTCTCACAGCATCAACGCTCACAGCAGAATACACCAGAGAGGGCACCGGCCAAGGGCTACCCCCGTCTGTCTCACAGCATCAACGCTCACAGCAGAATACACCAGAGAGGGCACCGGCCAAGGGCTACGCCCGTCTGTCTCACAGCATCAACGCTCACAGCAGAATACACCAGAGAGGGCACCGGCCAAGGTCTAGCCCTTCTGTCTCACAGCATCAACGCTCACAGCAGAATACACCAGAGAGGGCACCGGCCAAGGGCTACGCCCTTCTGTCTCACAGCATCAACGCTCACAGCCGAATACACCAGAGAGGGCACCGGCCAAGGGCTACGCCCTTCTGTCTCACAGCATCAACGCTCCCAGCCGAATACACCAGAGAGGCCACCGGCCAAGGGCTACCTCCTTCTGTCTCACAGCATCAACGCTCCCAGCCGAATACACCAGAGAGGCCACCGGCCAAGGGTTACGTCCTTCTGTCTCACAGCATCAACGCTCTCAGCCGTATACACCAGAGAGGGCACCGGCCAAGGGCTACGCCCTTCTGTCTCACAGCATCAACGCTCACTGCCGAATGCACCAGAGAGGCCACCGGCCAAGGGCTACGTCCTTCTGTCTCACAGCATCAACGCTCACTGCCGAATGCACCAGAGAGGGCACCGGCCAAGGGCTACGTCCTTCTGTCTCACAGCATCAACGCTCACAGCCGAATGCAGCAGAGAGGGCACCGGCCAAGGGCTAGGTGCTTCTATCTCACAGCATCAACGCTCACAGCCGAATGCAGCAGAGAGGGCACCGGCCAAGGGCTAGGTGCTTCTATCTCACAGCATCAACGCTTGGCCCTTCTATCTCACAGCATCAACGCTCACAGCCGAATGCACCTGAGAGGGCACCGGCCAAGGGCTAGGCCCTTCTATCTCACAGCATCAACGCTCACAGCCGAATGCACCTGATAGGGCACCGGCCAAGGGCTAGGCCCTTCTATCTCACAGCATCAACGCTCACAGCCGAATGCATCAGAGAGGGCACCGGCCAAGGGCTACGCCTTTCTATCTCGCAGCATCAACGCTCACAGCCGAATGCATCAGAGAGGGCACCGGCCAAGGGCTACGTCCTTCTCTCTCGCAGCATCAACGCTCACAGCCGAATACACCAGAGAGGGCACCGGCCAAGGGCTACGCCCTTCTCTCTCGCAGCATCAACGCTCACAGCCGAATGCACCAGAGAGGGCACCGGCCAAGGGCTACGCCCTTCTCTCTCGCAGCATCAACGCTCACAGCCGAATGCACCAGAGAGGGCACCGGCCAAGGGCTACGCCCTTCTCTCTCGCAGCATCAACGCTCACAGCATAATGCACCAGAGAGGGCACCGGCCAGGGCTACGCCCTTCTCTCTCGCAGCATCAACGCTCACAGCATAATACACCCAGAGAGGGCACCGGCCAAGGGCTACGCCCTTCTCTCTCGCAGCATCAACGCTCACAGCATAATACACCAGAGAGGGCACCGGCCAAGGGCTACGCCCTTCTCTCCTCGCAGCATCAACGCTCACAGCAGAATACACCAGAGAGGGCACCGGCCAAGGGCTACGCCCTTCTCTCTCGCAGCATCAAAGCTAACAGCAGAATACACCAGAGAGGGCACCGGCCAAGGGCTACGCCCTTCTGTCTCGCAGCATCAACGCTCACAGCAGAATACACCAGAGAGGGCACCGGCCAAGGGCTACGCCCTTCTGTCTCGCAGCATCAACGCTCACAGCAGAATACACCAGAGAGGGCACCGGCCAAGGGCTACGCCCTTCTGTCTCGCAGCATCAACGCTCACAGCAGAATACACCAGAGAGGGCACCGGCCAAGGCTACGCCCTTCTGTCTCGCAGCATCAACGCTCACAGCAGAATGCACCAGAGAGGGCACCGGCCAAGGGCTACGCCTTCTGTCTCGCAGCATCAACGCTCACAGCAGAATGCACCAGAGAGGGCACCGGCCAAGGGCTACGCCCTTCTGTCTCGCAGCATCAACGCTCGCAGCAGAATGCACCAGAGAGGGCACCGGCCAAGGGCTACGCCCTTCTGTCTCGCAGCATCAACGCTCGCAGCAGAATGCACCAGAGAGGGCACCGGCCAAGGGCTACGCCCTTCTCTCTCGCAGCATCAACGCTCGCAGCATAATGCACCAGAGAGGGCACCGGCCAAGGGCTACGCCCTTCTCTCTCGCAGCATCAACGCTCGCAGCATAATGCACCAGAGAGGGCACCGGCCAAGGGCTACGCCCTTCTCTCTCGCAGCATCAACGCTCGCAGCATAATACACCAGAGAGGGCACCGGCCAAGGGCTACGCCCTTCTCTCTCGCAGCATCAACGCTCGCAGCATAATACACCAGAGAGGGCACCGGCCAAGGGCTACGCCCTTCTCTCTCGCAGCATCAACGCTCGCAGCAGAATACACCAGAGAGGGCACCGGCCAAGGGCTAGGCCCTTCTGTCTCGCAGCACCAACGCTCGCAGCAGAATACACCAGAGAGGCACCGGCCAAGGGCTAGGCCCTTCTGTCTCGCAGCACCAACGCTCGCAGCAGAATACACCAGAGAGCGCACCGGCCAAGGGCTAGGCCCTTCTGTCTCGCAGCACCAACGCTCGCAGCAGAATACACCAGAGAGGGCACCGGCCAAGGGCTAGGCCCTTCTGTCTCGCAGCACCAACGCTCGCAGCAGAATACACCAGAGAGGGCACCGGCCAAGGGCTAGCCCTTCTGTCTCGCAGCATCAACGCTCACAGCAGAATACACCAGAGAGGGCACCGGCCAAGGGCTAGGCCCTTCTGTCTCGCAGCACCAACGGCTCACAGCAGAATACACCAGAGAGGGCACCGGCCAAGGGCTAGGGCCCTTCTGTCTCGCAGCACCAACGCTCACAGCAGAATACACCAGAGAGGGCACCGGCCAAGGGCTAGGCCCTTCTGTCTCGCAGCATCAACGCTCGCAGCAGAATGCACCAGAGAAGGCACCGGCCAAGGGCTAGGCCCTTCTGTCTCGCAGCATCAACGCTCGCAGCAGAATGCACCAGAGAGGGCACCGGCCAAGGGCTACGCCCTTCTCTCTCGCAGCATCAACGCTCGCAGCATAATGCACCAGAGAGGGCACCGGCCAAGGGCTACGCCCCTTCTCTCTCGCAGCATCAACGCTCGCAGCATAATGCACCAGAGAGGGCACCGGCCAAGGGCTACGCCCTTCTCTCTCGCAGCATCAACGCTCGCAGCATAATACACCAGAGAGGGCACCGGCCAAGGGCTACGCCCTTCTCTCTCGCAGCATCAACGCTCGCAGCATAATACACCAGAGAGGGCACCGGCCAAGGGCTACGCCCTTCTCTCTCGCAGCATCAACGCTCGCAGCATAATACACCAGAGAGGGCACCGGCCAAGGGCTACGCCCTTCTCTCTCGCAGCATCAACGCTCGCAGCATAATACACCAGAGAGGGCACCGGCCAAGGGCTACGCCCTTCTCTCTCGCAGCATCAACGCTCGCAGCAGAATACACCAGAGAGGGCACCGGCCAAGGGCTAGGCCCTTCTGTCTCGCAGCACCAACGCTCGCAGCAGAATACACCAGAGAGGGCACCGGCCAAGGGCTAGGCCCTTCTGTCTCGCAGCACCAACGCTCGCAGCAGAATACACCAGAGAGCGCACCGGCCAAGGGCTAGGCCCTTCTGTCTCGCAGCACCAACGCTCGCAGCAGAATACACCAGAGAGCGCACCGGCCAAGGGCTAGGCCCTTCTGTCTCGCAGCACCAACGCTCGCAGCAGAATACACCAGAGAGCGCACCGGCCAAGGGCTAGGCCCTTCTGTCTCGCAGCACCAACGCTCGCAGCAGAATACACCAGAGAGGGCACCGGCCAAGGGCTAGGCCCTTCTGTCTCGCAGCACCAACGCTCGCAGCAGAATACACCAGAGAGGGCACCGGACAAGGGCTAGGCCCTTCTGTCTCGCAGCACCAACGCTCGCAGCAGAATACACCAGAGAGGGCACCGGCCAAGGGCTAGGCCCTTCTGTCTCGCAGCACCAACGCTCGCAGCAGAATACACCAGAGAGGGCACCGGCCAAGGGCTAGGCCCTTCTGTCTCGCAGCACCAACGCTCGCAGCAGAATACACCAGAGAGGGCACCGGCCAAGGGCTAGGCCCTTCTGTCTCGCAGCACCAACGCTCGCAGCAGAATACACCAGAGAGGGCACCGGCCAAGGGCTAGGCCCTTCTGTCTCGCAGCACCAACGCTCGCAGCAGAATACACCAGAGAGGGCACCGGCCAAGGGCTAGGCCCTTCTGTCTCGCAGCACCAACGCTCGCAGCAGAATACACCAGAGAGGGCACCGGCCAAGGGCTAGGCCCTTCTGTCTCGCAGCACCAACGCTCGCAGCAGAATACACCAGAGAGGGCACCGGCCAAGGGCTAGGCCCTTCTGTCTCGCAGCACCAACGCTCGCAGCAGAATACACCAGAGAGGGCACCGGCCAAGGGCTAGGCCCTTCTGTCTCGCAGCACCAACGCTCGCAGCAGAATACACCAGAGAGGGCACCGGCCAAGGGCTAGGCCCTTCTGTCTCGCAGCACCAACGCTCGCAGCAGAATACACCAGAGAGGGCACCGGCCAAGGGCTAGGCCCTTCTGTCTCGCAGCACCAACGCTCGCAGCAGAATACACCAGAGAGGGCACCGGCCAAGGGCTAGGCCCTTCTGTCTCGCAGCACCAACGCTCGCAGCAGAATACACCAGAGAGGGCACCGGCCAAGGGCTAGGCCCTTCTGTCTCGCAGCACCAACGCTCGCAGCAGAATACACCAGAGAGGGCACCGGCCAAGGGCTAGGCCCTTCTGTCTCGCAGCACCAACGCTCGCAGCAGAATACACCAGAGAGGGCACCGGCCAAGGGCTAGGCCCTTCTGTCTCGCAGCATCAACGCTCGCAGCAGAATACACCAGAGAGGGCACCGGCCAAGGGCTAGGCCCTTCTGTCTCGCAGCATCAACGCTCGCAGCAGAATACACCAGAGAGGGCACCGGCCAAGGGCTAGGCCCTTCTGTCTCGCAGCATCAACGCTCGCAGCAGAATACACCAGAGAGGGCACCGGCCAAGGGCTAGGCCCTTCTGTCTCGCAGCATCAACGCTCGCAGCAGAATACACCAGAGAGGGCACCGGCCAAGGGCTAGGCCCTTCTGTCTCGCAGCATCAACGCTCGCAGCAGAATACACCAGAGAGGGCACCGGCCAAGGGCTAGGCCCTTCTGTCTCGCAGCATCAACGCTCGCAGCAGACTACACCAGAGAGGGCACCGGCCAAGGGCTAGGCCCTTCTGTCTCGCAGCATCAACGCTCGCAGCAGAATACACCAGAGAGGGCACCGGCCAAGGGCTAGGCCCTTCTGTCTCGCAGCATCAACGCTCGCAGCAGAATACACCAGAGAGGGCACCGGCCAAGGGCTAGGCCCTTCTGTCTCGCAGCATCAACGCTCGCAGCAGAATACACCAGAGAGGGCACCGGCCAAGGGCTAGGCCCTTCTGTCTCGCAGCATCAACGCTCGCAGCAGAATACACCAGAGAGGGCACCGGCCAAGGGCTAGGCCCTTCTGTCTCGCAGCATCAACGCTCGCAGCAGAATACACCAGAGAGGGCACCGGCCAAGGGCTAGGCCCTTCTGTCTCGCAGCATCAACGCTCGCAGCAGAATACACCAGAGAGGGCACCGGCCAAGGGCTAGGCCCTTCTGTCTCGCAGCATCAACGCTCGCAGCAGAATACACCAGAGAGGGCACCGGCCAAGGGCTAGGCCCTTCTGTCTCGCAGCATCAACGCTCGCAGCAGAATACACCAGAGAGGGCACCGGCCACGGGCTACGTCCTTCTATCTCACAGCATCAGCGCTCACAGCCGAATGCATCTGAGAGGGCACCGGCCACGGGCTACGTCCTTCTATCTCACAGCATCAGCGCTCACAGCCGAATGCATCAGAGAGGGCACCGGCCACGGGCTACGTCCTTCTATCTCACAGCATCAGCGCTCACAGCCGAATGCATCAGAGAGGGCACCGGCCACGGGATACGTCCTTCTATCTCACTGCATCAGCGCTCACAGCCGAATGCATCAGAGAGGACACCGGCCAAGGGCTACGTCCTTCTATCTCACAGCATCAACGCTCACAGCCGAATGCATCAGAGAGGACTCCGGCCAAGGGCTACGTCCTTCTATCTCACAGCATCAACGCTCTCAGCCGAATGCATCAGAGAGGACACCGGCCAAGGGCTACGTCCTTCTATCTCACAGCATCAACGCTCACAGCCGAATGCATCAGAGAGGGCACCGGCCAAGGGCTACGTCCTTCTATCTCACAGCATCAACGCTCACAGCCGAATGCATCAGAGAGGGCACCGGCCAAGGGCAACGTCCTTCTATGTCACAGCATCAACGCTCACAGCCGAATGCATCAGAGATGGCACCGGCCACGGGCTACGTCCTTCTATCTCACAGCATCAACGCTCACAGCCGAATACATCAGAGAGGACACCGGCCACGGGCTACGTCCTTCTATCTCACAGCATCAACGCTCACAGCCGAATACATCAGAGAGGACACCCGGCCACGGGCTACGTCCTTCTATCTCACAGCATCAACGCTCACAGCCGAATACATCAGAGAGGACACCGGCCAAGGGCTACGTCCTTCTATCTCACAGCATCAACGCTCACAGCCGAATGCATCAGAGAGGACACCGGCCAAGGGCTACGTCCTTCTATCTCACAGCATCAACGCTCACAGCCGAATGCATCAGAGAGGACACCGGCCAAGGGCTACGTCCTTCTATCTCACAGCATCAACGCTCACAGCCGAATGCATCAGAGAGGACACCGGCCAAGGGCTACGTCCTTCTATCTCACAGCATCAACGCTCACAGCCGAATGCATCAGAGAGGGCACCGGCCAAGGGCTACGTCCTTCTATCTCACAGCATCAACGCTCACAGCCGAATGCATCAGAGAGGGCACCGGCCAAGGGCTACGTCCTTCTATCTCACAGCATCAACGCTCACAGCCGAATGCATCAGAGAGGGCACCGGCCAAGGGCTACGTCCTTCTATCTCACAGCATCAACGCTCACAGCCGAATGCATCAGAGAGGGCACCGGCCAAGGGCTACGTCCTTCTATCTCACAGCATCAACGCTCACAGCCGAATGCATCAGAGAGGGCACCGGCCAAGGGCTACGTCCTTCTATCTCACAGCATCAACGCTCACAGCCGAATGCATCAGAGAGGGCACCGGCCAAGGGCTACGTCCTTCTATCTCACAGCATCAACGCTCACAGCCGAATGCATCAGAGAGGGCACCGGCCAAGGGCTACGTCCTTCTATCTCACAGCATCAACGCTCACAGCTGAATGCATCAGAGAGGGCACCGGCCAAGGGCTACGTCCTTCTATCTCACAGCATCAACGCTCACAGCCGAATGCATCAGAGAGGGCACCGGCCAAGGGCTACGTCCTTCTATCTCACAGCATCAACGCTCACAGCCGAATGCATCAGAGAGGGCACCGGCCAAGGGCTACGTCCTTCTATCTCACAGCATCAACGCTCACAGCCGAATGCATCAGAGAGGGCACCGGCCAAGGGCTACGTCCTTCTATCTCACAGCATCAACGCTCACAGCCGAATGCATCAGAGAGGGCACCGGCCAAGGGCTACGTCCTTCTATCTCACAGCATCAACGCTCACAGCCGAATGCATCAGAGAGGGCACCGGCCAAGGGCTACGTCCTTCTATCTCACAGCATCAACGCTCACAGCCGAATGCATCAGAGAGGGCACCGGCCAAGGGCTACGTCCTTCTATCTCACAGCATCAACGCTCACAGCCGAATGCATCAGAGAGGGCACCGGCCAAGGGCTACGTCCTTCTATCTCACAGCATCAACGCTCACAGCCGAATGCATCAGAGAGGGCACCGGCCAAGGGCTACGTCCTTCTATCTCACAGCATCAACGCTCACAGCCGAATGCATCAGAGAGGGCACCGGCCAAGGGCTACGTCCTTCTATCTCACAGCATCAACGCTCACAGCCGAATGCATCAGAGAGGGCACCGGCCAAGGGCTACGTCCTTCTATCTCACAGCATCAACGCTCACAGCCGAATGCATCAGAGAGGGCACCGGCCAAGGGCTACGTCCTTCTATCTCACAGCATCAACGCTCACAGCCGAATGCATCAGAGAGGGCACCGGCCAAGGGCTACGTCCTTCTATCTCACAGCATCAACGCTCACAGCCGAATGCATCAGAGAGGGCACCGGCCAAGGGCTACGTCCTTCTATCTCACAGCATCAACGCTCACAGCCGAATGCATCAGAGAGGGCACCGGCCAAGGGCTACGTCCTTCTATCTCACAGCATCAACGCTCACAGCCGAATGCATCAGAGAGGGCACCGGCCAAGGGCTACGTCCTTCTATCTCACAGCATCAACGCTCACAGCCGAATGCATCAGAGAGGGCACCGGCCAAGGACTACGTCCTTCTATCTCACAGCATCAACGCTCACAGCCGAATGCATCAGAGAGGGCACCGGCCAAGGGCTACGTCCTTCTATCTCACAGCATCAACGCTCACAGCCGAATACATCAGAGAGGGCACCGGCCAAAGGCTACGTCCTTCTATCTCACAGCATCACTGCTCACAGCAGAATACATCAGAGAGGGCACCGGCCAAGTCCTTCTATCTCACAGCATCAATGCTCACAGCCGAATACATCAGAGAGCGCACCGGCCAAATCTCACAGCATCAATGCTCACAGCCGAATGCATCAGAGAGGGCACCGGCCACGGGCTGCGTCCTTCTATCTCACAGCATCAATGCTCACAGCCGAATGCATCAGAGAGGGCACCGGCCAAGGGCTACGTCCTTCTATCTCACAGCATCAACGCTCACAGCCGAATGCATCAGAGAGGGCACCGGCCAAGGGCTACGTCCTTCTATCTCACAGCATCAACGCTCACAGCCGAATGCATCAGAGAGGGCACCGGCCAAAGGCTACGTCCTTCTATCTCACAGCATCAACGCTCAGAGCCGAATGCATCAGAGAGGGCACCGGCCAAGGGCTACGTCCTTCTATCTCACAGCATCAACGCTCACAGCCGAATGCATCAGAGAGGGCACCGGCCAAGGGCTACGTCCTTCTATCTCACAGCATCAACGCTCACAGCCGAATGCATCAGAGAGGGCACCGGCCAAGGGCTACGTCCTTCTATCTCACAGCATCAACGCTCACAGTCGAATGCATCAGAGAGGGCACCGGCCAAGGGCTACGTCCTTCTATCTCACAGCATCAACGCTCACAGCCGAATACATCAGAGAGGACACCGGCCAAGGGCTACGTCCTTCTATCTCACAGCATCAACGCTCACAGCCGAATACATCAGAGAGGACACCGGCCAAGGGCTACGTCCATCTATCTCACAGCATCAACGATCACAGCCGAATACATCAGAGAGGACACCGGCCAAGGGCTACGTCCTTCTATCTCACAGCATCAACGCTCACAGCCGAATACATCAGAGAGGACTCCGGCCAAGGGCTACGTCCTTCTATCTCACAGAATCAACGCTCACAGCCGAATACATCAGAGAGGACTCCGGCCAAGGGCTACGTCCTTCTATCTCACAGCATCAACGCTCACAGCCGAATACATCAGAGAGGACACCGGCCAAGGGCTACGTCCTTCTATCTCACAGCATCAACGCTCACAGCCGAATGCACCAGAGAGGTCACCGGCCAAGGGCTACGTCCTTCTATCTCACAGCATCAACGCTCACAGCCGAATGCACCAGAGAGGTCACCGGCCAAGGGCTACGTCCTTCTATCTCACAGCATCAACGCTCACAGCCGAATGCACCAGAGAGGTCACCGGCCAAGGGCTACGTCCTTCTATCTCACAGCATCAACGCTCACAGCCGAATGCACCAGAGAGGTCACCGGCCAAGGGCTACGTCCTTCTATCTCACAGCATCAACGCTCACAGCCGAATGCACCAGAGAGGTCACCGGCCAAGGGCTAGGTCCTTCTATCTCACAGCATCAACGCTCACAGCCGAATGCACCAGAGAGGTCACCGGCCAAGGGCTAGGTCCTTCTATCTCACAGCATCAACGCTCACAGCCGAATGCACCAGAGAGGGCACCGGACAAGGGCTAGGCCCTTCTATCTCACAGCATCAACGCTCACAGCCGAATGCACCAGAGAGGGCACCGGCCAAGGGCTAGGCCCTTCTATCTCACAGCATCAACGCTCACAGCCGAATGCACCAGAGAGGGCACCGGCCAAGGGCTAGGCCCTTCTAACTCACAGCATCAGCGCTCACAGCCGAATGCACCAGAGAGGGCACCGGCCAAAGGCTAGGCCCTTCTATCTCACAGCATCAACGCTCACAGCCGAATGCACCTGAGAGGGCACCGGCCAAAGGCTAGGCCCTTCTATCTCACAGCATCAACGCTCACAGCAGAATGCATCTGAGAGGGCACCGGCCAAGGGCTAGGCCTTTCTATCTCACAGCATCAACGCTCACAGCCGAATGCATCAGAGAGGGCACCGGCCAAGGGCTACGTCCTTCTATCTCACAGCATCAACGCTCACAGCCGAATGCATCAGAGAGGACACCGGCCAAGGGCTACGTCCTTCTATCTCACAGCATCAACGCTCACAGCCGAATGCATCAGAGAGGACACCGGCCAAGGGCTACGTCCTTCTATCTCGCAGCATCAACGCTCTCAGCCGAATGCATCAGAGAGGACACCGGCCAAGGGCTACGTCCTTCTATCTCGCAGCATCAACGCTCTCAGCCGAATGCATCAGAGAGGACACCGGCCAAGGGCTACGTCCTTCTCTCTCGCAGCATCAACGCTCACAGCCGAATACATCAGAGAGGACACAGGCCAAGGGCTACGTCCTTCTATCTCGCAGCATCAACGCTCACAGCCGAAAACATCAGAGAGGACACCGGCCAAGGGCTACGTCCTTCTATCTCGCAGCATCAACGCTCACAGCCGAATACATCAGAGAGGACACCGGCCAAGGGCTACGTCCTTCTATCTCGCAGCATCAACGCTCACAGCCGAATACATCAGAGAGGACACCGGCCAAGGGCTACGTCCTTCTATCTCGCAGCATCAACGCTCACAGCCGAATACATCAGAGAGGACACCGGCCAAGGGCTACGTCCTTCTATCTCGCAGCATCAACGCTGACAGCAGAATACATCAGAGAGGTCACCGGCCAAGGGCTACGCCCTTCTATCTCGCAGCATCAACGCTGACAGCAGAATACACCAGAGAGGACACCGGCCAAAGGCTACGCCCTTCTATCTCACAGCAACAACGCTGACAGCCGAATACACCAGAGAGGCCACCGGCCAAGGGCTACGCCCTTCTATCTCACAGCATCAACGCTCCCAGCCGAATACACCAGAGAGGCCACCGGCCAAGGGCTACGCCCTTCTATCTCACAGCATCAACGCTCAGAGCCGAATACACCAGAGAGGCCACCGGCCAAGGGCTACGTCCTTCTATCTCACAGCATCAACGCTCTCAGCCT